>NC_081843.1:55270325-55870325 GCF_963259705.1 Myotis daubentonii
GATGCTTTTCTGACGGTATTCTGTCCTATTCCACACCCTGAGCACCCTTCGTTGGCCAGAATGACTGCTTCTAGAAGGTAATTTTGGATTGAATTAGAGCTTTCTGAGACAGACAAAACATGCTTTACAGTAGGCAAATTGAATTTCTCTGGTTCAGTGACTTGCTGTGCCACAGCGCCTCTCGAGAAGTTTTTCACATTATTGAGAGCTGGTAGTTTCCTTGTAAAATAGCCACAGGCAGCGTACACATACTGCCATTTCTCTCAGAAATATTTCTTTCACACTCATACAAAACTATTTAAATGAAGCATACAAAAAGATGACATAAACTATTGTCTCTCTCTGAAAAGAGTATGTTTCAAGTGGTTACTAATTCAGGAAGTGGTCTCAAAGGAAAGGCTTAGCTCAGTACCTAGTATTGTGAAAACGAAAAGTATTACTAAGGAGATGAAGTGGAAGGAATATTTATCTCGCAAGCAGCTATGAATGGAGAATTGGAAACATTTGCAATGTTTCAATTAAGGATGCTATGTGCTACCAGCTCTTGGAGGTATCTATTTATTCTACAAGCTTGCAAAACAAAATGAACTTCTCCTTTTTCATTTTCCCTTTGGAATATTTCTAAAAATTATAAGCTGATTAAATTTATAATAAAGATATTACTTCCCCAAATATTTTTGTTCAAATAAAGCCAGGAATTTCTATTGAGCTTTCAACATGTACAGGTATAGAGGGTACTTTGGTAAGGTTAGTATCAGAGGAGTTTGCAGCATTCATAAGAAGTAACTTCACCCATTTTAATTTTCATACTTGAGTATTTTTATGATTAAATAATTCATCATATGGAGAACGGTTGTTGTTTTTATAGACAAGGCATTCATTTTTATTCCTTCTTAATTTTGTTGTTGCTGAGATTGTCTTTATTTCTGAAATATCTCATCTTGTCTATGATTATGTAGTCACATTATCCCAGGAAAAGTAAGCCTCCATACTATTCTACGTGACATGGAATGCCACAGTCTAATTTATACTGATTTCTCCTACACACAATGTCATTTTAAACTTCTCAGGTAAAATTTCACGCCAGGAATAAGAAACTGTCAGGATCATTAGGCAATGAGGAGCATTCACTCTGACATAGGGAAGATTTTAGCCGGAAAATGCAGCGTTCTCGGTGGTGATTCTTTGCTCAGAAGTCCCTTGGGCTTGGAGCCCTAGGAACAGATGTGATCTCAGGCCTGGTCGAAAGAGAAGGGAGCCATGGGCGGAAACACGGCGCTCCGTCAGGGCGGGAGCTCCTGCCAGAAGCAGCTTTCTCACCAGGAGGAACCCGGAATCACTGCCAAATTAGAATTTGCCTGGTGGGAAGTCACTGGGCATAAAATCTCCAGTGATTTGGTGCATGTTCACTGAGCAAACCAGAAAGCATATGTGAAGATTTCAGGAAAGGGCTTGTGTGCATGTGCCGCAGACACTGAGGGGGAATGGGGAAAAGATGGCTGGCTTCCTCCTGAAAACATTTCCTTAAGATCGGCTATCTTGTTACAAACCTCTGGCAAAACTATGGTGTCTAGAATGTATGGGTGGGGAAGGTTGACATTATACACTTCTACTTTAATTCTGTTTTTCTCAATAGTTTTGTTTTGCAGGGCAGGACAATAACAAAACCATCTGGTTTCTATTTTTTTTTTCATGTATAAAAATAAAAAGACTTTAAGAAGATATTTAATAACAGACTATAGTAATGTTTAATATGTGTAGCAAGATCAAAGGGTTCTATAAAAATCATTAAGTAATATAAAATTAATTATAGATATGCATTACCCTCTCTTGAAAGAAGTACCACAACATTCCAGTGTTTGTCCTAAATTCTAAAGCACTTTGGAGTACTACAAAATTAAGAGTAACACAAATAATTTGAAGATGATAAATTTGTTGATAGATTATATCATAATGCTATGAAAAAACAGTAATCACCTGCCTTGTTAGCATCTTAGATGACACTCTGTCAGAAAATAGGCTTGACTATTTTATTTCATTTTGTTTTGTTTCAGCAGCTCAGGTCCCTGGAATTGGCCAATTTAACAGCAAAAGCTACACTTTTAGTGATTTGCATATTAATCAGTTATTTAGAACATCCCTGCTGAGAAATATCATCATAGCAACAATACCATTTTAATGAGCAGCTCAATGATACCCTGGAGAATAATTTACAATGAAAGTCTATGAAACTTGATTTTTATTTTTTTATAGGGTTATAAGGACAGTGAATGAGGTAATGAGATCTTAAACATTTTCAGTACTTCTCAGGAAAAAATATGAGATAATTCAGTGGGTCAGAAGAATTACACAAGAGTTGATAAGTTGGAAATGTGGTTCTCTGTGACTCTGAAGGCCTCAGAGTGGCCCAGTATTCCGCCACAGTAAGGATACGTCAACTAAATGAGTAATTCATTTCTGCAACTTTGCTTTCAGAAAAAGAATTAGTAAATAAAATACTGGTAACATCAAGTTCAGAAGTCCACACAAGGAACATTTTTTTATCAGAGGTAGTGTGGAGAAAGCTGGAAAATAGAAACTAAGTTTAAAATTAGCTGGTAGGTGCTACTAATCTAATCATAGATTTTCAATCTGCAGTTAAGATTATTATTTTAACATTCCTCTTTAAAAATATATATTCTTATTGATTTCAGAGAGAAAGTAAAAGGGAGAGAAAGATAGAAACATCAATGATGAGAATCACTGGTTGACTGCTTCCTACATGCCCCCTACTGGGGACCCACCCAAAACCCTTGGCTTGATCCCTGACTGGGAATTGAATCCATGACCTCTTGGTTCATAGGTTGATGCTCAACCACTGAGCCACACCTGCTGGGAATATTTTAATATTCCTTAATTAGGATGTATTTGGCAGTACATAACTAAGACAATGCAACCCTAACAGTATAAATGAATCCTGTTCCCGGAAATATTTCCACTAAATGCAATGCACCTCAAATAATTAAAGGAAAGAATGAGTTACAAAGTGTTTTCTGAAGCAATTTTTCAAGATTAAATGCAAGAGAGCTTTTTTTTTTTTTTAAAAAAAAAAGGTTATATTGCTGAAAGTATTACAGACATACTTTTTCTCCCATTGACTCCCTACCCACTCCCTACCAGGCCTTCACCCTACTATTGTCTGTGTCCATGGGTTATGCATATATGCTTATAAATTCTGAGGTTAATCTCTCCCCCACGCTTTGCTTCTTTTTAATCATGTCTCAACTTACATTTCTAACCCTGTCTTCCAGAATTCCTTCTTCTGTGCCCTACTCTTTAATTATATTTGGATTATTTCTGCTCCTGAATGATACTTTAAACATGTTGACTTGGTGTCTTTCTTTCTTCTGCCCAGGAGTAGAGTTCCTGTCCTTTATGTTCACATGTCCAAAGCATGCTCCACTTCCAAGTTCTGGTCCTCCTTTTTTCCTTAGAACAGTCATTAATCCTCCCAGCTGGAAGTAATTGGCAAAGGGCACAGTCTATGCCAGCCGTGGGCAAACTACGGCCCGCGGGCCGGATTCGGCCCGTTTGAAATGAATAAAACTAAAAAAAAAAAAAAAAAAAAAAAAAGACCGTACCCTTTTATGTAATGATGTTTACTTTGAATTTATATTAGTTCACACAAACACTCCATCCATGCTTTTGTTCTGGCCCTCCGGTCCAGTTTAAGAATCCATTGTGGCCCTCGAGTCAAAAAGTTTGCCCACCCCTGGATGCTGTAATACCATTTTGTAAAGCTCTCAAAATACTTAGCACATTCTGTTTTGTATTATATGTACTTTTGTACCTCTTCTCAATTCTACCAGACTCTAAGCTCCTTGAGGACAAAGATCACATTATATCACTCATAATATGAAACACAGTATCTTAAACTTAGTAGGTGCTTAAAGTAAAGGTTAATGACGTATTGAAAATTATATTTAAAAATCATGGCTCCACTTTAGTTATACAGTTTTAAGAAAGTTTTCTTCAGAAAACTCTCAGAATTTAGAGATGTTTTCATTAGTGGATAAAGCCTATGGGGAAAGTGACTCAAATTGCAGACCTTTTTCCTCAAAAATTTGTCTGGTCAGATGAATGAAAGTATGTAGACATCAAGTACAGAGTGACAAACAGTGCAATTCTCTTTAGGCAAAATGCACTTACTCAAGAAAAAAATATTGTGTAAACCTTAAAACAAAGATTCACATTGAATTTTTATCATGCTTTCTGGATATAAAGTGAAAAGTAAAGTGATATGGATGAAAACAACTACTAACCCAAAATTTGACTGGGTTATTAAACCTGGGAATTAATAGTCTCTTAGCATAGTTGAGAACCACGTGTATGTGTATGTATATGTGCATGTATATGCATATGTATATGTATGAATGTGGCTGAAATTAGAGATTAGAGCAACAACTTTCAAAATGCTGAGCAAGAAGTGTATTTTTTTCCAAGACTTAAAGGAGGTGATATGATACCTAGTGATTTTCAAAAAATGTTATGTGATTATATCTTTCTGTAATTTGTGTGGTTTATAGGTTACTTTATAACATATTATTTATATCTATGTGGGATTTCACTGCATAAATTCTTCATCATTTATTACAAATCTCTACATATTAGGCATTTAGTATGTGCAGGAATATACTTCAGGTCTAAAGCCCAGGGTTCTTAATGGCTGAAAAACCAGGAAGATTTACCCTGAACAACTGGACTTTACTTTATCCTCAGATAAACACTCAGGAATGTGTTGGTTTTATAACCACTTTTACTTAAGACAGTGGGCTAGCAAAAACATATTTAGAGATCCCAGTATATCATGATAAATATGGACCATATGGACCACTTCCCACAACTCACCTGGCCCCTACCCATCATCCATGCTTTTTGAAAGGATCTGAATGGTGTTGTCAGGTGCCACAGGACATCTGTATGGATAAGGAGGACTTCTCTACATGGAGGATAATGATGTTGCGTCCCTGGCTTTGCAAAGTTGTCTCCATGCAGTTACCTTTATATACACATTCATACATATACATACGCATATATATGCACATATACACATACATGTACACAGTTACGTATGTGGATATTATATACAAATTTATATATGTGGCTATATATATAGTTTATAAATAGTTATACATGACGTTTATAGTAAAATTGTGCATGTCATATTCTCTATTATATATTGCACAAGGCTCTTTTCCTTTATATTGGCACATTCTCATGATTATTTCATTGGAATAACTTCTGGTTTTGGAGAAAGGATGCTGGGTCAATGGGTATCTAGGCATTGTTTTGTTGTTGTTGTTGTGCTGTAGATCTTATTGTTTGAATATGTGAGTTTATTAAGAACTTCTACAATATTTTAAGCACAGTTTATGAAAATATTTTTATAATTTTGGATTTATGTTTTTCTACACACTCTTATGAATTTGTTTATTTTCTCTCTTCTTATTTGAGTATGCCAAAAAATTTTAAAAATTCATTTTCAATACACAAACTATAAATTTTGTGGGATAAACTCTGTAACTGCTGGTGGACTTGGCATTTTCCTAGACTTATGTCAGAAGCTAATTGATGTTCTGGTTTCATAGAGGTGCCCTCAGGAATGTTCTTGGATCAGCTTACGTTTTCCCCAGTCTGAAGCTGAAGGATCAGAATGTTGTTCATCTATGAGAGAGGATGTAGTGCCACTAGAAGTTTGTATTTAAAAGACTATAGCCTTTGTGAGTCATGGCGAGTCTTTGTGTCATTCTATAAAACCTTTTATCTGTAGTCATTTATAAAGACACTCTTTGTTTTCTGATACAGCATTTCCTAAAATTATCCTAATTATTTTTCTGCATTTTATTCATTTTATATTTATTTTATTTTATTTTTAATATTTGTCCAATGAATTACTTTACCTTTTGAACTAAAGTTTTTTTGAATGGAAGTGTTACCAGAGAATCAAATTTCTCCTTTGCTAGTGGGGTGGAAGTTCTTGAGGTACCACTTAAATAAGAATTGTCAGAAGCCCCCCTGGGAGAATGAGATATGGTAAAGGGATTTACTTGCAGGGGTTACATTTCTGGGGTTCCAAAGTCCCATCCCCCTTAAGTCACTTCTGAAAAAGGTGCACTGGGGTTCCAGCAGAGCCAAGGCAAGGCCAGTGTCCAGAGCTTCTGTTCCATGTTGCAGAGGCGGGTAGTTCTGTGTCCAAGCTAATTAGAGTCTGTTAGTCCATTGTGTGTGCTCCCACATGGCTGTGAGCCACATGGATACGGGGGAGCACAGCCCCATGCAACAGGAGTCAGGAGCCCCAACACATGAGAGACTGAGAAAGGAAGCTTTCTTTGTTTATAATTTTAAATATTCAGGTTTTGCACTGGCTTGCAGTGGCCACACCCATTCTGGCCATTAATTTGTTCCCAGGATAAGCACCTTCCCACATCACTCAGACCTTACTGGGCATGCCTCCAAGCTGCCTTTGTACAGTCCCTTCTCCATCCATCAGCGAGAAACAGACTTGGAGAGTGTTTAATGCAGCCTTTTGGCAAATATGCATAAACGGCATGTCTGTATTATCTAGTCTTCCCTTTCCTCCTTTCCTGTTAAATGATAACCAGTTAATTAAACAGCATCAGAAGTACCTCAGTCACAAAATTTCCCTTGACAAGTTATAAATTGCCCTTCTTTTATTTATTTTATATTTAATATTCTTATTTTCACCACTTTCTAAATATTTTCAAATACCATTTGGTGTCTTCCTTGAACCAGGCAATTAAATGGGATAGGTTCAAAGATATCCCTTGGTTTGTTTATCCATTTATAATAATTTCTAACATAATTGTGTTGTGGTCAGATAATATCTATGTATAGCATTCCTTTTTCAAATATTGTCTATTACACTTCACAAACATTTTTAAAGTGCATTTCTCTCTTTTCTATGTGAAATGAAGCATCTCCAGTTCTCACAAATTGGTACTTATGCATGATAAAAAGATTTTAGGGAACACTTCTGACAGGAGGAACGAGGAAGTAAGAGTGGATTTCACAGGATGATAAACTACTAAGTCCTCTCACTAGAGCCCCACCTCCATTTTCTGAGTTTCCTTTACTAAAGGGACTCTTAGACCATGTAAAAGAATATGGAGTTGGAGCTGCCATCACTGAGAAACTGCCTTACAAGTCTTACTCCTCAAACGTTTGGAAGTTAAAATTAGGCAAAATTTCCTTTGGACTGGGCCAAAAGCAGCTTCGTATTCAAAGCAACTGTTTGCAAAGCTAATAGGAAAGCAGATATTATGACTACTGGTCTGAAACTTGAAGATATTATTTAGAATTAGCATCACTATGTTAGCTTATCTGCAACTAGACAAATTATTTTCTTAGCCTACTAACACCCATAGAAATAACTTCCTTCTATTTATGCAATTATTCCCCTTTTCTTAATCCTCACTGAGGATATATATTTTTATTATTATTGATTTTTCAGGGAGAGAATGAGAAATATCAACGTGAGATAGAAACATCAATCGGTTGCCTCCCCTAGGCACCCTGACCAACCTGGTGTCAAAACCACAACCTAGCTATGTGCCCTGACCGGGAATCAAACCCACAACCTTTGGGGTACAGGGTGATGCAACTGAGTCACCCAGCCAGGACTCTCCTTCCCTTTTTTATAATACCCCTTGCCTTACCTCCTAATCCAAACACTATTTGAGTTTCTGCCTGAATTAGTGCTCCCTTCCTAATAGTTATTCTTTTGGATCTCAAAGAAATGTCTGTTGCCTCTCACGTTGGCCTTTTATTTTTAAGTTAACAATCACATATATTTATGATGTTGTAGAAGAATTTTGAATGCTTACATGTGAGCTGAAACTAATTCATTTTTAACATGGTCATGTTAAAAAAAAATGGTACAGAAGATCTATAAAGTGAACAATAACAGGATGATTTTTTGTAACCTCATAATATCCAACAGCCTGTGGATAAGCTTGTATTTAGAATCTTATGTATTTAAATATCAACAAGCCTATGTATTGTGGTGACGTGTTTTCTTTTGCTTGTGGAAGATGGATATAATAGCCACAACAAAACAAAGCAAAAAGAAAGAAAAAAAGCCAAGCACTACACATGTGGGTGAAGAACTGAATGAATAACTCTGCGAAAGATAAGAGAACAGAGAGCATTGATTAATTCACTGAGGTCTTCTCTCTACAGAGCTACCAGGATTCCACATAGTTCTGCTTATTCATTTCCTGGCTACTGCCCATTTTGTTGGTTTTGGAATCAGGAAGAATTTTGAAACCCGGGAACATACACTCACCAGTGATACCAAAAAAACATGGCTGTTGTCTGAGTCCGAGTTCTTGTCTCGTGAAAATCGAAGAATGAAGCCGTGGACAAAAACAATTAACGGGAGCAGTTTATTGGGAGAACCCATTCCTGGAAAAGGAGCAGGTCAGTGTCCAGAGCTTCCTTTCCATATTACAGTCGGGAGCAGTTCAGAATCCAAGCTAATTAAGTCTAATAGTCCATGTGTGGAGGCCCACACGGCCATAAGCCACGTGGACTCAGAGATGTGCTCCCCCGGCCACAGGAACGAAGGTCAGGAACCCACTGCGTGCTGGAGAGCGATCGAGAAGAAGTGCACGCCTTTTAATTTAGGGGGTGGGTAGTCTTGTTTGCTCCTAATTGGCCTTTCAAAGAATTCTGCCTTAGCAATATTCTTTGGATTGGTTTACACATCTTACTGCCTGTGGTTGGTATCAGCACGCTGTCTGTCTTAGCAATACCCATACACTTTCAAGTTCAAGCGGCTTTTGTGCCTGCCCTTCCCTCCCGCCCAGCTGGGATGCCTTAGTAACTCCGCCTGGTTGGGTTCCTGGTTCTACTTTCTTTCCCCTGGACCCACCCCTATCTACCTAGCTTCCTTCTGTCTCCCCCACGCCAATCTCAACCAATACAGGTGAGTATTATCCTATGCGTTTATTTTAGTAACTTTGAAAGTGCTGTATATATCCATTGCTAATAAGCTGCACCATGGTTACCCTCTAACATGGAATATCTTGTCCAATAGAACCCAACTGGTTAGAGTAAGTTAGTTCTAAGGTCAACATGAGTCTTCCTACTCAGGAGACATTTATTTATTTAGCAAACACAGCACTTGCCCTTTTTTTTTCTTTTGCAGCTGAACAACTTTTCTGGAATAATTATTGCAAGTGAGATTAGACTCTTCCTGATTCTTTTAATTCTCTGACTTTAGAGCAAAACTTCATAAGTAATAAATGGTTGCAATAATAAATTTTGAGTTGACATATACAGTGTTGCAGTCCTGAATATGCTAACTGAAGTGTATTTCTGCCTCCCTGCAGTTTTGGTATGCTTGAAACAAGAAAGAGATACTTGTTGGCTTAGAAATGAATATGTGGTGCAGCTTTGTTCACATTCTGTAATGGGAGGTTAGCTCCTTGATTGCTGCTTTCCTAATGTCACAGTAGCTGGGGCTGTAGATGTATATAGTGAAGAAATCCTTTGAGCTATATGTATTCTTCTGTTATGATAATGTTACCATTAGTCTTGATTGCTTTTGACAATGGTTGCAAAATTGCCCAAAGCAAGAAATTTAGTTTTGTTCACATTTTCCTCCTTAATTTGGGAGAGTGTTTTTATTTCACTTTTATTTGAAATCAGTTCCTGTGCTGTTATTATGGTATTTTATGTGGCTTGTCATTGTAGTAATCAATTTTATATTTTCTTCACACCAGTTCAACATTCTGCTCTTGACGAGCACTTTGTCATATTTGCTAGGCTTCTTGTCATACATAGGAAAACGCTTCCTCTATTTGTTCCTAAGTTTTCTTTTTCCCTTGTTAGTAATTTTGCTATCTCTATATCAATGTTCTGCCTGGTTGCAATTACAAGTTTTCCCAGCTGGGAGCTTGTAGCATTTTCTCAGTCTCTGCAACATGCTGATCTACACTGATATGAGTTCCAATTGTTTCACCTCGGTGTTCTGCACTTTTCCATGCTTTGTTGAAAAGGAACTGTCAGAATGTGAAAGGGCAGAAGTTTGCTCTTTTGCATATATTACCTGAGACAAACTTCGTGTTGCTTAGATAACTTGCCAGTGAGATGAATTCTTTCAAGCTGAGCTCTTGGAATGGCTGCCTAGAGATTGCAATTGGAGTTTAATCTATAAACATATCAAAGGCAAAAAATGATTACAGATCCTGATTGAGGAACAAATTTACCCTGTACATGGCAATAAACATGAAAAAGATTCTTACCTTGCATTCAGTAATTTGAAGATCTTGTGAGTGTGCGCACACAGGCATGTAGATGTGTTCTACATTGAGATCAGAGTCTTTGTTCTTATTGCCACAGATTGCTACCATTACTTGTCCTTTATTTTTAAAATTATTTTGACAGTGAAGGTGTTCTTCTTGGGAAATGACTCTCAAATTGTAAATTAGAATCACTTAATGCCTGGTTAAAGCAAAGAAATTTTGATCAGTAAGTCTGAGTTGGAGCCTGAGAATTTGCATTTCTAATAAATTCCCATTTCTATAGGTAATGGCCAGAGAACCAAACTTCACTATGCAGTGAGGCATTTGACATTAATGAATCTTAAGTTTCTATGTCAATGCCCCTCAATTTTTTTAGAATATTGGACATGATGGCAATAGTGTGACAGACAAAACCAACCATCAATGACTCATAAATTCAATTTTCAATAGTCTAAAACTTTAAATCACACCACACACACACACATGTGCACACATTTCTTTTCTATTAAAAATTTGTATGAATGGTTGATTTGACTTAAAATTTTATTTCTGATATAACATAGGTTGAAATGAAGAAGTATTTATCTACAGCATTCCAAAACATTACTTCAAAACCATAAAAAGAAATCAAACACACACAGAGGAAGAAAACTTTAATAACTCAATTTTAAATTACATGGAAGCAAGTTTGGTTTTTCTACTCAAAGCCACATTTTTTATTCAAGTTATCAAAATTTGACTGATAATCCAGTTATGAATAGTTTTCAGATCTGATTAGGGAAAGTCAGAAAAAAAATCTCAGGGTAAAAGGGTAAAGGGTAAAAAAAAAAAATAGGTTTTCTATCATAGTATATTTTGGAAGCTAAAGAGTTAGAGAAGTAAAGATAAATTCCTGGAATAATAACAGATCCACAATTATTCATTCCACCTAAGAAATTTAAACTAGTTAAAACCAGCAATTAAAATTTTAAGATTAATTAAGAAACTTTTAAAAGCATATTTATAACTACCACATTCAAAATATTAATGTAAATATCTTTTTGGTTTTAAACAAACTGTATTTTGATGATAATATGAGAAAAAAATTGAAGGTATGGGGAAAATGGCCTGAAAGGTCTTGAAAGAATGTTTGAATAATAGAAGGTCATCAATTTTGTTTTCTGGTTTGGATTGTTTCACAGTCTCAAGGTTCAGGCATACAAAGTATTTATTATAACTACTTCTAGTACAATTTTATTTTCTTTCAACCCCTTATGTTCTAATATGTATTACTTTTAATAGCTAAACTATACAGTAGAGTGTACAATTCAGTTAGTGTTACTTGTGAAATTGGCAAAACAATCACTGTAATTAACAAGCTTATCATCCCCTTGAAGTTTGACCTGACCCTTGTAGTATGTACACTTTGTTAACCTTTTTTTAAAATGCAGCTTAATCATTTGGAGCTTCATCATGTTGTAACATTTATTCAGAAACCCTTAGAACACCTTTCTTTACTCACATCTTTCCTACCAACATAGAGATAGATTAAAAAAAAAAAAAGGAAGTAATGTTTCTGCTACAAAGCCATCTCTTCTGAGCATCTACAAAATCCACAATGTAACAGAAGCTGAATCATGACATCTATTTCTCTCACCTCACATCTTCTCTGGGAAAAGATTAATCCCTAGCTTCCATTTCTCAAGGCCACTTCACCTAGGAGCCAGTTTTCTTAATGGGACTTGGAAAAGTGAATAGGGTGAGAGAGATTTCCTGAAATACCTTTCTTAAAACAGCCCTGCCAGAAAGTAAAACATTTGAAGGAATATATCAAAAGCAAGCTGAAGTGCACTCGCAATACTAGACCTGATAGGAAACCTACGCAGAGCACACTGAAAGCCTTTATCCACCCTAGGTTTCACGGACACTCTTCCCCTCCCCAAACCTTCTTTTTCCTTAGTGCCCGATGGAGGTTGGGCCTCCAGGTGCAGAGCTTTACTCCCCGACACTGGGTTTCCTTAGGTCTTTGCTAAGAGAAAACTCTGATAAGAAATATTACACCCGTGGCAGAGTTGAGTGGGAAGACCAGACAATTTCTGGATAAGTTTCACAAGTGGAGTAGGAACCCCCTGATGGCTCTTTACACAACTCTGAATGAAGCTTCTGTTTAGTGGCCCAACTTATTTTCAGAAAAAGTAAGAAAGGTTAGCCGAATTTCTAAATCAATATGTAGTTTAAGATTTCTCTGCCAGTGACAAATTAAAAGGCCAATCTCCCTATGACTAAAATTAAAGTTTAATTTTCAAAGAAGCTTGTATCCATAGAAATTAACTCTTGTATTTAAGTGCAGAAGTGCACAGATAGAGTAAATGTTTAAATAAATGTTTGAAACATTTTATGGATGTACCTTTGTTTTTAGAAAACCATTTTATATGTATCATTGCTTAGTCCCAGTGGGAAAAAAAAATGACCAAATTTACAACTTAAGTGATTAAGGGACAATTACATACCAAATCAAGGAAGGGAACAGAACTATGACTCTGATTTTATATTTAGTCATTGAGTTATGCACTTTCAATCCTGATATATGTCTGGTGAGTGCTGATGGTAAGCACTAAGATCCTCCTCCTCTATGCTGTGTCTATCTGTCTATTGTTTCTTCACTTTTTCTAAGTGATATGTTGATCATTCATTTCATTAGAAAAGTCTTAAAGATTTGAAGCATTGGGATAGTTCCCCCCCCCCTTTTTTTTTTACCCATAGGTGTAGCACTTCATTCCTGAGAAGATCTAGGACAAACTTAAATCACAAAAGTGAAAAAAAACAAAACAAAAAAACTTTATTTTCATTTTTTACTGAAGTAGTTTTTTAAGGCACTGAATAGCAACTTGGGTAGGGGGCCGGGACTTCATAATATAATTTATGTGATGATGCCGCAAAGAATTAGACAGTGCACTACATATGTAGGCCTGTGTGACAGCCCTTCCTGTGTTCTCGGTGCCTCCATTCATAACTACAATGTCAGATTTTTCTTGTATTATTATTAGCAATCATTACCTACTCTGACATATTTAATCCAATGACTTCCTACTTCTCACTATCAAAGAATAACAGGACAATATAAAACATCATAAAACATAACATCATCTCTTCCTATTTCATTACATATTCTCCTTGTGGCCAAAACATCTCTTCAATATGATTAAATGACTAAAGAAATTATATTAGATTCAGTTCCCTGAAAGACCATCTGCAGTAAATACAACAGTGGGTTTCAATTTAAATTAAAATTGATTGTATGCTTACTGGTTCTTCTAAGCTTTGAAACTGGAAAATTAAAAATGCACACATAGCAATGTTGATTAGCTCCTGAGAGAAGGTTCTTATTTTAGATACCCAGCAGGTTTCTAATAGGTAAATAGAATGGTGGGGATAATATAAAAATATTTTATTTAGGATGTTATCATATTGTATGGATGAAACTGGAAGCAGACACTATTTCTTGGGCTTCTTAAACATTTACATCATAAATTATTAGTTGTTGTTATTGTTTAATACATAACATTAGGGTTAGCATATCTTACTTTTCTTAAGATAGCCCCAGTTTACATATGGTATTCCAGTATAATGTTCCCAGTCTCAAATTATCCAGCTTGGATGATATTTTATATCATTGTAATTATATTTTATATCATTACACATTAGAAACTGTTTTAGCAGCAGCGGCCTAGTATCAGCCTCAACAATTTACAGCTGGGCTAGTGCCCCTTTATTCAGAAGTAAATTCTTCCAGTGGTAAACTGAGATAAAATACCATCAAATTTAAATTATATAGAATCTCATTTGGATTTTATGAAGACAGGTTTTCAAGAAGCATTTAGGACCCTGTGATCCTAATAGAATAATTAAAGTTTTTATCTAGTCATTAATTTAAGTGGATAATGAATGAAATAAAAGTTTTCTTCAACATCAAAGCTGTCTACTAGTAGATACTTTTACTGACTACCCGACCATCCCTGTTTAAAACTAGGTTTCTGAAGATCTGCTGTGTGTATGTGTGAGTGTGTGTATGTGTGTGTGTGTAAACATGGACAGGAAGGAAAATAGGAAGGAAGATGTGAATGCATAATCAATTAGAAGCAGAAGACTAGAATTAAGAATATGAAATTTAAAAATATTGAGTTTAACACCCATCCATCCATCAAAGAAAACTAGAAGGACTTTATTAAAATATTTTATAATAATTTTGAAAAGCAGTAATAAAAGCTGATCATTCCTAATGTTAGGCTCTGTTTTAAATCTGAACCAAAATTGTACTAGGTACCTTTATTATTCCAAATTGCAGGTGATGAAACTGAGGCGCTAATAGTGTCATTGCTTACTAAAGGTAATGCTTATAGAAAGCAGGGAGCAGGGACCTGAAATCACATTGTCTGACTTCTGAAGCTGTACCTGTGCTCTGCACTCAAAAGAACAACTGTGTCATGCCTTCTATAGGCTAAGGAAAATCTAGGTATATGAAAATTAATAGCTATTTAGTTTTTATATAAAATATATAAACTCCACAAATCATTATTTACATAAACATTATTATCATTTGTTCTGGATATCAACATCAGATTCATTGGTGTACATTTAACAAACATATTTTCTCTTAAAAATCACAATGTTAACCCACAATCTGACATGAAATATCTCACTTTTCTTCATGATTCCTCAGAAAGTATAGTCATTCATGAGTCATATTTAAAAGTACCAACAAATAGCACAAAGTACATTTTTATTGTGCCAGTGTTATTCCAAATATTTAACATATATCACTTATTCTCATTAGAACCTCATGAAGTGGGTACTATAGTTATCCTACCTTTACAGATAAATCACATGATTTCTGAGATTTATGAAGAATTTCTAGATTCTTATTATTACAACTATCATGAGTATTAAAACTCTTTTAAAGATTTATTATGTTATCTCATATAAGTATATAAACAAACACATGATTTAGATAATATTATGCTGTTTTACAACTGGTTATTTTTCATATTTCCCAGCACAGCATATCTAAAATATAGATACATGGAGAGAGCAATATCCTCTCTTAAATTCTCAACTACTATGAATGCTAACCCACTCTTTCCAATATTAATTTTATAAGTTATAGTATAGCAACTATTATCATTCTTAAAAATAACCAACACATAATGTGAGTTTAAATGCCTCCCTCTAATGTATATCATTTAATAATATTATAACATTGGTTTTATGCACCAGTCTAATCTACCCCTCTCTTAGTTGTTTATGTCTTTACATTTAAAAACTATTTAAAAGCTTAAATTTTTTTCAACATTTACTTTACTCCACAGAACCCACCATATTCTAGACTTTATTTTCCTGTTCAACCTTATTAATTAATATCACTCTTATTTAGCTGTTATTAAAACAATAATGTTAATAAGCAATGCTTTTTATAATATCCATTCTAAATTTGGTGTTTATAAGAAATGAGATGGGAGAATTAAGTTACTGAGGGTGACAGTACAAAAGAGGTTGAAATCTCTCATTTTGAGCATCCCTGTGTATATCCCTCCCCCCAAGAACCAATGTGCCTTCTTCAACCCACTTTATCTTAATATAAAGTTCACTTGAAGTACAAAACAATTTTATGTAATTTTATGTAATAAGTTTTAGAAGCTCAAGTTATTGAATGAGAACATCGGTGCTCTAAAGATTAAGAAGCTTGCATAAGACCATGCAATGATGTGTTTACCTGGTAGAGACCCAGGATTAAAACCCAGCTTTGCTGAATTCAGAACCTGTACTCTGGTCATGTCACCCCACAACCCACACCTGCCCTGCTGGTTTCTCTTTGCTGCTCTCTACAGCCTCTCTTCTTTAAGACCTCACTTTGTTTCTCTCTTCTCTTTCTTGCTCATATTCTGGACAATAAGAGCAAGGTAAGCCCTACATGAGGAGACAAAGAGCTGAGAACTCAGGTCCTATATTCATACCTTCTCTCCACAAAATCTGTACATTTTTTTCCCATTAAAAGGACTTTTCTGAAAGGGTACTTTATGAAGGCTAAAACTGGCTTAAATTCAAAATCAGAAACTTCTATTATTGTAGAGTATGAAGGGGTTGCAAGAGTTCATTTTATAGATGGAATAAAATAAGACAGAGCAGAGAAAAGATTACCTCAAAATCACACATCGAGTAAATGATGGAATTGAGCAAGTGATCTAAGTCTTCTGTGTCTTATATCCACACTATTGTTTCCCAAATTATGGGGATATTAAATAAGTTACAATTCTCCAGGTGATTTTAGCTCTTACATGGCAAAAGCACTAGATAACAGTAAATCACATACTGAGAAAGTTGTTCCCATTTCAATTCCTTACAGTCCTTCAATGGGAAATGCTCGATTTAATGCTAGAATGCCTTTTAACCCCTCTTAAGCATTCCTCAACCCTTGCTTTCCTGTATTGAAAAACACATAGCGCATGATACAACAAACACATGTATCTTTCCACATTCTGCAAAACAAAATAGTAATACAGTGGAAGAATATATGAAATTATTATTCTAAGTGAAGTAAGCCAGTCAGAGAAAGATAAATTCCATACCAGTATGCTCTCACATACATGTGGAATCTAATGAACAAAATATACTGACAAACAAAATAGAACCAGAGACATGGATACATGGAACAGACTGACAGGTCAGAGGAGAGGTGGCTGGGGGAGTGGGATAAAATAAGTGAAGAGATTAGCCAAAAAACATATATGCTTAGGCCATGGACACAGACAACAGAGTGGTGAAGGCCAGGGGAAGGGTGGAGGGGGCTGGGCTGAGGTGGGTCAGGGGGAGAAAATTGAGGGCAGTTATAATAGTGTCAACAATAAAAAACAAATATAGAATATATGAGCCTGTCTTAGTCCTTTCAGGCTGCTATAAGAAAATGCCACAGGCTCAGTGGCTTATCATCGACAAATATTTCTCACACTTCTGGAGCTAGGAAGTCCAAGATCAAGGTGCTGACAGATTCACTGTCTGGTAAGAGTTCTCTTCCAGCTGCATAAGAGGGAGGTCTTTCCCCTGTTTCTTCACATGGGAGAAGGGGCAAAGGATTTCTCTGGGATCTGTTTCATAAGGGCACCAACCGCATTCATGTGAGCTCAGCCCTTTTGGTCTAATTACCTCCCAAAGGCCTAATGCCATCACACTGGAGATTTGTTTTCAACATACAGATTTTGAAGGGGACATAAAACTCAGTTTGTGAAAGAGACCTTCCTGATTTTATTCTGCTTCCTGTCAACTGGCATTTACTAATTACAATTTGGTGATTTCCATTCAAATGTATTTTTTCAGAGTTTTGTGAATAAATGTATGCATCTCTACATACCACAGATGCATATATATATAGTCAGCACTGCCTGAAGTAGTATACTAGATTTATTATGTACACATAGTTTTACCTAGTTTGTTCTATTCTTCAATGGCAAGGAATTATTTTGCATTTCAAAACTATACTTAAATGATATTACAAATTCTTTTGAAACTCTTCTTAGCTTAGTTACTATGTTTTTGAAATGATCAGGTGGCATGGCCTTCATTTTTATTTCTGTAAGTTACCTACTTGTCCATTATTAATATATATTCCATTGTCTCCAGGTTGGTGCTTTATTTTTGATATTATAAATAAAGTACTTTAAATATTCATGTTCATGTTCATGTTGAATGGGCTAATCTGAGTAGCATGATGAAATCTCAGGCCTTCTCACTCTGTCAAGCCTGGAATGTAAGTCCTTCCTTTGTCTGTGCTCAGGTCTCCACTCTGTATGTGACACCCACCCATCACTCACTTAGTAGCCTTCTCCATTAACGGGTAAATTATCTTAGTATTGCAGTTCTTGTGTTCAAACCACCCTCATTCTTTTTAATAATGGCCCCAAAGTTTGAGAGTAGTGATGCTGCCAATTAGATTATGCCAAAGAGAAGCCATAAAGTACTTCCTTTAAGTAAAAAGGTGAAAGTTCTCAACTTAAATAAAGAAATAGCAAAAAATGTACATGTAGGAAAAAAATATAGTATATTTCAGATCCAGTGCATTCACTGGGGGTCGTGCAGCATATCCCCCATGGATACAGGGGGACTACTCTACATGTGTTTTGGCATTTAGATTTTACATGTATGTCCTATGTTTGCATTATCCCTAGTTCTTAAACTTTATTTTTATACAAGTGTTATAATTCTATTATAGGAATTCACTGTCTTCAAGTTTCAAATTCTTTGATTAATTAATTGTACATTAGAAGTAAGCATACAGGGAAATAGGTAATATCCACCACAGATTTTTAAATAAATTTTAGAATTTTTTTTATCCTACCAAAACTTCAATAAAAGCTTAATGCTGTGTGTTTTTTTTCCCTTTGTCCACTGACATCTTTGCATATGGAAGCACACATACACGTTAATGCTACCAGCTTCACAGTCAGGCAAGAGCGTGTAGAAGATAGCACAGCAAAACTCTCTTGCCTCTTCTAGATAGATAAAATTTTCCTCTGCAACTGGATAAATTTAGTTATTTTGTTTTTTTGAATAGTAACTTACTGTTATAAAAATTTTCCTATCCCATTGCACCAAAAATAATACAGATTTATTTCCCTAATGGGGTCCACTTTGTATGCAATTACTGAATACATTTATATTTATTGTAGACAGCATCAAATTTATTTTTGTTGAAACACCATCAGGACCAAAATCTTCCCTAAGTGTCTTTTGATTGGTTTAGATTAACCTTAGAATGATGTTTCTTTACATTTGTCCATTCCAAAATTACTTCAGGTCTTGATTATCATCCCTGTGGATTTTCAAACAGATCCTCTAGGCTTTTCTGATATCCAAGAGGAAATGTTGAAATTTTGAATGCAAATATTATATTTTAAACTGACACATACTCCAAAGCTGTATTTCCTAAAGAGTTTAATTGGCAAGACACAGAAACACAATACATGGAAGACCTGTCTCAAAGTCATATTACAAATTGGTTGGGGAGCTGAGAGTAGAATTTAGAACTATTTATTTTTCTTCCCATCTTTGCTTAATTCAGACACAAAAATAGTTGTATTAAGATGGCCAGAGAAACAATTCTAGATGTACTCCTAAAGATGTAAGTCTTGCCTAAACTTTTAGAATGCACAGAGCTTATCTAAATAATTATTTGTCTTCGTGTGTGTGTGTGTTTATATGTTTATTAACGTTATCTTATACTGTAAAAGCAAAAATAAAAAATAATTAAATATATGTCATAATATCTATTCAAGCAGTGGAAGGATAATGTACAATAAAATGAAATGGCCACCAATTAGAATATATATTTAAAATAAATCCAATAAGGAGACACAAACCCAGGAACTTTAATTAACTAGGAAATGATGCATATTCATGAGCCTAACCACAGGATGTATGAGTGTACATAAAACAAAGAAGCAAGGGAGAAGTATCAGACTGCTATGCTTGGAGAGCCATTTATTCCTATTCCTTCATTTGCTTCTTCAAATGCTTGGTTTAGATAAACATATTGTTTATTTAAAATGGTTTAAAGTCTATATGTCTATTTCTCCATAGTAAACATGGTAACATATTGAAATACATGAATACACTGCCATGCTTTCCTTATTATGCGTACATACATATATATGTATGTCATATTTACATATAACTCTATATAATGGTTAGAGCACAGTCCCCAAGGTATGCCAAGGTTGTTGGTTCCAGCCCAGGTCAGGGCACATACAGGAATGCATATTGCTGTTTTTCTCTCTCTCTTCCTCTCTCTCTAAAAACCAATAAAACTTTTTTTAAAAAATAATCAATCAATGAATGCATAAATAAGTGGGAAAACAAATTGATGTCTCTCTCAAATCAGTCAATTAAAAATAAACAAACCAAAAAACTGCAGACTTAGATCTTTCTGCTCTCCATATCCTGGTAGTCAAAATTCCTTCAGTTGGGACGCTAGTACTGAGGATTTTCAATCTTGAGTAACACAGAGGAAAGTATCTATTGAGTTTCATTAAAGCATGAGGTGATTCCTATAATATGCTGGCTTTCTGTCTAGAATTTTCCACATAAAAGATGCCCTGATAGCTGTCTACTTTTTGTTCCTCTGAAGCTGCCTGATTTAATTAAAGTCTGGGTTCCAAATTTGATTTTTTTTCTCTCCTCATTGCTTCTCTTAGTCTGATATCCTTCCAAACAATACTCTAAATATATTTTAGAAGAAAGACAAAATCTGTTGTTACTTGAAACTGAAGCATTTCTATACAATATGTAATAAACATTTTGATGAAGGTGAAAATCTAACCATGGGCAATACTTAAACTCTACTTATAAATATCAGAGATGTAGCATAATTTGGTACAGAGACTATTCCTCTCTCTTAATAAAAGTTTATGTTGTGAAGTGCAGATCGTTAGTGTACTAGGTAATTTATTGCAACTCTGGAACTGCATTCATTCTTTCACTCATTCATTATCTCTTTTCTGTATTTATTCTTTCAAAATTATTTATGGAAATAGATGTTGTTCAAGGCACACTGAGATAAAAAGATGAATAACAACACAGTATAGCTAATTCAGGGATATATTTTCCTAGAGAATCTGTGCCATATACACCTATAAATTATAATACCAATAACACACTGATTGCTGTAAGGAAAAGCCTTGTAATTTGAGAAACTAAACTGGTAATAGTTTGTGAAAGAGATTTCAAATATGCAGGATTTGAGGGACAAGAATTTGAATTCCTAAAAATATGCTAACACAGAGGATTAAAGGGGGAGTGCACTAAGGCTGAAAATTACAGAACATGATTTTGGAACCAAGAGTAATCAGTTTTGCTGGAACATATTAGTTCTACACTGTGACAGTGATATTGTCTGAGTGTTAGCCAACTGAGTGATATTGTCTGGATTCTACTGATCCAACAACACTTTATCACCTGGCTGCCATTTGGTAAGTGGGGCACTTTGCAAGATACATAGTGTGAGTTCTGGAAGCTGAACAATGCTAACTGCCCCTTCTGGGGTTAGACCCTTATCCTTGACCTCATTAGCACTATACTCTAAGTAGCTATGGTCCTTATTGAAAACTAGAGGCCCGGTGCACAAAAATTTGTGCACTCGGGGGTGGGGGTGGGGGGGTACCTCAGCCTGGCCTGTGCCCTCTCGCAGTCTGGGACCCCTCGGGAGATAACGCCCTGCTGGCTTAGGCCTGCTCCCGGGTGGCAGAGGGCAGGCCCAATCCCTAGGTGCAGCCCCTGGTCGGGCTCAGAGCAGGGCCGATTGGGGAGTTGGGGCGCCGCCCCCTGTCACACTCAAGGCAGGGTCGATGGGGAGGTTGTGGAGCAACCCCCTGTCACACACAGAGCAGGGCCCATCAGGGGGGTTGGGGCTCTGTACCCTATCACGCACAGAGCAGGGCCCATCAGGGGGTTGGGGTGCTGCCCTCTATCACCCACAGAGCAGGGCGGATCAGGGAGTTGGGGCGCCCCCACTCTCACACTCAGGGCAGGGCTGATGGGGAGGTTATGGCTCTACCCCGTCACACACAGAGCAGGGCCCGTGGGGGGGTGGGGAGCTCCCCCCTATCAGGCACAGAGCAGGGCGGATAGGGAGGTTGTGGCCCCGCCCCCTGTCACACACAGAGCCGCAGGGCGATCAGGGGGTTTGGGTGCTGCCCCCTGTCACGCTGATCCCGGTGCCGGGAGGCATATTACCCTTTTACTATATAGGGTAGAGGCCTGGTGCATGGGTGGGGCCGGCTGGTTTGCCCTAAAGGGTGTCCTGGATCAGGGTGGGGGTCCCCACTGGGGTGCCTGGCCAGCCTGGGTGAGGGGCTGAGGGCTGTTTTCAGGCTGGGGGTGACTGAACTCCCAAACGCTCCTTTTTTCCTTTTTTTTTTTTTTTAATTCTGGGCCAGCTTTAGCTTGAGGCTTGGCTCCAGCTCTTAGGCCTAGGCTGAAAGTAGGTTTCTGGCCTTTGCTTACAATGTTGCCAATCTGCTGGCTGAAGTTGGGCGTATTTGTTACAATGTTTCTTAAACTGCCCGCTCAGAGGCCTGCAGCTGCAGGCGGGGAACGTTGGTTTCCTCCGTCACTGAGGCAACCAAGCCTCATGTTAGTTTCAAGCTGCCTGGCTGCCGGCCGCCATCTTGGCTGACAGTTAATTTGCATATCTCGCTGATTAGCCAATGAAAAGGGTATCGGTCGTACGCCAATTACCATGTTTCTCTTTTATTAGATAGGATGGCTCAAAGTAAAGACCTTTGTCAATAACTTCGTATCCCTTTCCAAAACAAAACAAAACAAGAAGACAAACAAAATCCAGCAAAAAAACAACAACAAGGAAATGTTCTAATAATACTACTTTGTGCAAAGCATCACATGAACATTATCTTTATATCTCTTTATTAACATTTCAGAGATAGATACCTAAAGAGACTGTGGTTACATAGGTACATTCAATTTATGAAGCAAATAATTTGTATTCAAAATTTTAGAAATTATTTTTATTAGACTATGTGGATACAAAATGCTATGTGCCCATTAGAGTTTAAGAATGTGAATAATTAGCAAAATTACCCCTACCCTATTAGCTCAGTTAAAATATAACATTTTTGTTAATTCATGTTTAATAACTGAGATATTCAAGAAACATACTTCAGTCATTATAACAAATTTAGGAGATTTGGTACAAATCATAAATCTTCACATAAAAGTAATCATTTATCCATCTTTGTGGTCTGTTTCTCTATAAAAATAGTAAATTTAACTAGATTTTAGCAGTTTATCTTAACCATTTCATATCACCCTAGTATTCATGAAATGACTGTTGTGCTAAAATAATACATTGAGATAACACACATGGTCAATTATTACTAAATCAAGTAATTGTGATTCCTTAAAAACTGTTTACACAGTTTATATTATGGATACTTTAAAATACCACCACATGAACCATAAAATAAGACAATTATATGCTGAATTTTTTTTTATAGATTGGGTTTTTAATATTAGGATCAAGGAGAAAATACATAGTACCACATGTGCACACTAAATATTTGGAAGGGAACCAATTAAGGAGGAATACAAAAAGCTGACTATGGACATTTATGAGCTTTTAAAATCAGTTTATTTCTTTTAAACATAAATATTAGGAAGATTGAGTTGCATTCCAATCGAAAAATAAATAAAGAGGCTAAAATGATTGTTCTTCAATACTTCCAGTGTCCTAAAGCAAATGCCAATTATCGATGTAAAATAAACATTTACCCCTCTGCTCTTCCTTTGTTATCATGGTAATTTCCTAACCACGCCCATCATAAAGTGCATACCCTCCTTAAAAGTGATTATACACTCAGCCTTTCCTTCATCTTCAGTATTGTTAAGTCGTCTTGGGTGATGTTCTAGTTTTCAAAAAAATAGAGGAGTTAGGGCAACAGATCCAAAACATCCTGTCTCCATGATTCCTCTCTTTATTAGTGAGACAAATTTATCATTGTGTATGCATTTCATTTGAAAGTTACTATTCTATTTTCAAAAAGTTTTTTGACTATTTGCCTGTTCAGTTGTTCAGTTTCTTTTTAATCTTTGGAGACCAGAACAATTATCTACTATTTGATGAGAAATACTTTTATACATACTATTTGACAAGGAATTAATTTTATTATTGATTCTTGGCTGAAAATTGAAACACAAAATTTAAATTTACTACAATGAAATTTAGATTTTTCTTTGAGGATTGTACAGTATGAAAAATCAATTTATTGCTGATACACATTCATAGTCACAAGTACTCTGGTTAAAATTAGCATATATTCTGGAATTTGATTTTATTTATATTTCTTCTGAAACCCTCTGGTCCATGCTGCCATTATTTCTTGTCTGGATTACTGCAATAGCCTCCTAATTGATTTTGCTGCTTTTACTCCTGCCTTCCTTCAGTATAAAAAAAAAAATTTAAAAAAATTAAAAAAAATCTGAGTCTACTTGCACAGATTCCTGTAATATCGCCCCAAGTCATTCAAAGTAAAAGCCAAAGTCTTTATAATGACTTATGATTTATCTTTCTCCACTTTTTCACTCCCCAGTCACACTGGCTCCTTGCTGTTCTTTAAACACTTTAATATGCTCCTAAATCAGTGTATAGGAATCAGATATTCCTCTGCCTGGATTATACTTTTCCCAGATATCCAGTGGCTTAATTTCTCACTGCAATGTCATCTTTTCTGGTCTTCCATTTTCGCCCTATATAAAATAATAAACCTTCCTTTGATATACGTAAAATTAGCCTATAGTAATTATATGATGTCTTATGAATCATACCTCTCCTGTAGTTAATGATGAAATTATAAGAGTAAAGAGAAACATTTCTTGGGAAAATTTATCATTCTTTTTTTAAAACATATATTATTATATATATTTGTGCTTGGGGGGCAGGGAGGTCCTTCAGCCCAGCCTGCGCCCTCTCGCAGTCCAGGACCACTGGGGGGATGTCTGCCTGCTGGCTTAGGCCTGCTCCCCCGGGGGATTGGGCTTAAGCCAGCAGTCAGACATTCCTCTCTCAGTCTGGGACCCCTTGCTCCTTACTGCCCGCCTGCTTGCTGCTTCTTAGCATTACCACAGAGGCAGAAGAGGCTCCCACCACTGCCACTGAATTAAAGTAGCACCATTTGATATATTTATAATGTAGATCTCTTTGAGATTCTTTTCCCTCAACATTAGGCAATGAGGGATTCATTTTTTGGCTTTGGTATTTTTTGTGCCATTAGAAGCTGTTTCTTGGAGATGCCTGTAGCTCCAGCAGCTAACATGGTGAGTAGCCTTCAAAGACGAGCTCAGTCATTGTACAGGACAATGGACCGTGCCTACATCTGTTTGTCCTCTATGTAAACATATGTTTCAGTGATATGGATTTAATAAAATTTGAAATATCCATTTTGTCCAACTTTTAAGTTAATGGAATAAAATTTGAATCTAAAAGAAATATGTTGCATGTTGGAGAACAGAGTACTAGAGACTCTTTTGATCTCTAATTCGTTCTTATGAATGAGTGAAACCTGGGAACCAAATTAGAAGTATTATTTCACAGTGGCCTTTCCTATCAGTTCTTAGGCATTGCTGACCACTCATTCCCGCATATGTGCTGCCACTACACCTTAGCATATCCCTAATTTTCTAAATAGTAAGTATTTGTTAATTTATCTACCTTCTGAAGTAAGAAAGTGAGTGTATTTTGGTTTTAATTGCACACCCGGTAGCATGCATTAGTTATTATTCAGTAAGAGAGTTTTGACTGCATAACCTTACATTATTAATCACTCAATTAGTTATTTTGTCTAGCTGACAATATAGCAAGAAATTGTTTGTTTGTTTGTTTGTTTGTTTTTACTGGACTGATTCTTTTTTTTTTTTTTTTTTTTTTTACTGAATTGAATAGATGTGTGTGTATTTGCCAGATAAAGCTCTATTTTGAAAAATAGCTATACTAAGCTGGCTTCAACAGATAGCTGTTTTCCATGTCCTATAAGCATTTTGATTGATTTTTGCAATTCCTGGGTTCTTTAAACTTGCCTGAACACAATTCTTTCTCTACACACATCAAAGCACTCACACTGTATTTCATTATCTCAATTGATTGTTTTAACTTCTAATCTTCATGGAAAGGTTCCAATCACTTCCCTGACTCCTTAAGTATTTTACTTCTGTTAGTTCAAATCCCCTTTGTTCATTTTACATTTGAAATCAAAACACTTCAAATGTTTTATATATATTTTCCTTTTACCTTGTCTCTAGGCTTCTTGGTGCTTCTGCCTAAATATGGTCTTTTTAAAAATATGTGTATTTTTATTGATTTTAGAGAAGGGAAGGAGAGGGATAGAGAGATAGAAACATCTATGAGAGACAAACATCATTGACTGGCTGTTTCCTGCACCCTCGCTAATAGAGATCTAGCCCACAACCCCAGCATGTGCCCTGACCTGGAATAGAACCGTGACCTCCTAAGTCATAGGTGGAAACTCAACCACACCAGCTGGGCAATGAATAAGGTCTTTGATAGTCCAGAAAATACATACTCCCAGTTCCTGTAGGCAATTTATGATAAACATAGCAAACATGTAATATTACTAATATATTTCAAAATACTTGCTGGTTTAGGTGCCCATTTCAAGAAGCTGGTTTCAAATCTCCCCATACCTCATTTATAAGCACAGAGAACATAAAATAATCTTCTACCTCAAAAGGAAAAAATATGGCATTGTGTGGTAAAGATTCTTTTAAAATTTGGTTTTAAATAATTTTGAATTACAGAAAAATTATAAAAATAATAAACATAATTCCCATTAACACTTTACCCAGATTCTTCAAACATAAACATTTTATCAAGTGATATTAATTTTACTACTTTTCTATATTTCTTCTGAACTCTTTGTGAATAAGTTGTTAAATGATCATTTACCTCTAAATAATATTAATATGTGCTTTGTAATAACTTAGGCTTCTTACTTATAACCTTATTTAGTACAGTTATCATAATAAGGATATTAACAATATAACTACCTAAACAGCTACAGATGTATTTAAAAATTTTACTTATACCAAAATGTTTTTTACATCAAAGCAAACTCACAAAAGCTTTGTTTGTTTTCTAGTCCAATGTTAATTGGTACATTAAGTTATTCTTTGCCTTCCTTTTCCTTTAAGTTAGAGGTATTCCACAATCTGTCTTTGTGTTTCTTCAACTTGACACTTTTGAGAATATAGCCAATTACTTTGTAGAAAACTACTCACATTGGGTTGCTCTAATATTATCTTATAATTACAAAGAGGATTCATTTTTCTCAGGAACATAAGAAAAGTGATATTGATTCTCAGTGCATAACATTAGGAGATAAATAACGTGTACTGGTCCTGTTACTGCATGATTTTAATTTGGGTACTTGGTTGAGGTGGTATCTACCAGATGTCTCTAAGGTAAGGTTAATGATTTTTTCCCTTTGTATTTACTAACTCTCTTGTGGAGAACTATAGTGAGATTTCTGTTTCTCATTAAACTTCTAGCCATTAGATTTAACATTCATTGATGATCCTTGTCTATAACTATGATTACTATGGTGATTGCTGAGTAGTGTTTTTCTGATTCTATCATTCATTTTGCATTTAATAATTATAAGTAAACCACATGAAAAAGTTTCCTTTTTTCCCATCTTTATATAATTATTTACTTATATCTGTATGGACTTATGGGTTCTCTCATTTTAGTCTAAGGATTATAATTTCTTATTATCTTTAATTGTCTTAATTATCGGTGTGTCAGTAGAAGACCCTATAAAAGTGGCTGAGTTCTATTGATGTGCCCAATCATTTTTTTAACATTTCCTTAGTGTCACAAAAACACACTTCAGTCTTGCCTAAAGCAGAAGAAACCAATTATGAAAGGAGCCTTAGTTCCTTTTGGTGATGCAAGATATTTATAACTAAGATCAGAATGGTAGGTATTCCTATTGCTTTTTGCAGGACTTTCCTTCTATTTCCTCTCAATGGACAGAGATAGTATGTACATGCACACACAAATGATTTCTGTATGTATTGGTTTATCTATTATTTATATACATTGTAAGTATTTATTGTATTTAATATATATTTTATATAAATTGATACATTTCTTAAAATATACAACAAACTGAACCTGTGAAAATAAGAAATTGAAAAGCTAGAAAGTCCTAAATCTATTAAAGATCCTATATTTGTTTATTTAAAAAAAAATATTTCCATAAAGAAAACTAGATGCACCCAGCCAGCATGGCTCAGTGGTTGAGCATTGACCTTTGAACCAGGAGGTCACAGTTCTATTCCCGGTCAGGGCATATGTCCAGGTTGCAGGCTCGGGAAGGAGCCGATCAATAATTGATTATCTCATCATTGATGTTTCTATCCCTCTTCCTTCCTCTCTGTTAAAAAAAAAAAAAAGAAAGAAAAGAAAACTAGATGTAATAGCATTCCTGGTGAAAGCCTCCTAAATTGTAATAAAAATGTCACCCTTCTTGAACTCTCAAATACATAGATCTTGTGCAATATACAGATCTTATAATATAAAATTTCACACCTGAAACCCATATAATCCTATTGACCAATGTCACCCCATAAATTGACTTTAAAGAAAACATAAATAAAAACAAACAAATATAAAATAACAGATCATTTTCCATTTTGCTATTTAAGGCTAGAATATCCTAAATTTCATAATTAAGAAGGACCTCACAGAATAGTTACATTTTAAATACTGTTATGTACATTGGTACAAAAATATTATCAAATAAATTTTAAATATAAAGGAAATTCTCAAAGAACAGAAAATTACATGTAAGTCTGGGCTTATGACTTTTTAGTAAAAATTCTAATTGGCTTTCTTATTCAATTGTTTTATTTAGACCATTCTGTTGCTTCAATATGGTTTATCTTTTGTTTTTTATGCCTTAACTAATTAAAATGTGTGTTTTAAAAACCTATTCATACTTACTCTGTAAATTAGCTTTTTTTGTTTAAACCACTGACTACCCCTCAAAGTAATACTTTGGTTGCATTTCCAATGTTGTATTGTATTTTCTCTCTGTTGAAGTCATGTGCTCTGATAATGTAGCTAGTTAACAGTCTTGAATTGGTTGCTCTCTGGTTTCAGAAACTTTCTTGTTTCTGGAACTTTGGGATTGTTCCTTCTGTTTCCTGAGATCTGTTTTCTCCTCTCTCTCTCTCTCTCTCTCTCTCTCTCTCTCTCTCTCTCTCTCTCACACACACACACACACACACACACACACACACACACACACACACACACACCTAATCTAATAAGAGAGAAACATGCAAATTAACCGTAACTTCGTCACACACCAAACCATGCCCACCAGCCAATCAGAGTGACTATATGCAAATTAACCCAACCAAGATGGTCGCTGGCAGCCACGAGCTGGAGTAAGCAGGAGGCATGGTTGTCCCAGCGATTGAGGAAGCCAAGCTTCCCGCCTGCGCTGGCTAGCCGTAGCCTCCGCTGAAGGCAACAAAGTTTCAATTATAGAAGACAAATAAATCCCAGATACCTGCTTCCAACTAGCCTCCACTGGGAGCTTGGGTGGCTGGGGGCTGTGGCCATCCTGCAAACAGCCATCAGCCCCTCACCCAGGCTGTCCAGGCACCCCAACGGGGACCCCCACCCTGAAGGGGCTGTGGCCAGCCTGAAAACAGCCATCAGCCCCTCACCCAGGCTGGCCAGGCACCCCAACAGGGTCCCCCACCCTGAAGGGGCTGTGGCCAGCCTGCAAACAGCCATCACCCCCTCACCCAGGCTGTCCAGGCACCCCATCGGGGACCCCCACCCTGAAGGGGCTGTGGCCAGCCTGAAAACAGCCATCAGCCCCTCACCCAGGCTGGCCAGGCACCTCAGCGGGACCTCCACCCTGATCCGGGACACCCTTCAAGGCAAACCAGCCAGCCCCCAACCATGCACCAGGCATATAATAAAAGGGTAATATGAAAATTGACCCTAACAGCAGAACGACTGGGAATGACTGGTCACTATGACACACACTGACCACCAGGGGGCAGATGCTCAATGCAGGAGCTGCCCCCTGGTGGTCAGTGCACTCCCACAGGGGGAGCTCTGCTCAGCCACAAGCCAGGCTGAAGGCTTCAGGCATATTAGTGATGGCAGGAGCTTCTCCTGCCTCCTCAGCAGCGCTAAGGATGTCCGAGTGCAGCTTAGGCCTGGACCTGCTGGCCAGTGGACATCCCCCGAGGGGTTCCAGACTGTGAGAGGTCACAGGCCGGGCTGAGGGACCCCCCAAGTGCACAAATTTTTGTGCACTGGGCCTCTAGACCTATATAATAAAAGGCTAATATGCAAATAGACCGAATGGTGGAACAACTGAACAACTGGTCACTATGACGTGTGCTGACCACCAGGGGGTGCGCACAGAACATGGAAGGCGTCAGCAGCAGGCGGCACAGAGCAGAGCATGGCAGGCATTGGCCGTGACTGAATGGTCGAGCAGGTGAGCGGGAGCACCAGACCAAGGCAGGGCGCCGGTCGCTGTCATAGGGGTGAGCCTCTGGCGGTTACTGAAAATTCTTTGCTCCCGTGTGCTGTGGTCCTGCCCAGTGCTCACACCTGCTGCCAGTGCTGGCCCTGCTCGCACCCACTGCCAGGGCTGGAGCTGCCACTCACACCCGCTGCACTGTCAGCAGGTGCGAGCAGTGGCTGCTGGACCTGAAAGGCCCTGAGGGCTTCTTCACCTCCCCATGCTTCTGAAGGGTGATCAGGGCAGGCAGCCACCACTCGCACCTGCTGATGGCACCATGCCCACTCACACCTGCTGCTGGTGCTGGCCCCAATCACTCTGCGTGGTCAGTGGGTGTGAGTGGGCTTGTGCTGTCAGCACATGGCAGGAACAGGGCTGCCAGCAGAGGGGACCGGGGGCCGTGGTGGGAGTGACTGTGTAGGGGTGCAGAGGATGGGGCCGAGACCCGCCCCTGTGCCCACTTCAGCCTCATGGTCCACAGTTCCTTTCAAGGTGCAGGAATTCAGGCACTGGGCCCCTAGTATACATATGATAGTTGAGAAGAATATAATTAATTGTGTTATGATACTTGTAAACTAGAATAGAAAGGGTACTTCTGAGATACTTACTATATGCCATATATTTGATGAAACACAATTTTAGAGAAATAGAATATCTATTTGAGGCACTAAGAGAGTGCTGTTATATGTTTCCTCTCAAAGAGCTGCTCTAACTTCTTCACTTGGTACTCAAAGTTTTATATATAGGATGCAACACTATTTTTATTAAGGGTCAAATTTGTGATTTAAAAAAGTAAACTTTCCCCAGCTGAAAAATATAGTGTCTATCATAAACACGGAACATTTACATTTTAAAAATCTGTCTTCAATTTTATTTCTGTAATAAAAATTTTTCATTAAATATTAAAGTAATGAATTTATTTGGCACAGCAGGAGTTAATGTAGTCTTCATATATAAGATCCATCCATTCTCTTTACCAGGATATGACCTCAGAGAAAAGTAAAGAAGGCTGGTGGCCTGGCCTAATCTCTTTGTCAGCTGAACCTCTGGATAAATGACTAATGCTATTTGATAGGAGGAAGAGACTTTATCTGCAGAAACCCTTAGCAGATGTCCCTGGCTAAAGGATTACTTATAGTAAATAAAATTGCAATCACTGGATTTTTTTAGGCGTGGCTCCCTGGAGAATTCCATGTAAGCCATACAACTCGGTGGGTATAAAATAAAGATGTCACTTAACTTCTACTGTGTTAGGTAAAGCCACAAAACCTTCTTTAAAAACCTCATCTGTTATTATGGACAAGAGTGTGTGTGATACTGGAAGTAGGGATATAGTAGGGTTGCCATATTTAGCAAATACAAACATAGATGCCCAGTTACATTTTAATTGGAGAGAGACAATAACATTTCTGTGCATGTAAGAATGGCCCACACAATATTTGGGACCTGTTTAGTCTAAAAATAAATGCAATTTCACTTTAACTGGACATCCTATATTTTATCTGGAGACACCAATCTGGAGAAACAGTTGAGATGTTGCAGGTATTTAGCATTTATCTTCTTCTTTGTCTTTGGTGCTGAATTATGTATTTTGAGATCATTAGTAAAATAGATAATGGGTAATATCTTTGATTCATAAATCTTATTTGACAATTTGATTTTGTTTGTAAGCTCAGCAGAATATGTAAACATATACACAAAATCAATATTACTCAATGCATCACTACTATTTTAAATTATCTAAAGTAATTATTTATGAACACTTAACTCATCACTGTTGATATAGCAGCCAGGGGCCAGATTTGTGCTCATGTACATGCTACACAGATGCACAAAACTTGCATTTATACCCACCCACACATATTTTTACTTACAGAAAAATTATGTCCCACGTAGAAGAAGAATGTCTAACACTTAGAAATTAAAATTTGAATTGCTATCCTTTCAATACCATACTTGAATATTAATTAATAGGAACAACCAAGGATTACTTAATTCTCTATAGGAAGATGCCTCTATTTGACTTCTTACTTATACTTGCATAAAACCCAGATATTATGAAATTTTGTGTTAATTTGTAGATATTTTCTTGTAGAAATAAAAATAATTTCTATCTTTTAGAAAAGAAAATTCTGTCATTTTTGCCTGAATGAGAGTAACTAGATTTATATTGCACCCAGATGTCTTATAACAGCATTCTTTCTTTAAGAGACCATATATATTCATTCTCTCAAATTCTCCTTTGAACCATCTTTATCATTCTGCCTTTCCTCTTATTGATGTGATAATGAAACTTTAATAAATGCTCATTCTCTGTATGCAAATCATATTTAAAACTTTTTTGAAAATAATACTTTGATATACCTACTAGTAGTATTGCAGAGCTTATAGCTTGCTGAGAAGACTGACAACTCAATAGATGAATTATAATATTTGCCCTTCTAACATTACTACATTATCTGCCTCTTCTATTAGAAAAGATATTTGAGAAGAGTGACTGCATTCAATTGTGTTTGTATTTAGCAAGTGACCGAGTCAAGTTCATTCAGTAAAACTGATCATTCAGTATGTTACAGATGGTAGATGATTAATAAATCAGTTTCTATTGAAATATTTAAGTTACATGTTCATTACAGTATATTTGTTAATATACTGTAAGCAGCTAAAATAGGATTACTAAATAACATTACTAAATCCTGATAGCATATTCAAAGAGATTCTGTGATATCATTTTTGTAATAAGGAAGAATAACTAAATGATCTGTCTTTTTCTCAAACTAATCTGTCCTCAATACCTTATAATTAGCCCTCCAGACCTATTTATCACACTGTGCTCTATGTCCCTTAAGGCTAACCTGTATGGGAAGTTTGCTTGCCCTCTGGATTTACTTTGCTCTTACTAAGTGCTGCAAGAGCTAAGAAAGAAACCCTTAAGATGACTAGTGGTGATAGGCTACTGCTTTATTCTTATGGTTTTAGACAGTTTGGCCCAACATTGGTATTATATGGCTAAAAAAGATTTTGACTCCTCCAATAGTATATAAATAATTAATTGATTGATTTACATCCTGCTTTTTTCCTAAGAGGATTGTCAAATTACTTAAAAATTTTAAAATTACAAAATGATACAATATAAAAACTGTGTATGAAAACAAAATAACGGTTGAGGGAAAAGCGTTATGAGATGGAATTAAGATGATGATGGAATTCACATCATGATGATCTTCGCTTATACAATTTTGGGAAGTCACAATGTTGACTTAAGAATTATGACTAGGAATGCCTTACCCATTGCAATTTATTGTGTCTAAATAGAAAAAATTTCGCTTGAGTAAATTCAACTGCTCATAGGACAAGTCAATAGAAAATTTCTTTCTAAGATCTTCATGAAAATCTTAGTATTGTTAATTAACACGTTTTAACAAATTTTATGTAAGTAAAAGTTTAATAAGACTTTTGTTAGGGTTTTATTTTGACTTTTTTTGATAGGTGTTCTGTTTTATTTGTTTATAACAATAGTAATATAAGTTGGATAACTTACAGACAAGTGCAATTCATTTGCAATGACAAAAAATTTGAGGGAAAGCTTAAAAATGAGAGAAGGAAGTAGTAGAATGCAATGTTGTCACGCAGGGAAATATTTTAGAATAAATGAAATCCATTCAACTAGATTTCAGGTAACTCTTGAACTATGTGAAGCATGAGGTTTTACTCTGTCAAATGCCTCATTTGCCGAAGTCGCACATTGTCAGTTGAGAAGAGCCTCGCAGATACAAATGTACTGAAATCACAGTGGGAGGAGAGTGAAGAGCTCTTTGAGGAGGTTCAGAGGCTAATGATGACTTGTGCTTGAAGAGAACTCCTTCTCAGTCTGCCCTGAACTGAAATGCCAGCAAGGCCATGTTTCCTCTTAGAAAATTATTTTAAAACAACTCCATCAAATGCTGTCAAGTAGATAAGAAGGGCAGCCCATCTTGACCTCCTGAGCCAATAATAAGTAGTCACTTTGTAATTTGAACCTAGCTATATCCAACAACTCAGTCTCTGCTTTTTCTAATACATCATTAATAATGTTTATAAATAGCTATTAGCAGTAATATCACTCTGAACATTATTATTGTTATGGTATACTTATAAATACGGATGTTTCAAATAATGATGAAACAACCTTATCCAATAAATACTGCCACTTCTCAATGGATTGCTCCAAAATGAAGTGCCTCTTGAAAATTAGATGTTTTACATTCCTTCCTAAGTATCCAACTGCTCATTAAGAATGAAAATGTGTTTCACATGTGCTGGTCTTTGACCTTTCTATTTGTAGAGCATTTTACACTTAGGGTTTCAATACCTTTTCCAAAGCCCTGACAATATTTGGCAAGCTTTGCAAAATAGTAACTTGATCCCTTTGCTTTAGGGCCACCCAGCAAGTCAAGAGCAGCCAACTAAGGGCAAAAACCCAGGCACTGTGACTCCCTTTTTTCACATTTTGTACAAAAATATTTAGATATCAAAATGTACTTTTTTCTTATAAATATATTTCATATATACATTATTTTATAGCATAAAATTATAGAAAAAATTTGAGAAAGTAAAACAAATTTATAATGCTATAGATTCTATTGCCAACTTTTAAAATTAGTGCCAGCAAGGTGAAACTTTCTGAGCCACAGTTAAAATCTGTTAGAAACTCATGATTGATAAACAGTTGCCAGAAATACTTAATTATAAGAGGAAATACATTACAACTTTTCTGCTAAAAGTAATCTAAAATGCCTTCTTAAATGAATATTTACTTTTTCTGAAAATTACCCCCCAACAGTTAAGAGGCTTATTAAATTAACTCCATAATTCATCTGAGATTATTTGCATAACTGTATCAATGAAGCCTTTTCCCTTATGCTAAAATCCATTCCAAACCTAATTGTAGAATAAAATTATAGAGCTTTATAAGCAAAGATATAATTGTTGTCCTTGCTATCACTGTAAAGAAATTTAGGTCAAAGAGATTAAGAGAATTGTTCAAGGTCATGCCACTAAGTGGTGAGTAGAATTTAGAGGTCCCGACACCCACTCCATAGTGCTGCATTTTTATCTATTTAATAGTTTCTGTGCAAGAGCAGTAAATAGTTTAATCACTTGATCACAAGAGTACATTGATTCAACAAGTCAAATATGACACAGCTTAAAAGGTGCATTTTATGAAAGATGTTTACCTTATCCTGTTTGCACAGCAAAGAACTTTGAGGAGTTAATTTCAAAACTGTAAGCTTCATGAATCAACTTTAATGAAAAACAAATACAGAAAACCAAAACAAACTCTAAATATTCAAAGCAGATAAACTTAATATTGTAACTTAGAAACATGCCATATTGTCTTAGCATCATCATGTAATAGAAGTTGTTTCAAAATTCAAGTCAACTTGCAGAAATATCAGGGAAGTAGAAAATAAATTTAAGTAATTAAAAGAAAACCCACTGCCATCCCTATAAGTAAAATTAAACTTATGTTTTTGTTCAACTTTTTGTTTGTTTTCTGTTTTCTTAGGACAAGTGGACAGGAAATAAAGTGGAAGATATTTGATTTAGGGTACAAGAGTTCAAGTATACTCATTCCGTACCTGGGTTGTTTAACCCAAACAATAACATTCAAAATTTAAACTATAAGTTCAGGAAGTAATTTAATATATTTTTACAACATTATTAAAAAACTATTTTCGATAGCTCAGGCTTGAGCTAATAGTATCTTAAACAAGGAATTTCAATAATTGTGAATTACTTGGCTGTACTATGAAGAAAGATTTTAGAACAGTGGTTCTCAACCTTCCTAATGCCGTGACCCTTAAATACAGTTCCTCATTTATGGTAACCCCCAACCATAAAATTATTTTCATTGCTGCTTCATAACTAATTTTGCTACTGTTATGAATTGTAATGTAAATATCTGATATGCAGGATGTATTTTCATTGTTACAAATTGAACATAATTAAAGCATAGTGATTAATCACAAAAATAATATGTAATTATATACTTGGAGTATGTGTTTTCTGATGGTCTTAGGCGACCCCTGTGAAAGGGTCATTCGACCCCCAAAGGGGTCGCGACCCACAGGTTGAGAACCGCTGCTTTAGACTCATAATACAAAAAATAAATGTATTGATTTGTTCACATTTAGAATGAATCCATATATAGTTTTTGTTTATTAGTATATTGAATTAGTATATATCTTTGCATATTAAGTTCGTATAACCAATTTTATGATTAAAGAACAGAATGTAAAGTGTATCAGCTGTGATCATGTAAAAGTTTATCTGACAGAAGTTAGGAGGTAAGAAGGAGGAAATCTTAAGGGAACAGAAAATATTTATACATATATTCTCATTTTACAAAGAGAGGAGATAAGTGATGCCTATAATTGCTAGGAAAGGAAATAAAAGTTTAAGTTGTTATTTCAAGTTAGAAGTTTGATCTATGGAACTAAATAGAATAATTAAAATATATAAACAAAAAGGATATTCAAGAGTATAATTAGAACAAATTCTTCTCTGCTACAATATATAGACAGCAAGTAATTCTTAAACTTCCTTAATTAAGAGAGAAAAGCAGCCCAGCTGGTGTGGTGCAGTTTTTGAACACTGACCTATGTACCAGGAGGTCACTGGTTAGATACCAAGTCAGGGCACATGTTTCGGTTTTGGGTTTGATCTCCAGCAGGGCGTGTGTAGGAGGCAGCCAATCCATGGATGTTTCTATCTCTCCCTCTGCTTTCCGCTCTCTTTAAAAATCAATAAGAAAAAAGAGAGAAAAGCATGATGTATTATTTAGAGATATAAAATAAGCCACCCAAAACAAAATAGTTTACAATATCTATTAAGCAGAATGTGCTCCAGAATGGGCAAGATACTTTTCCTTTATATCCTTTAATTTGAAATCATGTTTACATATTAATAATTTTAGATTTTTTATGAGTTCTCCATTAATATAATAGTCTTATAATAACTAGCTCTGACTTAAAAATTTTATTAAAATAGTTACTAATCTGTTACTAAATTTCATTAAAAGTATAAAATATATGACCATTTCAAAATATATTCAAGTAATACATTGCTGCAAAAATTGTCTGGACTTACTGTAACATTAATTGGAAAATTGATAGTCTGTAGTTATATTTCAAATTAAGTAGTCACAGGGTACCATGCTTATTGGGAACAAAGCAATTTAAGTGCAAACTAAGTGGATTATTTACTATATGAAATTAAATCATACTTTGAATTCTATTGGAAAAGTCTTTCAGAATTGAAAGATAATTTAAAGTAACATATTTGGAGTTTAGTTGAAGACTATATAATGTTGACTAAAAATGTTAGGCATTTAAGGAAAAGTTTTATGTACTCAAATAATTATAAACTTTACATTTTTATTATTCACTCATTGTGAATATTTAGTATCAGAAATGACGGTTTTTAAACCAGTGAGAACAAATTAGAGCCATATATTCTAAACAATTAAACCACGTATTACTGAATAGTACAATGTGTCAGTGTGCTACAGTCAGCATTTTATGCAATATTAAGCATATTTAATGTATTTTGAAAAGTAGGAATATTTTAGTTTTGATTAACAATTTTAATAATAATATAAAATAGGTAAGTACATTTTCAGCATGATTTTAAAATCTGAAATAATATTGCATTGTAAAAAAATGTCTCAGATTACTGGAGAATTTAAACAGTGCATATAGATTATTTGTTCTGTAGGGAATATAATGTTCATCTACATATTTACTTTTAATTACAAGTTATTGTTTGAGCATCAAAAATATTTTATAAACTGTTTATTATAAGCAATATTTATTTTATTTCAGTGATTCTAGTAAATTATTATGCAACTTGGTGAACTATTAACTTCACTGAGCTGAAGGTTCACACAAAGTTAAAAACTTGAAATTACAAACAATGAATTATTTTTGTATTTTTAAGTTTTTAAATTATCTTTTAGAAATCTTGTTTTCCTTCAACTTGACAAGCAATAAAATCAGAAAAGTAAAAAAATATATTATGTCATATTAGTACATTTTAGTGAATAATGACAGGCAAGAAAGAGATTCTCTAGCAAATTATGAAGTCTATGGTGGATAGAAACATACTGTAAATGAATTGGGTTGGAGGAGCATGAAGCAATAAGGGTGAGGGCTTTGCTGAGCTCCAGAGAGCATGCTTGACCAAAAATGGGCAGCCCCTACATAAACTCAATTTATTGTTGACATTTGGGAAGGTGGACCTTGTGTTGCAGGTCTACAGTTTTTTTTACAGAATCCATAAATCTAAATTATTTTATGCAATATCTAATTTTTAAATGTGCAAAATTAATTTGAATTATATAATTCAAACAAAACCAATTTGCTGGCCATATTTGTCCCATGGACAACAACATTTTCCTTGTTTTTTTTTTTTTTTTTTTTTTTACCATTTCATAGTTATAATTATAAGAATGAATAATACCCAATGGGACATTGAATAGAAATATTTTGGCTCATTGACTTTAATTAGTGTTTACTTTCTTAGAATATTACATTTTAATATTAAAACTAAAAGAAGTTGTTCTCAAAACTTATGTAATAACTTGCCTTAAGATAGTATTTGATTGAGCCATTAGCAGACACTAGTGTTTATAATTGCATTTTATCCCAAAGACTTTCTCATTTTCAGCTTTTAGTATGATCAGAAACCATATCATTTTGGGATCCTAAGGGAACAGAAAATTAATTATAAAGCTAGGTAGGTAAATGTTTTTAAAATTAGTCTATGGGGCAAATGAAATGTGGTGATGTAGTATAATGGAATATGGTAGCTTTCCTGTAGTTCAGTTTGAATTATATTTGAAGTAGGACAAATGAATGCATGCTGCAATTTCTAATGTCAAGTAGTAGAAAATGTAATATTTACAATGTTACTCAACTTTCCCAAAGCTAAATGACTGTAAGCACACACATGAATATGCACCCACACTCACACAAACAGAAGCATGTAAGAAACATGTACACACGCACACTCGTGCTAAATCTAAACACTAATAAATGTGTGCATTTTGTTGGAAGCCACTCATGTCTTGGCCTCAGATGTTGTTAGTTCCCTCATGGGTTTTGTATGTGTGCATGTGTTCCACTATACATATACTGCCTAGAATATTGATTGACACTTGATAGTTTCTCAATAAATAATTGAATTATGTTCATGGTTTTTTCATGGCAAATTTTTGGCAAATGTGGTTTTGTCTCCTCTATACGCATATGCGTGGAATGGCAGTATTAAAGAAATTGTTGGGAATTGCAGTAGAAAAAAAAATGCTCCTGGAATCCTAAGTGCTGTGGTAGGACAACAGCAGAAAAGGAGGCCTTATAGGCCATCTGCACAGAAGGATCTGAAGGTGGAGGGAGTATGCTATTTATATAAAAGGAGAGAGGTGAACCAAACAGGTCATGTGAATTATCTACTCCAGAGAAATAAAACAACTTTTCTATCAGTGAGCTTACTGTGCTTCTGTGTTTGTTTTGAACTAAAAGATTGAAAGAGTGCTGTGTTATTCAGGTTCAAACCCTTCACTGACCTCTCAACTTTTACAAGATGCCTTGACAACGTTAGACTTTTTAGTTATTGTTTCAAAGATAAAATGTTATGTGTGTGCACAGGATCTATCCTCTCAGTTGCAAATAAATTGGAGCAAAACTAAATTCAATGTAATTTTCCTCTGGCATAATAAGTGATCATTGAGATTGGCCATTTCAGTGAGGAAATAATTATGCTGGGTTTTTTTTACATAAAATCTTTTCTTATCATATGTATTTCATATGATGTATTTTATACCATAATTAACTCATATTTCTCCTTACTCCTACTAGGAGAAGAACTGTAGCTTTAATATTATTTATATTTATGAATGAAAGTGGGGTTTATTAGTGCATTTTTAAAAAATATTTTTTTATTGATTTCAGAGAGGAAGGGAGAGGGAGAGAGAGATAGAAACATCGATGATGGGAGAGAATCATTGATTGGCTGCCTCCTGCACGTTCCCCACTGGGGGTTGAGCCCACAACCCAGGCATGTCCCCTTGACCAGCATTGAACCCGGGACCCTCAATCCACAGGTCAATGCTCTATCCACTGAACCAAACCAGTTAGGGCAGTACAAGTTTTCAAATAAGTTTACAACGTATTGTAACATATTGTAATGTGTAGGTGGTGTCCACATTTCCATATCTATTTTGAGTAGATATTAAATTCTTTCTCATCTACTAGTACAATCCTATCTAATAAAAGCCTAATATGCAAATAGACTGAATGGTGGAATGACCCGTGGAATGACCGTTCGCTAGGATGTTCACTGACCACAAGGGGGCAGATGCTTAATGCAGAAGCTACCCCCAGCCCGCAGGCCCCAGGCCAGCCAAGGCGGGTGCCAGTGGGGCCCCCCGATTGCCCTGCTGGTCACCCTGCCAGTCACCCCACAGATCGGCCCTGATTGCAGGCTAGGCCTAGGGACCCTGCCCATGCATGAATTTCATGCATTGGGCCTCTAGTTTACAATACAAAAATAGCCATAGTTCACAGTTTGATCTTAAGTGAACTTTGAAAAGTAAAGAAAAATATATCATAGTTAATAAAAACAAGTTCAATGTCTAATTCACAAAAGTACATTTTTCTCTACACAGAGTCCATAATGTAAAATGTATCCTTCTTGCTTTCTCATTGCTTTCTACTTTGGTCCCATGCAGTAGATAATTTCCATATTACTTCTTACAAAACAGGTATAATGGTCATCGGGAAAATAGTTTAAATAGTACCTCAGGACGTTCAGAAATTCCATCCTGTCATTTTCTGTGTCAAACACACAACTCAGAAACCCTTAGATCTGTCAGAGACCTTGTGTAACATTTTATATTAACTCAACATTTTTATATTGTGGATTTACTATATATCTACTATACAATAGATTTACTGTTCTTTTTTCTGAGAAGCAAAGTTAAATTTTAATAGAATCCTGGTCCCAAAAAGCTATTGTCCAGTGAGGAATCAGAATTTCTCACAATGTAATCTTAAAGCACCTATGTTAGTATTATGAAAGTAGTTCAATATAAAGCGAAGATACTTTGGCTCAACAATAAAGCTAGTGAATGAGAATAATTGAGGCTAGAGCCACAAATCTGCTAATTTAACAGACAGCCAATTTGGAAACCACTGGTCTCGTGTAATCTCTTAAGATTTTTAAAGTAAAGACATAGGGTTTTAATATAGTTTAACTTGTCCATATAGTTCCTTAATGACTAAGCTGGTGAGCTGTTAAATTTGGCATGTCATTCTATTTTTCTCTGTGTTCCAACCTACACTGTCATTTCTGTACATACATAAGTAAATATATGCCTCCGGTGTTAACAGCCAGGACATTACACCACTGCACTAACAGCAGAAATTTTATCTTCTTTGTATTCCTAATTCAGATTCCATGCCTCTGTTGCACACAGCATGCTTTCTTCAATGAATTACAGAGGCTGGTGGATACCCACATTGGAATACTTGATGCAGAGGACCTTTCCATGATTTTATGACATTTTAAGGGTTGTTTAATTAAGGATTATGTGCTGGGGCTGACTGGCAGACCCTGAATTATGGATGAATGATTACTCTGATGCACATTTCTGTGAAAGAGAAGCTAAGGGACTGCTTGGCTATAGCCACCAAGTAGCCTCGTTCACCTGCCTCCTTAGGCTTTTATTATAACAACAGTTTGAACTAAAATGAACATCTAGATACAATCAGCAGGGTAAATATCCTTGAGGAAACACCTGTATCTATAATATCTTTCAAACAATGATGTTTTGAAGTCTAAACATAAAGATTCTAGTAAAACCCCCGTGGGCTCAGTCTTGTTTGGAAAAGTCAAGGCAGGGTCTGCTACCTTCAGCAAGGTCCCCAGAGACCTCTGACCTTTCAGAGAATCCTCCTTACAGACTTTCCAAACAGGGCCTATGCTTCCCCACATCTCTCCCCTTTTCGTTTTGCTGGCTATAGAAGACGAGGGAGACAGCAAACTATCTACTTTGGAATGGCAGCTCCGTGAAGCGTATTCACTGCTTGAGTTCTGATTTTGTAGACTACTAGTATAAGAAAAACAAAGAGAATTACAATGACAGCAATTGTTAGTCTAATTAAGAAGACAGGGTGCTTACAAGCATTAAATCTTGCCTTCTAGCAAGGTGTAGGGGACAGAATTATAAAGGGGGAGGTGCCAGGAGGAGGAATATGGCCACATGAAGGCATGGGGTCTGTAGACATCAGCTATTGTAGGAGATGAGATGATGTTGTTGAGATGATGTTTTGACTCCTGATGGTTCGGACTGACCATGCTTAGTGGTTCTGCTTGCTGGATTCACAGCTGAGTCACCTCCCTAATTACTTTGCACAAGCCTTGAAAAGAAAAATTTAAGAAAAATTTAACCCCCTATTCACATGTAAGTAAGTATATGTGTTCTAGATTTAAAATAATATGATTGTTAGATTAATTCAGGTGTTCTATTTATTAGATTTATTATCCAGTATACTTATAATTCCTTTTAAGAATTCTCTTGATAAACCTTCTATGACCTTTATAAACATTCTTATAATTTTCACAATTATTCTTAAGTATTCCTATTCTAATTTCTTTTCTTCCAGCTATATTCCTTTCTTTATATCCCTTCTTACAATTTTTACTTCCTTGACTCTAGTTCTTCTTTACTTGTACAAACTGTACTTATATATACCTTTTACAATTTGTATATACCCGCTACAACTTACACATACCCTTTCAGTTTGTCTACCTTACTTTCTTTTTCCTTTATCTTTCTACCATCTATTACAAAAAAACTATTAATCCCTTCTAATTAGTTATGATTAAAGGTTAGTTCTACACAGGTTCCTCTGTTCCTAGCTTTAGAGCAGTTGGAGTGGTGAGAAGTATGTCTCAGAGTCTATCTCTCCTCTAGCTGGCCTATTGTCCTTGCTCTGCCCATGTCTGTCTAACTGCCTACTATATCCCCCTCAAGGATCTTATCTCTGAATTCTTTCAGAGAAAGGGGACACTGGGTTTCTTCTGTAATTACTTCCTGCTGAGGCAGGTTGAAGGTTTCTCTCAGAGCCAAGAGAACTTGGTTCTCTGTCAGAGGGACAATGGGGCCTAGCCACAGAAGGAGGTGGTGGTAATGGTGCCTAGAGGTGGTATTCCCTAGGTGCAAGTAGGGCTTGTAATCTGGTGGAGACAAATTGTGTTATAAAATTTAGTATTATTGGCCAAAAGTTAGAACAGTTTCTAATAATATCCTGTTGAAACATTTTTTTTCTCCCTAAAATCACCCTCATTTTTATTAAACAAATTTATTTACTGTATTAAGTCTAGTTATAATTTGGCCTGATTGTATGAGTACAACAAAAATAACAGTTGAATATATAGGGTATTTTTTTAAAAATATGCTTTGCTGGAATCTCATGAGAAAGTTTATCCCTAGGGCAAAGAAGCCAAGCCATACACAGTTGCTATTAGTCTTTGCCTGTAATACCTACAGAATTGGGATGCATTCCTCAAGTTGAGGAATTTTAGTTCAAGCTATTGTTACAATAAAAGCCTAAGGAGGCAGGCAAACTAGGCTACTTGGTGGCTATAGCCAAGTAGTCCCCCTACAGGTGTCTTGAGGTTTCTTTCATGCCATCTCTCAGGAAAGCACCTTCGTTCCTTACCTGGAAAGACTGCCATGAACCACATGACCAAAATGGTACCAGGCTGTTGTCCAAGGGGCTTATTGACTTCAAAGTCAATCTTCGTTCCTTAGAGCTGTCTGGTGACATCCAGAGTCCTGGTATGTCTCTCTTTTAGACAAGACATTCCAGTAAAGTTTTGGTTAATAAAACTACAATTAGAAACTGACTTATGTCCTGTTATGAAGAAGTCAGATTCTTATTGGATTCATGCAAACAAACACATTGCTGTGAGAACAATAAATACTAAAACTATAATTATTTTTAGTACATTTAGTCCTATAATTAAGTTCTTTTTCTCCTGATTTTTTTTTTGCTAGTATTTCTATAAATCTAGATACTCTATTGAGTTCTAATAATTTTTACTCAGTTCGAGGGGATCATCTGAAAGTTTATTCTCAGAGACATGTAGCTTAAAATAAATTGGAGTCCCTTCTATGGATCCCTCAAAAGATGTAACCATTTTTTAATTATTATTAAATGTATCACAATAAAACAGTGACTGTCTCCAAATGACAAGAAATTTAAAATGACATGGTTATTGATTCGATTATAATATAAATGACATGGAATCTTGCACTTTCTGTAAAACACAATATTCCACAATATTATAACTTATAACAATTAGTTATAAATGAAAGCATATTAGAATATATTGAATATGCATATATAAATGTAATATAATTATTATTTCCTTATTTGACAGAGCTTCCTATATACCTTAAGTATAGTTTTCCTTCATAAGGAGAGAAAGCAAATCTTAAAATTCAAACCCTGGGAAGGTAGTCAAATACATTATATTATTATATATTATTATTAACTAGTATTAAGTAATCTATTCATTTAAAGTAATCAACTTCCTGATTAGCATAACATAATCATTTTAATAATATATATAAAACCTTTGCTTCCTAGGCAAATACAGGAAAAACCTTTTTATCCTTACATTCAGAAATAGGCTTATTTTTCTAATGGAAAACATACTCACAGTCTTTTTTTTATTTTTTTATTTTTTATTTTTTGCAGACTTTCCACTACAGAATTTTTTTAAATTAAATCTTTATTCTTCAGATTATTACATTTGTTCCTCTTTTTTACCCCCATAACTCCCCTCCTCCCAGTTCCCGCCCCACCCTCCACCCTCACTCCCCACCCACTGTCCTCTTCCATAGGTGCACGATTTTTGTCCAGTCTCTTTCCGCATCTCCCACACCCCTTTCTCCCCCAAGAATAGTCAGTCCATTCTCTTTCTATGTCCCTGATTCTATTATGATCACCAGATTATTTATTCACTTGATTCTTAGATTCACTTGTTGATAGATGCATATTTGTTGTTCATAATTTGTATCTTTACCTTTTCCTTCTTCTTCCTCTTCTTAAAGGATACCTTTCAGCATTTCATATAATACTGGTTTGGTGGTGATGAACTCCTTTAGCTTTTCCTTATCTGTGAAGCTCTTTATCTGACCTTCCGTTCTGAATGATAGCTTTGCTGGATAAAGTAATCTTGGTTATAGGTTCTTGGTATTCATCACTTTGAATATTTCTTGCCACTCCCTCCTGGCCTGCAAAGTTTCTGTTGAGAAATCAGCTGACAGTCATATGGTATGGGTATTCCCTTGTAGGTAACTGGGTTTCTTTCTCTTGCTGCTTTTAAGATTCTCTCTTTGTCTTTTGCTCTTGGCATTTTAATTATGATGTGTCTTGGTGTGGTCCTCTTTGGATTCCTTTTGCTTGGGGTTCTCTGTGCTTCTTGGACCTGTAAGTCTATTTCTTTCACCAGGTGGGGGAAGTTTTCTGTCAATATTTCTTCAAATAGGTTTTCAATATCTTGCTCTCTCTCATCTTCTGGCACCCCTATAATTCTGATGTTGGTACGCTTGAAGCTGTCCCAGAGGCTCCTTACACTATCTTCGTATTTTCGGATTCTTTTTTCATTTTGCTTTTCCAGTTGGGTGTTTTTTGCTTCTTCGCATTTCAAATCTTTGACTTGATTCTTGCGCTCCTCTGGTCTGCTGTTGGGTGTCTGTATAATATTCTTTATTTCAGTCAGTGTATGCTTAATTTCTAGTTGGTTCTTTATCACAACATCGAGGGTCTCATTAGATTTCTTGAGGATCTCACTACATTTATCGGCGGTCTCACCAGTCTTTTCGAGGGCCTTACTAAGTTTATCGTCAGCTTCTAGACAGTTCTTGAGAGACCTTAAAAGTGTGGTTTTGAGCTCTATATCTTCCATTTCTGACATTTGCATCCTGTTTCTTTGTCTCCGCATTTTTTTATCTTTTCTTGGTGCACCCCCTAGTGGTCTTTGTGCGCAGTCTTGTAGTTAAGCCTTGATTGTTGTCGGTAATACCAGGGGTGATTTGACCTCCAGGCTAACTGGCTATGAGAGTCAGCTGTGTCTGCAGTGGGAGAGCTTCTGTGCTGGATCTCTAGGGCGGTGCTAATCTAGCCTTTGCCTGAGGCTATCCGGCAAATGGTTCTGTGCAGGGCTTGGGCGGGGCGGGTCCCCGGGGATCTACAAGGCGGGCGGAGCTCTCAGTTCTGTCCCTAGGGGCTCTGCCTCTGAGAGACCCAGCAACTGCTGCAAACCTCGGAGAGAAAGCTGCCCTCGAGTTCCGACTGAAGCCAGACAGTCCCGCTTCTCCCGTTTGAGTCTAGGTCCCCAGAGACTCGCCCGGATCTGTAGCTCAGAGTCTGAAACTCCCTCCCGATTGAAAACAACAACCGCGCCCTCCGCCGCCAGCTCGCTCCACGCGCACTCCCCACCTGAGTATTTCAATTCAGCACTGCGCCTCCTCTGAGTCTGGGTATGATATTCTCTTTCCTCCTAGTTGTAGAATTTCCACTCACCCAGCCTTCCTGTGGTTCTGGATGATGTCTGTTCTGTCCTTTAGTTATATCTCTGAAGTGGTTGTTCGAGGCAGCAATCTCCGGCGTTAACCTATGCCGCCATCTTGGTTTCTCCTACTCACAGTCTTAAGAAACATAATAGAGACAGTGAATTCCTTAGCTGAGAAACAATTCCCTTGAATTTGGAAATCCCAAGAGTGCTACAATGACTTACTACACAGTTACATTCATTTTCTTACTCTTAGTTTCCAGGGTTCCATCGCATTTCCTTGCAGTTCCTAAATCCTCACCCAGGGCACACCTTGCCAGGGCTGACTGGCAGACCCTGAATGATGGATGAATGATTACTCTGACACATGTTTTTGTGAAAGAGAAGCTAAGGGACTACTTGGCTATAGCCACCAAGTAGCCTAGTTTGCCTGCCTCCTTAGGCTTTTATTGTAACAATAGCTTGAACTAAAATTAACCTTTAGATACAATCAGCAGGGTAAGTATCCTTGAAAAAACACCTGCATCTGTAGTGTCTTTTAAACAAGGTTTTGAAATCTAAACATAAAGATTCTAGTAAAACCCCTGGGGGCTCAGACTTATTTGGAAAAGTCAAGGCATTGTCCCCAGAGGCCTCTGACTTTTCAGAGAACCCTCCTTACAGACTTTCCAACCAAGTCCTATGCTTCCCCACAATGATGCATAAACTAAGAGAAGCACAAATCCATATAACATACTTTTGTGAAACATGCCTTCATATACAATAGATTATATATATTTAAATTAGGAGGCAGAAGCTTTTACATTGGAGAATTTTTCTTATTGTATCATAGATAGTTTGCTCCCAGAAAAATTCCAAAGTACAAAGGAAGGGACAGAAAAAAATACATTAATGAATAGAATTATTTCTTCTCTTAGTATGTAGAAACTTTCAGGAGAATTTCTCTCAGATCCTAATAATGAGAAAAGTGGAAAAAAAAAAAACCCACACAAAACACAACAATAAAATCACACATTTTCTTATCAAAGAGCTGAAATGGCAAATCAACCAAGGAAATGGATATCCAAAGAGTGACAAGTTTCTCTGAAGAGAGATTGCATAAATGGTTCATTTTACCTTTAGAACAGGATGGTAGGAAGAGCTCTGAAAGCTAATCACGAGAAAGCAGCTATCTTTTTTTAATCTTCACCCGAGAATATTTTTCCATTGATTATTTTTAAAGAGAGAGTGGAAGGGGAGAGCAGGGTGGGGGAGAGAGAGACAGACAGACAGAGAGAGAAACATTGATGTGAGAAAGAGACATGGATTGGTGGTCTCCCTCACACCGTGACCACGGCTGGGATAAAGCCTGCAACTGAGATACATGCTCTTGACTGGGAATCAAACAAAGACCCTTTGGCCAAGGACTGATGCTCTAACCACTGAGAAAAACCAGCCAGAGTAAGAAATCAGCTAAAATTTTATATATATATATATATATATATATATATATATATATATATATATATAATTTTATTTTATTTTTCAGAGAGGAAGGGAGAGGGATAGAGAGTTAGAAGCATCGATCAGCTGCCTCCTGCACACCCCCTACTGGGGATGTGCCCGCAATTAAAGTACATGCCCTTGACCGGAATCGAACCTGGGACCTTCCAGTCCGCAGGCTGACGCTCTATCCATTGAGCCAAACTGGTTAGGGCAGAAATCAGCTAAATTTTAATGAATACTGTAGGCCAGATGATGCATAGCATATGAGTTTAGAACAGGGTTTTCAACCCAAGTACTATTGACATTTTGCACTGGACAATTCTATGTTAGTAAGTTCTCATATAAGCATTCTACATGAAAAGAGAAGACTTGTACAGCGAGGCTCAGGATCTTCTGCCTAAGAAATGTCAAAGAGAGAATACAGAATCAGGTAACGTTATGTAGCTCATGTTAAAATTAGGAGCAGAAAAGAAAAAAAAGTCCAACTCACTTATACTAGTGAGTTTATTCAGGTTTCAGAATTAAGAATCAATAAAAAATCACATAAATATCTAGATATTAGCAATAAGAATTAAAAGGTAGTAGAAAAACAATATCATTAATAATAACATTAATAAAAATACTTCATTATAAATCTAAAGAAATAAGTAAAAGAATTATATGCTTAAAATTACAAAATATTGATGAAATTAATTAAAGTAGTCCCAAATAAATAGAGAGCTATCTACCGAGTTTATGAACTGGAAAATTCAATAATGTTAAGTTAGAAAGTTTCTCAATTGATATAAAGATTTAATGCAATCACAATTAAAATGTCAGCAGGGTTTTTGTAAACCAATTTAAATTTTATATAAAAATGTAGAGGATCTACATTACTAAACAACTTAAAAACAAACTTATTATAAACTACAATAATCAAGATAGTATGGAATTGGCAGAGATAGACATACAGATCAATAAATCAGAATACTGTGTCCAGGAATAGATCCATACATATACTCAATTGATTTTTACAAAGAGAAAGGTGCTAGGGTAATATATTAGGAGAAAAATAGTTTTTCAACTAATGGGCTGCATCAATTAAATATTTATATAAAAACGAACTTCGTTTCATATCTTGCACCATATATAAAATTCAATTTTAGATGAATAGACCTAACCATAAAAGTAAAGCTATAAAGTTTCTTTTAGGAAGCATGAGAGAAAATCTTTGTGACATTGGATTAAAAAATAGTTTCTTCCATATGAGACAAACTGCATGAAAAAGAAAAGAATAATCAATTGGAATGTATCAATATATAATACTTCTGCTATCTTAAAAAAAATCATTAAGAAAATGAAAAGGCAAGTTTCAGACTGGGATAAAATAATTACCAAACATGTTTTTGATAAACAACTTTTATCCAGAATATATGCAGAACATTTACGACTTAATTAAAATCAATCCATTTAAAAATGAAGTAATAGATTTGAATAAATATCTCATCAAAGAAGAGATGATTAGCAAATAGGAACATAAAAACTGTTTCCATTATTAGTTACTTGGAAACGCAAACTAAAATTACTGTGAGATATCTTGACATACCTAGTAGAATGGCTAATATACAAAAATCACAAAGTTTAGAAAGCTAGCAAGAATTCAGATCAGCTAGAAATAATATACATTGTTTTGGGAATTCAAATCGTAATGTTCCTCATGGTGTACTGGGTAGCATTTGGTTCTCTCAAATTATGCAACCGTTATATAAAAGAGTGCAGTAGTGTCTTATCAACTCGAACATATCATAAGATCCTGAAATCCTATTCCTAATTCCTTACCCAAGAGATAGGAAAACATATGTGCACACAAAGGCTTATATGTAAATGTTTATATTAGCTTCATTCACCATAATCCTAGACTGAAATCAACACAAATATTCATCAATTTGGTATTGGTTTAAAAAAATCACAATCCATTCATACTTATTACAACTCAGACATAAAAAAACAACAAATCACTAGTATGAACAATGGCAAGGCTGAATATCCAAAACATGCTATGTGAAATAAGCTAGCCACAAAAGTCTACATACTGCATAGTAACATGACCTTCTAGAGAAGGCAAGTTATAGGGCAGTGATGGCGAACCTATGACACGCGTGTCAGAGGTGACACGCGAACTCATTTTTTTGGTTGATTTTTCTTTGTTAAATGGCATTTAAATATATAAAATAAATACTAAAAATATAAGTCTTTGTTTTACTATGGTTGCAAATATAAAAAAATTTCTATATGTGACAGCACCAGATTTAAGTTAGGGTTTTCAAAATGCTGACACGCCAAGCTCAAAAGGTTTGCCATCACTGTTATAGGGACATAAATCAGATCAGAGACTGCCAATGATTTTGGCAATGATGGGGAGTTGATTTACAAAGTAACATAGGGAACATTTGGGATGATAAAATGTTGTATGTCTCAATTGGGATATGGTTAAACCATTTTATACATTTGTCAAAACACATTGTAGTGTACACCAATAGATGGTGAGTTTTATTATATATAAATTAAATCTCAGTAAACATTAGAAAGAAATAAAGCGAGTCTCTTTAGTGCTGGGAGCCGGTCCATCCTTGCTGTTTCAAAGGACCTGGCATATATGGCATACTGTTCTTATAATGTTTGCTCACCTTCTTGGCACTATGTGTTTTAACCAAGGTCTCCTCTCTGAGAAAGGTTGTTTCCCCAGGTAGGGATTTTCCCCTGAAGTTAGGGAGGGAATAAAACCCCTCAACTAAGTGCCAGGCGGGTAATTAATCACTTTAACTACGAACAATCATGCTTAAGCTACATAATCTTTACTACCTGGAATGGAGATAAGAAATGCCCTAACCTTTGTAATAGAGATTGATAGGATTGAATTAACTGGTATAAATACAGATGTAACAAGACAGCAACACACAGAACTTAGAAGACAGAACCTACACAGAACCTAGAGAAAAAAGGACTTCGCTGGAGAGAACATGGCAAAAGATCCTGGACTGAACCTGACTACAGAAATTGGCAAGAGAACCTGACTAGAACCTGGTGACTGAACCTGGCTGGAGATCCTGGACAGAACCTGGCTGGAGAACCTAGCGAGGGAACATGGCTACAGAACCTGGCTGGAGAACCTGGAGAACCTAGCAAGAGAACATGGATACAGAACCTGGCTGGAGATCCGAAACAGAACTTGGCTGGAGATCCTAGACAGAACTTGGCTGGAGATTGTGGCTAGAGATCCTGGCAAGGCTGCTGATCAACTGAACGCTGTCTCTGTGTCATTCCTTCTTCGCCGACTCCGTCCACACCTTTGGGGACCCCTGGACCTGCTGGGGTTGGACCCCAGCACTTTAGAGAAGTAAATGTCAAGTGCATTGCTGAATAATCCTAAATTTGGGAGTATTGGAGAGAAAGTCCTGAACAGAAATTGGTCCTTCTCCTCCAGTCATCTTATTGTATAATTACCCTAAGGATCTTTTAAATTTTTGGCTTGAGCATAAGTGTTACACTTACTTAAATGGGAATAATTAATTTATATATAAAGAAGTCAAAACTAATTTCTTCTTCCTAGAATCAAGAAATGTAGCACAGAGAGCTCAAAGAAACGTATTTCCCTTTTATTTACTTTATTCAAAGTACATGTTTGTTAAAAATTAATTGAATGGAATAATGTAAATTAAAAATAAAATGCTCCCCAATATTCCTTTAGAATAATCCCCCTGCCACTACTCCTTAAAGGTGCTCATTGTGCAGACATGTAAACAGAAATTTTGGATATAGAACTTTATGCTTGCACTTGACAGGGATAAATTAAGGTGAATGTGTTTATAGTTGTCACTGTAAAGACAACTATTAAATGTAATGTGTTCAGATGAAATTTGTAAACTTGTTAAATACACATACACCTGACAAACTTAGAGGGAGGGATACGGAATCAATTGGCAGAATTGAGCATGCATCTCTCTGACCACTCCATGATCATATGGACATTCAGGCTCTCCAGGTGCTAAAAGTCTCTTCCATGCTTATCTGCAACTCTTACCTGCATTTTTCCAATCAAGGAGACAATTGCTCTGCATATTTGAGCTTAATTTATTGCATGGAATCCACAAAACTGACATTACTTATATATTAAAATAATAGCTCTTAGAGTTAACTACCACTAAGGTTTAAGATTCAAGGTATTTGGGAGAAAAACTGTTAAAAAATCTGAGATATTTGAATAAAACTGAGCTAAAGGTAAATTTTAATCTACTTAGAAAAAAAATCACTGATCTACACATTAAAATCCTAAAGAAAAACAAAACATTTTATATCTTTTAATACTGAGTAAGTTGTTTTTCTATGTGTATAGAGATTCTGTTCATGTTTAACAAATATTGTAATTAATCAAATCCAAACTTTCATTTATCTTAAACAGTTTGAATTTGACTATAATATTTTGCCAAAACAATTATTATCTAAAGATAGTTAAATAATAGATATTGACATATGGACATTTTCAATAATGATTTTATGCACTAGATATATGGAAATTTCATATATGTAGCTATTTAATGTTTTTCTCAATTATATATTTTATAATGCCTTTATCAGGAGAAATCCTTTTTGTTTATGAGAGTACTGATAGTTTTGCTTTAATGATAGATTGATTTTCTCCTCACTATGAGTAACATTTTAGCAATTCTGTAGCAAGTAATATTTAATCTCTGTCAGAGAAATGAACATATTCGCGTCCAGATATACATGTGTGGAGATGCCCTAATTTTCACTCAGCCTTCAGAAACCATGGCCTCAGTCTCATTCCAGCCAAAGGCTTCCAGGTCATGTGTTGTCTTGCAGCTGGAGCTCAGCTTAATAGCCTTGTTGGCTCTGGGGAGGTTCAGCTACTTTCTTTGCTTACCTTAGTCTATCACCAGGCCCAACCTGTGTCTATCGCCCCACACAGCTATTTCTACTCTACTGTTCTCACACTGTGTAGAGCGAGAGGAAATATCTTTAAATTGTCAACTCCCAGGATTCCACACAAAGAGTAGACGCAAGTCCTTTAAATTAATTTGGAGATTCTATAGTTTCAACTTCAGAATCAGCAGGACAAAGAAGAATACAGGTCCATGCCACTGGCATCTAACACTTTTGTTGCATTCCTTCAAAATCTCTTTTTTCTAGAGTAGTGGTGCTGGTAAGGAGTTCTGGGGTGACTGCTTATGTCTGATTTTGTCTTCTCCAAGATATTTCATTTTTATTTTGTTTGAGCTATATCTTTCTAGTGAACATATATTTTTTTAAATATAAAGTTGTATGTTTTGGTCCAGTAGTTACCTTAAGACTCTCCCTCAGGCAATGCCAGATTCATATCTCATAAGCCCAAATAAGGAAATAACACAATTAATATGGACATTTGGAAAGAAATTAACAGAATTGGCATCTGTTAATACTTCACATATTATCCAACTAGTATACTTTCATTATACATTTCTGAGGAACTCATTATTGAGTTTTTTTTTAGCTTCATAGTTCGTTTTTAGGTCAAAATACTTTTTAATGTGTCCTTATTCATTACACCTAATACTTTTGTTAAGCCGTGAAACTAAAATTATAATGTCAGTATGAGAATGGTTCTTGAAAATACGAAGCCATAAATACATTTTGAAATAATATTTTCACTTTATTTTAGAAAAGCCTTAATCTAGCACTGTACAGTGTGAAGGATTTAAATCAGATATGTAAAAGAAGTGGTAAAATGGTATTAAACACTATTTGTTATATAAAATATTAGATCAGCATTTTTTAAAAGTCAAACATGCTAAAGTACCCCATGTTGTATTCAATTTCACTTGACAGAAGAATTTATATCTCCCAGTAGGTTCATTGTAAAAATTGGCACTGAAAATTAGAGAAAAAGGTAAAACAGGCAACTATCAGAAAAATAATACTTTTTACAGTTAAATAAATCACTAGGGATGAAATTAGCTAGCAGCATGAAAACTTCCTAGAAGAAACTTGCCTAACATGGATTTGGAAACATTCAAGTTGCCTCCCTGGATGCTATAAAAAGTAGTCAAGTTAAAATGAACCCAATGAACAAAACAATCAGCTTGTCAGGCATGTTATTAAATAGTTATTGCATTATGTAGCATGACCTGTAAGACAAATACTACTGAAGCTGTAGGGAGAACTGCTGATTTCTGATCAATAGGAGTTTGTAGATAAAGGAAACTGAATCACCATTAACTACCATAAAGTTTGGGAAAAGAGAAAAACAGGAGGACCTCAGAATAATACAACAGATAGTAAACAATAAAACTGTAAGTTTAGAAAATTAGCACACTTTCCCTAATAAATTAGTTCAGGTGAGTAGAATCAGGTTAGATTTTTTTAAATGTCCTTTTTATTCTTTTAGAAATCTCCCCTTTAGCATCTTTTAACTGTATATTGAACCTTGGGAGGAAGGAAATGAATCAGCAAATGGGGCAAAAGAGGACAATACAAATAATTTGGGTAATATATTTCCAAATTATTCCACTGCTTCATTGACATGAAACAATTTTGTCATGTTTATTTGCTATTTAGTTTGCTCTGTTTCCAGTATATGGGGAACCTAATAAAGTTTTTTGATATATCAATTTACAGTGCAAGAAAAATCAAATTTTAACATTTGGATCCATCAACCTTAAAATGAATTGGAGAATGATTTTTTTATCTGTTCACAGTATACATCTGGATTCACATTACATTAAGATATTCAAGTGATAGCAGATTGTTAAATTACGTAAAGAAAGCAATGTTCATTTTCATTGGTATTGCTGTTACTCAAGAGAGTCTTCCCTTATAAGAATATCAATACACATCATCTCTGCAAGGAACTATATACAGTTATATATATATATTTGTTAATGTGTGTTTAACATAGGTACACATTGGTACAAACAAAAACCAAAATATGATTTTGCTTTCTTTTCACCATGTTTATTTAAAATTCACTTTGTAGTCGAGGCACATAAGAGACTTTGATTTGAAGAGGTTTCCTTTTGAAGGTGACAAGCTAGCTTTCATGAAAACATTAATCCTCTGGCTATTTATCAGAGACTAGACACTGTAAGGACATCGGAGACTGGAAATATTACACTCAGAGAATAAAAAAAATCCTAGTACTTCTTGAACTCAAGGATATTTTCACATTACACAAAATCATTTGAAAAGTATATATTTGGAATTAAAATGGGAGTGTGACCTTCAATCATTGATAATAAAGGATTGGAGAAAACTATCATTTAGTGGATTTATCATAAATATTTTTTATAGCTCAAGAAACTGCACACACACACATGCAGAAGGTTAAGTGCAAGGAACCGTTTTAATAGCTATGGAAAAATAAAAGGTGATTTAAAAGGTTTTAATTATATTATTTGGTTTGATGTCACTAAATTAATCCCTAATGCAAAATAAAGAGAATAAGCAGAGTACACAAAAGAGGCATTCTTCTGGGAAGGCTATTCAGAAGACATTAGTGTACCAAAAGATTCAGATGAATTTCACAAATCTGGATTCCTCCTAAACTGTTTATGTGACCAGAACTTTGAGAGATTTTACAAGAACACACAAAATGTGATATGAGAAAGTCAATGTATTCGTGATATGAGAAAGTCAATGTATTCATGAGGAAATAAACAAAATAGTTCTTATGAAATGGGTTTTCAGAATTCTGTTTTTTAGAGTTGAAACTAGAGTTCATCTAAATTAGCTATATCATATTTTTGTTGTTGTTGTTAATCCTCACCCAAGGATATTTTTTCATTGACTTTTTGAGAGAGTGAAAGGGACAGAGGAAGGAGAAAAGAGAGAGAGAAACATTGACATTGGTTGCTTCCTGCACATGCCTCAAACAAGGCCAGGGGTTAAACCTGCAACCCAGGCACATACCCTTGAACAGGAATTGAATCCAAGATTCTATAGGTGCATGTTACAACTCTCTAACCATTAAGTACACCAGACCGACCTAGTTGCATTATCTTTTTAATTTATTTAAATGTAACTAAATCTTGAAAATATTTTCAGAACATCACACAGTCATTTATATGCATTTAAAGCACACAACACACTATTATATATTGTTTATGAACAGACATATACATGTAAAAAAGTAAAAATTGACTAGATGAATATACACAAAACTCATGATAGTGGTTGCTTCTGAGATAAGGGTATGAGAAATATGATTGGAGCATGTAGTCAAAGAAACTTCACCTGTGTCTGCAATTCAGTTTTTGAACTATAAAATGGGTATCATAATAGTATATATTTCATAATATTTCTGTGAATATTATATGAAGTAACATAAAATATTTAGAACAAGTGATTGAGATACAGTAAGGTGCTATTATAATTATCATTAATATTTTGTTATTGGGGCATTAGGCTGGTAATGAGCTAATGATATTCATATATATTCCAGGTATATCTTGAATCTTCCTCTATTTCTAGCAATGTTAGCAAACAACATGGGAGACAGAAAAACACTGGTTTTCTAACAGTTTTAACACATAAAAACTTTGTATATATCAAATATTACAGTACCTATTGAGAGGAAAATGCTTGGTTACCACTGATGATTTTTATAAAATTTTTTATTATTGAATACTAAGAAATAATACAAATTTTACATACATAGAAACTGTTACTTAGTTATATAAGGAAGGTTTGTTAAATTGCATGCCAATTTTTAATTTTAATTTGTTTTTAATATGTATTCAGAAAGTTTCAATTATCTTAATATAATATAGTTGGTTATTTAATTTCTGTTTGTGGCATTAATTCATTACCACAAGGTTCATTATATAGTATTTTCTGATTCATTATCTTTTATTTAACTACTAGAGGCCCGATGCACAAAGATTCGTGCAAGAATGGGCCTTCCTTCCCCTGGCTGCCGGCACTGTCTTTGCTTTGGCCCAGAGCCGCCTTTTCGCCTTACCACACTGCCCAGAGGCCCAGAGCAGCTGGGGATGGTGCGGAATGCCTGTGTCATCTCATTGGCGACCACCCAAGCATCCCACCCAGCCCCCAGCCACTCAGAGCCTGGTATGCAAATTAACCCACCATCTTTATTGGGTTATTTTGCATACTCACTTTTGATTGGCTGGTGGGCATCACGAAGGTATGGTCAATTTGCATCTTTCTCTTTTATTAGTGTAGATATTTTAAATAAAGTAGGTATTATAATGTTACCTTGAAATAATATTCTCTGCTTGTATAATTAGTAATGAACAAATGAATGATATTTATTAAAATATTTTAAATTTACTATATAACTCTCCTATCCTCTCATATTTTAATTATTCTTGCTCTGTTTAATGGTTATAATAGGTAAATTGATTAGAAGTAGGTGAAAATATGTAATGTAAAGAAGCCTGTTTCAAAGTTGTGATAATTTAGAATTCTAGTCTATCAGTAAATATATGGAAATATCATTTCAATTTCTTATTTTAAATTAGGCATGTGTCTAATCAAATGAAAACAATTCAGGTTATTTTTTGATATTAAATTGAAACCTAATCAAGAAATGGGATCTTGATTCCTCAACAAAAGTTAGTACGGACTCTAAAGCAATTATTTCAGTGTGCACAATTAGCAGTAGCTTAAATAATATATGCACCAATTAACATAGTGAAAAGGCAATTTTATTTTATAACACCAATGAGTTGAATTTTAATGATCACTAGACATTTAAGTAACTCTTAGGTCTCAAAAGAAGATAAAAAAGTGTTATTTATTATAAAAAATAATAGATTTCCCAATTTGAGTCAAACTTTGTCCTAGAATTTATGGTTCTGAATCTCATGGTGTTTTTGCACAAATTAAGAAAAATTTAAAAATTATTTTAAATTAACCTTTTCTATAATCTTAATTGCTATGATTCATCAAATTAAAACAACAGGTGGTCTCCAGAGGCAGAGATCATTCATCTTTATATCCTTAACTAGGGGCCCGGTGCACGAAATTTGTGCACAGGGTGTGGGGGGGGGGGAGTGTCCCTCAGCCCAGCCTGCCCCCTCTCACATACTTGGAGCCCTCAGGCGTTGACCCCCAACACCCTCCAATCGCAGGATCGGCCCCATGCCCAGGCCTGACGCCTCTAACAGAGGACCCTCATTTCCCCCCATCACTGGTTCTGCCCCCAGCCCAGGCCTGATGCCTCTGGCCCAGGCATCAGGCCTGGGCAGGGGACCCCCAGACCCCTCCGATTGCTGGCTCTGCCCCTTGCCCCTTGCCCCTTGCCCAGGCCTGATGCCTCGGCCAGAGGTGTAGACCCCCATCACCCTCTGATCGCCTGATCGGCCCCTTGCCCAGGCCTGACGCCTCCGCCAGAGGTGTCAGGCTTGGACAGGGGACTCCCATCTCCCCCCGATCACTGGCTCTGGCCCCCGCCCAGGCCTGAGGCCTCTGGCCCAGGAATCATGCCTGGGCAGGGAACCCCCATCTCCCTCTGATCGCTTGCTCCACCCCCCGCCCAAGCCTGACGCCTCTGACCCAGGCTTCAGGCCTGGGCAAGGGGACCATCATATCCCCCCAATCCCCGGCTCTGCCCCCCACCCAGGCCTGATGCCTCTGGCCCAGGCATCAGGCCTGGGCAGGGGACCCCCAGCCCCCCGCCCAGGCCTGATGCCTCGGCCAGAGGAGTTGATCCTCATCACCCTCCGATCACCAATCACTGGATCGGCCTGGCAGAGGTGTCAGGCCTGGGCAGGGGACACCCAGCTCCCCATGGTTGCAGGCTCCGCCCCTGCCCAGGCCTAACGCCTCTGGCCTAGGCATCTGGCCCGGGCAGCGGGGACCTGCAGTGGCAGCAGGGGGCGCCGAGATCGCACGGGCTCCACCCCTGCCCCTGCAGGACGCCTCTGGCTGAGGCTTCCGGCCCGGGCAACGGGGACCCGCAGCTGCAGTGGCCCCACGATCATGGGCTTCGCTTTAGGCCCAGGCAAGGGACCCCTAGCTCCCAGGACTGCCAGCTTCGACCATGCCCAGCTCCCATCGCTGGCTCCACCCCTACTTCCTGCTATCACTGGCCAGGGCGGAAAAGGCACCTGATTCTCTGATCATGGCTGGGGGGCAGGGCAAAGGCGGCCCTAGGCCCGCCTTTGCCCTGCCCCCCAGCTCTTAGCTCCCCCCTGGGTTTCTGATCACTGTCAGTGGCAGGGGGCTTCTTCCTGCTTTCCCTTTCGCCTCCCTGCATTGTGCCTACATATGCAAATTAACCGCCATCTTTTTGGCAGTTAACTGCCAATCTTAGTTGGCAATTAATTTGCATATAGCCCTGATTAGCCAATGAAAAGGGTAGCGTCATACGCCAATTACCATTTTTCGTTTTTATTAGTGTAGATACTTAGCATGTATCTTGGTGCACTGAAGGCACTACACAAAAGTCTTACATTTGAGTGAATGAAAAAAATATTGAAATATGTATTCTGAGTTTTCCTGCTTTAAGTGAAGAATTTAAAAGAGGGAAAGAAAGCACACCTCAAATTTAAAGGGGAGCAAAAGGTGGTGGTGGGAATGCAGACTGGTGCAGCCACTGTGGAAAACAGTATGGAGTTTCCTCAAAAAACTAAAAATGGAACTCCCATTTGACCCAGTGATCCCACTTCTGGGAATATATCCCAAGAAACTAGAAACACCAATCAGAAAGGACATATGCACCCCTATGTTCATAGCAGCACAATTCACCATAGCGAAGATTTGGAAACAGCCTAAGTGCCCATCAGCAGATTAGTGGATTAAAAAACTGTGGTACATCTACACAATGAAATACTAGGCTGCAGTAAAAAAGAAAGAATTCTTACCATTTTCAACAGCATGGATGGAACTGGAGAGCATTATGCTAAGTGGAATAAGCCAGTCAGGGAAAGATAAATATCACATGATCTCACTCATTTGTGGAGTAAAATGAACAACATAAACAGATGAACCAAAACAGTTCCAGAGACAGAGAAGCATCTATCAGATCGTCAAACCTCAGAGGGAAGGTAGAGAAGGGTAGGGGTAAGGGGAGAGAGATCAACCAAAGGACTTGTATGCATGCATATAAGTCTAACCTATAGACACAGACACTAGGGCGGGGGTGAGGGGAGCAATGGGAGGATAAAGACACATATGTAATACCTTAATCAATAAAAAGAGAAAAAAAATACTACCTATCCCTTTAAAAATGAAAAAATAAAGAGCAACAAATGGAATGGTGGAATTGGACAATCAGATACATCTTTGATCCAAGTACACTCAACTATTCTCCACGTAAATCCTGTATTTTTCTCTATATTTGGCAATATATATATGATGTAAATGGGTGATAGAAAAGGAATGAAAGATAACATTTTATGTTTCATGAGCTCACTGCATTTTAAATAAATAGTTATTTAAAACATTTTTAAAAGATCTTTCTGCTTATCCATCTATTTATCTCTAGAGCCATAATTTGGACATTTAGTTTCTTAAATTTGGGCACCAATTTTTTGAAAATCCTTTGTATTTTTTTAAATCCTATTGGAAAAGTACATGACATCTTTATATATTTTTAAAGTGTTGGATCAAATGAGCCCTATTAATTTTAAATAAGCATACATGTGGGAAGTTAAATACTTAATTGCCTGTAGAATAAATTCTGAAACTTAAATGATGCCAAAATTCACAATAATTAACATCATGTACTCCATACTCTTTATAATATAAAAGCATATTAGACAATTTAGAATCATAGCACAGGAGCTATTTATCTTAAACAACAAAATCTTTTACATGCAATATATTTTATATATGCAATAGAACTACAAAGAAACATCTTTCTCCAAATTTCTAACACTCCCAAGTGCATTAAAATATAATGTAAGAAATCAAAGTGTATTTTGTCTTTAGATGATAACCTCATTTACTTGAATAGGAGTTTTTTCTTTTATCTTTTTTCTTTTTTTAAGAAAACTTCTGACCTTTTGATTCTTAAACAAATGAAAATCCCTGCAGATGGTTTTTCAGAACTGCAAGGACTAGCACTGTGAGCAAAAACTACATACATTTCACACTTTTAAAAAAAAATTGATCTTAGAGAGAAGAAGAAGGGTGGAGAGATAGAGAGAGAGAGAGAGAGAGAGAGAGAGAGAGAGAGAGAGAGAGAGAATATGAATGATGATGTGAGAGATAAACATTGATCCCCGACTGGGGATCGAACCTGCAACCTGGATATGTTCCCTGACCAGGAATCAAGCCCATCACCATTTTGTGTGTGGGACAATGCTCCCACCAACTGAGCCACACCGGCTAGGGCGCACACTTTTTGGGCAATAAAATAAACGACCAATATGTATCTAGAGAAAAAATCTAAATATACTTGCATGTCTTTTTTTTCATTTTTTAATTTTTTAGTTAAAAAATTTAAATTACAATTGACATACAATATTATGTTAGTTTCGGGCATACAGTGTTATGATTACATACTTATAAACCTTATGAAATGATTGTCCCGATGAGTCTAGTTACAATAGACATCATACATAATTATTTCAATATTATTGACTGTATTCCCTATGCTGTACCTGATGTCCTTGTGACTATTTTTATAAATGGCAATTTTTTACTTCTAATCTCTTCACCTTTTTCTCTCACCTCCTTAACCCCCCTTTCATTTGGCAACCACCAATTTGTTCTCTTTATCTATGAGTTTGTTTCTGTTCTGTTTGTTCTTTCATGTGCTTTTTACATTCCACACACAGATGAAATCATATGCTATTTGTCTTTCTCTGTCTGATTAATTTCACCTAGCATAACACCCTCTAGTTAATTTTTTGGGGAGGCTAGGTAATCTTCCATTGTTTATATGTACCACTTCTTCTTTATCCATTTGTCTATTGAAGGACACTTAGGTTGTTTCCATATATAAATATAATGCTGCAATGAACTTAGGGGAGCATATATTCTTGAATTAGCGTTTTAGATTTCTTTGGATAAATACTCAGAAGTGGAATTTCTGGATCATATGGTAGTTCTATTTTTAATTATTTGAGGAACCTCCTTAGTGTTTTTCATAGTGGCTGCACCAATTTACAATCCCATCAACTGTGCATGAGGGTTCCCTTTACTTCACATTCTTAACAACACTTGTTAATTTTTTGATTTACTGATGATAGCCATTCTGACAGTTGTGAGGTGATATTTCATTGTGGTTTTAATTTGCTTTTCCCTGATTAGTGATGTTGAGCAGTTTTTCATATGTCTGTTGGTCATCCATATGTTTTCTTTGGAGAAAGGTCTATTCAGAACCTCTGCCCATTTTCAAATCAGATTTTTTTTTGGGGGGGGGGGTGTTAAGTTGTATGAGTTCCTTATATGTTTTTTTATGTTAACCCTTATTGGATGAATCATTGGCAAATATCCTCTGTCATTCAGTAGGTTGTCTTTTGTTTAACAAAGAGTAGTTATAGAAAAAGAAATTTGATGGTCTGAATTTTTAAACATTGAAGTATTAGAAATGAGGAAATTAAAAAAAAAAAGCTGGCGTAGTCTGGAAAAACAACATGAGTGAGGAAGGCAGCAAACTGAGCATTAAGAATGATTATGTTTTAAGAAAACAGAAGGAATTAAGAAGAACAGTCATGCCTCAGAGTCAGATCATGAAGTCAGTCAAATATACCCCAGACTATCGAGCCTGACAGATTCAATGTGTCCTTCTCAGGTAAATGCGGAGAATGTACGACTGCTGCTCAGGCTGGCTGTAAGGCTTTGTGGAGTGGTATTCTATCATCCCTCTGAAATGGATGGGAGGATGACCAACATAAAGCCTTTTCTTGATCAAAACTAACATATATTCCTTCATTTCTCTTAAATTTGTTCTATTTTCCACAGCTGGCTCATGAGTTTTCCAAGAGCTTTATAAATACTTGCTCTATTCTTTTCCCTCACTTCCCTAAGTAATCCAGAAAAATCTCACTAACTAGGGTACTTTGTGAAAAAAAAATATTGCTACCAAGTCTTAAAATATTAAAAATAAAAAGTCAGTGCTACTTGGGCCTATGAGATGATAGGAAAACATGAAAAATGCTTACAGAGAAGCTGGCTCTCCCACTCGCTCCTCCCTTGACCAGGAGCACCTGCCCTCAGTAAGCTGCTGGAAGATAAGCAAGGTGAAGGAGAGCTGAGTTGCCCCAGTAAACCCAGCTGCGAACATCATCACCATCAAGCCCCAGGTATCTGAGGGAACCCAAGATTGGCAGACACTTTAAAGAGCAAAGGACTGCACAGAGACATGAACAGTAACAGCCAAGCCATGCCCAGATTAGCCAGACTTAAATCTTTATTATTGCATGCCTCTGAGTTGAGGGTGTTGTGTCAGGCAATACTACTGTGTCAATAGATAGCTGATATACTCAGCTTGTGACCAAAGAGATAACTTTTTTACATCCTCAAAAGGAAATGCCCTTTAATCACTTCCTCAGAATAGGTTGATTAAAGCCCAAACTAAGTCGTTCTGCAGGCTCAAAGCTGCTGTACCCCAAGGCTCACTCGCCGAAGTGTTTCTCTCATTTGACTAAGGAAGAAAGGCCCAGTGCTTTTGAATTGTTTCTGAAATTAGCAGTTGGCCAAGAAACCCTACCGATTTCCTTGAGCACAAACTGATTATTACTGGATCACTTGCTTTTGTTGTTGTTGTTTTTATTTTCTTCTTTTCAAATTGAAATGAAAGAAGGAAATAAATTCCTAGCCACATCCCCATCAAATTTGAAGATAAAATGGAAAAAAAAGTAGAACCCACCCTTTTGAATGCTGACTAAACTGTATATTTTCTTAAGCCTGGTGTAATTCACTCGCTTATATTTGCCTAGATCTTAAAGGCCTCTTAATTCCTTTATTATTGAACTTGGAGCCATCATAGAGTGTTCACCACGTGCAGTCACATATAACATCACTTACATTTTCAAGACAGGTGAAGAAATAGGATAATTGCCTAGATCTTTTCACTTCTGATCATCTTGAAGTCAGATGCTCTTTACAGGCTCAATTTTACAAATTAGTATGAACTAGACTTCTACCAAGAGGAAGGAGGGAGACAATGGATTGCCTTTCCTACCATTAGATGTAGTATCCTAAGTGGCCTATTTCTCCTAATAAAACTCTCTTTGAAGTCTTTTCTATTATTCCTTTCCCTCTTCTAAAGTCACTCTCCACCCTTCTCATCTGTCTCTCTGCAACCAGAGGCCATCCTGTCCTGACCACAGGAACATATCCAGTGGCTTCAGGGGTGTGCACATAGGGTAGCTCTGGCAGGAAATCATAAAAAAAAATTGGTAAAGCCAGGGTGTTTATCCCCACAGCTTCCCTGAAAGGTGTCGTTGGGCTATCCAAGGTCACTTTTCTCTCAAGGCAGTACTACTAATCCTATGTTTTCTGATACCAGGTTCTGGTCACACATCTCTTACCCACATCCCATAGGACCTGGGGTGGTCAATTGCACCATTCCTTGCTTCTCCTTAGCCCATACCTTCGCCATTTATTGTAAATAAAGCCTTCTTGGATTGTAATTATTCTGTATTGAGTTTGCCATTTGTTTCCTGTGGGGACACAAACTGGTATAATCACAGTCCTCAAAACTTTCCTTTGCATTAAAAAAGTAACTTTTTGCAGGATGTGTGGATGTGTGTGTGTGTGTGTGTGTGTGTGTGTGTGTGTGTGTATAAAAGAGAGAGAAAGAGAGAAAGAGAGAGAGAGCGCGCTCTTGGGTAGATTATAATTTACTGGCTATTAGAGGGGCAGTTTTAAAGGAAAAAAATATATAAAAGGTATCTATTTTATCATTCTGTGACCCATGGCAGAGAAAACAAATGTTATAGCCTAATATAATATAGTGTCAAAGTTATAATGCATTAAATGTGAGTATGAACTAGGTTCTGACTGTATAATCTTGTTGGCAGCCTAAATTTCAATTTCCCCTTTTGCAAAATAAGTATTTGACTACCTGTTCTGTTCACTTTCAGCAGGATCCTTGAGAGAATTAAGTGAAATAGCAAGTAAAGATACATAGAGCTATAAAAATTAAAAAGTGTTTATTAAATATTTAGGAGTATCCTATTTTATGTGATGTTGGCCCAATTAAACTAAGGTGCATATGATTTACAAAGTAATATTGGTTGAATTCTCCTTATATGTATATACTTTTTTCATATTAAAAATTAGAATGAAGTTCCAGGTGTGTAAGTATATTTCAGTGAAAGGAGAAATCCAATAAACTAGAAAATTTACTGAGACTAATTTCACCAAACATATCTAATTTCTGCACCCTATTTTGTCAAATCAAGGTCATTGCCATGAGTAAATGTTATAGAAGTTATCTAGATATTATTTAGGGCCACTCACTGATTCTTTCAAGGTTCTAAACCTCTAGAAGGCAATTTCATTCTCAATCTCTTTCTCTCTTGTTCTCTCTCTCTCTCTCTTCCTCTCTCTCCCCCTTCCCCTCTTCCCCTCTACCCCTCTTTCTCCTGGTTATTCAAGTAAACAGAGTGAACATTATGTGTGGTTAATATCCACTGCCAGTGATGCCTTACTAAGGAAGTCTTCCGCTACTATTCTTACTCTGTATAGTTGGTTGAGTCAGTGATTCTTATCATGTCTGAAAAAACACCACCCATCAGGGGTCACATTTACATGCTCTATTGAAAAAGAACTTTAGCTGAAAGTATTCTAATAGTTGAGATCCTGCTGAGAAACATATGGGAAGAGACATTAACCACCTACATGTGTTAGGAATGTAAGAAACAGGAAAAACTGTGCAGTTTTACAAACTAGCAAAATAATTGAAACTTAATGAGGAGGTTCTCTGGGCAGAAAATGACCTCTTGTTGCGGTGTCACTGAGTTCCCACTTTCTCTCTGGTGGCCGGAAACATGAACGAATAGCGTGTGAAGAGCCATCTACACCCCACTGAGCTCATTTCGTGCTCAGCGTTGATTAACTTCTAGGTGTGTGTGTGTGTGTGTGTGTGTGTGTGTGTGTGTGTATGTTTTCCCCACTTAGGTATCTGAAACAGCTTTTTTGCTTGGCTGCTTTAGGTTTTTTTTTTTTAAGTTTATAAAAAACCAAAAGAGAGAACCAATCTTCTAGTGTTTTTACTTGATATTCTGAATGTATAGTTAGTAACCTTCCAACTAATCCTGACTTGGTTTTGGTGACACAGTTGCAACTAAACCCTAAAATTCTAAAAATGCTGAATTTGAACTGCTAGCATCATTATTGTAAACGTCAAAAGCCATCGGCCTTTGTAAATAGCATTTTCCTTCTACTAAGAAAGTAAAGAATTTCACTCTATTTCTCCAGAGACAAAATCCGTCTTTGGTTCTTTGTGTCCTGCTGGCCAGTCACTCAGGGCTTGTAGCCTGTCTCCTGACTCGCTAGGGTCTTCCACACCTCAGACCTTCTCTCCACACCTAAATTTCCTGGTCAACACTTGCTCTGTCTTCTTCTCAAGAAAGTTTTTGTAAACTCTATTTTAATATATATATATATATATATATATATATATGTATGTATATATAAAATAGGTTGCTGCTCCCATTTCTCACTTGGATGAAGTTCCTTATTCCAGCAAAGTTCATCATTTACTATAGTAAAACAATTTTTAATGGAAGAATCTCAAGTTTATGTCCATTTGGCATGGTTATCTTTTCTGATTGTTTTTTTTTGTAATCTTTCCACTTGTTTTTGCTATTATCTTTCAGATCTCCCTGGTCTTGATGGATCTTGCAATCTGTGATGCTAGAAGCATAGTATAGTTCTGTCCTTTAATGGGCTAGCAAGCTAACTCTCACCCAATTTTCCAGATTTGGTAAATTGTAACTGTTGAGGAAAGTGATCCAGTTCGCACTTTATTTCAAAATAACTAAAATTGTTAGTATGAGTGTTGAGCAATAGACACTCCTAAGACACTGCCAATGGCAATGTAAAATTGCAGAGCCATTATGGATGTCAGTTTGACTGTTCTTAATGATATCAAATGTACACATATTATATAAACCAACCATTCAACTCTTAGGTATTTACTAAAGAGAAATGAAAGCATATGTTAATACCAAATTGTACACATAAAATAGAGCTTTGTGGAAGCTGCATTTGGAATCAGCAAAATATGGACACATCAATTGTTCAGAAATGGGTGAATGTATAAACAAATCATGATATATTCATGTAAAAGAATACTACTCAGCAATAAAAAGAACCAATTATCATACATAACTAGAATGAATCTCAGAAAAATGATTCCAAGTTAAAGAAACCAGAGAAAAGTGGAACATACATTTATATGATCCCATATATTTATTTCTAGAAAATGAAAACTCATATTATCATGACAGAAAACAGCCTGTAGGTTACCTGGGGCTATGGCTAGGTATGGATTAGTTGAAAAAAACAATTATAAAGAGAGTCAAGGAAATTTAGGGGGGCTTGGGAAAAAAACGGGAAATCTGGCACATGCTACAACATGAATGAATCTTTAAGACATTATGCTAAGTGGATTAGCTAGTCATAAAAGCACAAGTACTCTATGGTCCCACTGACATGAGGTACATAGACTAGTCAAATTCATAAAGATTGAAAGTAGAATGGTGATTGCTAGGGGCCAGGGGAGGAGGAGAATGGTGAATTATTGTTTAATGGAAACAGAGTTTCAATTTGGGAAGGTAATGGTGACTTTTATGTTATATGTGTTTTACCACTATAAAAAAGTAGAACAGTATTAAGGAACATCAGGTCACTCTTCAGCATCCCTTTCTAAAGGCTCCCAGTTCCACTTGGAGAAAAATACCGAGTGTTTGCCTTGGCCTACAGGCTTTTAATCTCAGTAATTGTTGAAGAATCTATTTGCTCACATTTTTTAGTTTTCTTCCAGGCCTTCATATCCATACCAAGTAATTGATGGTTACTTGAGTCAGACTTTGCTTTTAGTGTTCAATTGCTTGCTTTTTATCCACTTCACTGCAATTTAGTGCATCTGCAAGAATGAAAACAAGAATCTAAAACTTTTACAACAGTTCCTTTTCTACTCTCTTATTCTTATTAATAGTTCTGGTAGTTATAAATTATTTTTATAGACAAGTATTATTTATGAGTGATTTAACATTACTAATACAAATAGTGTATGGATATCACCTGAAATTCTATTATTCAATTTATTCCAATTTAATGGTACAATCAATATTTGGTAATAACAATAGGCATAAAATTGTAGCATGTGTTTGAATTTTGAATGTGAATAGTAGGTGCAATTATATTTATAATAGAGGATAAATAATTAAAAGCACGATAATTTTATTTTAGAGCTCCAATTATTTTAGAAATATAGGCCTTTTATTATTCAAAGCAAATATATAAAACATCTGTATGATTTAACATTTAAGGTATTCTGTAAGAAACTTCCTTCTTCTATTAGTTGAATTAAATACCAAAACTATTTCTACCTGAAATGGTGGCCATTGTAAGACTGTTGTTAAAAAAACAACAAACTATGTCTATATATTATACATCAAAATCAACTAATACATATCTGTTGAATCCATTCAAGGTGTCCATCTCTGTATACAAAACTGTATACAGAGCATTTATTTTATTATTTTACGTTTCTAAATTATTTCATCAAACTAATTCCATAAATCCACTTTAACACCTTCTGAAATTATATATAGACAGACCTTTTACACAATAAAGAGTCCATGTAAAATATTTGGTCTTGCAATTATGTTTGCACTTTGCAAAAATGGGCTGTTAAGCAGTGGCTTACCCATTTAACTTCCCACTCCCTTCCGCATATCTGGGCAAGACTTGGCTCCCCTGTGTGCTGTTGCGATTATTGCCTTTTAGTAACCCCAGGAGCAATTACTTCAACCCCTACATTTCCACCAGCAATCAATTCAGATTCCAAAGAAAAAAAGGTTTACCTGAATTATACCATTTAATGATACCACGCTTTTGCTTGAAAAATAATACAGTCAGCTATATTTAAAAGCCCTGAATATTTTAAAACATATAAACATAGACTTTGCCCAATTCTTCAAATTCTATTATTTTCATCCTCCTTTTTCAAAACAGGGACTAGGATTTGAATGGGGAGCTAGTGTTGACAATGGCTTTCTCTACCATTTTAATGATTCCAGTGCAAAGTCTCTACTCTTAAGTATGAAACTAGAGATTACTTTTCTTTGGTTTGATTGTTTACTCAAGGGTTTGCCTGCAAATGTTGAACAATGGAATCTGAAAAAACTGTATGGACATGAGTGTGTAACTAAATTTATTAGGACCTGTACTTACACTATGGATGTATGACACGTAGTTAAGAAATAATTATAAGACTTTTTTTGACTTTAGATAGTCTTTATTGTTGACTCTATATGACCAATTTATTCTCACAGAATGCATTCACTGGTTTTTCCAATTTTTGTAAACATATAAAACATATGATTGCAATTACTAATCAGTGTATTTCCAGCATGAATAATTGTTGACATTTTGTTTACATTACTATATAAGAAAATAAACATATTTACGTATTAGAACTTATTTCATTGTTCAGTGACATGAAACATTTGTGCTAAATCAAAGAATTATTGTTTAGTGCTAGAAGAATGTTTCCTCAATTTATTGTGCCATTTACAATGTAATATTTATTTTTGCATGGAAAACTTGTGTTTAATCTGCATTATTAATCCTTTCTTCATCTCTTTGTAAAGCCTGGACATTCAAGATACTAAAGGTGAAACCCTGATTTACACCATTTGCTTATTCCCCTCACAAAATCTATCCAATGTGGCCAATTTCAAGATGCCAAAGTGACATCACTGAACAGATATTTCTACTTTACAGATTGAAATACAAGTTTCTCTGTTACATTGTCAAAATCCCATCTTTGAAATCCAATCCTACTTGACTATTTCAGACGTCTTTCATAAACTCATCAATGTTTGAAATTGTACCTTAGTCCACTGATGAAAATTCTAATTAGCTTATTGCTCTGGATTTTTCAATCTTTAACATACTGCTTACTGAGTTTTGATAAAGGTGGTAATCCTACCCAGCTGGTCTCTGCAGTTTTCCTAGAATGGCATAATAAGCACGCTTTGATATTCAGGCTGTGTAGGTTGTTTGGTCCCATAATTGTTTTTAATGGGCTGCTTGCTTCAAAAACACAGTTGGTTACTAAACACAGCAAAGCAAGCAGCGTTAGGGCAATAAAAATTAGTGGATTTTTAGATTTACAATAAACAAAACTTTGTTAAATATAAATAATTATTAACATGTCTCTGTAATTTTGCAGCATGCTAATATTTACTATCCTACATATCATTGTTCAGTGATGATTTAGAACACTGTCTGGCAGTAGTAAGCAGCCAGAATAATGCAACAATAAAATGCTCTTTTGTTTAATGATTTCATTTTGGCAAAGATTTGTTTACATACAAATTGACTTCTACTTAAAGCAGTCAATAAGAAAGGCATTTCTATTTACGACAAAAGTGATCTGGCTTGTGCCAGGATGGCCCTTGCCTTATATTCCATGCACTCTGATAATCATCAACCTCACAGTGACTTCAGTTCAGTCTAGGCATAAATAAGCAAAATAAAGTGCATGTTGAAGCAATTCTTTGGAAATTTTCTGGCAAATTAATTGGCAAAATGAAAAACAAATCACTTTAGTGCTGAATTATGAGGAGTTATATATTTCATTTAATGGATATTTCTTAACACTGTTCAGGAATAAAGTGTAAATTTAGGACTATTGGAGTGAGGTGAATGAGGGAGAAATTATTTAAAAGCTCAAAAATTTGAGATGGTGAATCATTATTTTAAAAGTCCAAAGCTTTGTGTTTACTATGATAAACTTACTCTATCTCTCTTCCTTCACACATCTTTACCTTGGGTATGTATAAGAAATGTTGCCAGATTTTGAGAAGGTTCAATGATTCTTAAACTAAATTTAATGTGTTTGAGTTCATTTAAAGTGAAACTGTTTTTCCAAGGATGCTTTCCCTAAAATCTAAGCCCATCTGTATTATAAGAGTAAAATTCTTGCATATGTTTTTAATTCCTTTATAAACATGCCATTAAAGTATACCATCTCAAAGGCCAGTGGATACCCATAAAGTGTATCAACTCTTAAATGTGAATTTGATTTCAAAATATTCAGGTAGTTAAAAATAGGGTGAAAAATATTCATTCAGTCTGTTCAGACTTTTTAATTATACATTTTTCTTTGTTCTTTACCACTTCTTTCCCACTTTCTCTGTATTTGTTTTCAAGCACTCCTTCTTAACTTTCTTAAAACACACACACACACACACACACACACACACACACACACACAAATGACCTCATTTCAGTCTTTTCTAAAACAATATGCAATGTAACTAACTTGGTTGGGAATAGCAGAAAGCTGTAGGGAAAAATGAAACTCTAATCATATGGTCCACAGAACTTGTATATTTAGCTCATAATTTTACAAAGGAAATATAGAGACAACCAAATTTTAAAATGTGGGCATTTATCAAATATTTGAGGTTAAAGCACTCAACTAATATTTTTGTAAGTTTATGCTATGTCCAGAAGGTTACTTCATTAATTAAGATCAAATGTTTTCCGAAAAAGGGTATTATTTCCCTATGAAATTAAACTCGTGGTTTTTTTTCAGCAGTTTGATGACATTAATCAAATTTGTCTTTTACTTTTGTTGTCACACTCAAAATTGTACCTGTTCAAGGTCCAAAATGTTTCTGTTGGCTACTTGCACAATCCAAATTAATTGGTCACTTGTTATAACTTCCCTTTGGTATGTGTTGCCATCGAAGGACCTGAATAAATGGTGGCTATGAAACTATTCAGAAACAAAATGGCCCTACGTATCTCATCCATGAAGAGGCAGAACTAATCAATGCAATTATCTGAGGCCAGCCAGCCTGATTTATCCGGTGCCACAGATGAATGAACTAGGTGGTGATCTATCTGTGAACTGCACTGACCACTCAGTTTTCATGATCCCTTAGGCTAGTTACAGACCTGTGTCTATAATACAAAGTAAAATGGATGGTTGAGGCAATTATCTGAACAATTCTGGCAAAAAGAAAGCTTGTTGCTAAGGGAAAAGCGAGTTGGGGGATGCCTCAATTATCCATATTGAATTTCTATATTGATCACATTCACAAGACAATTGCTTGACTCACCACTTCATTTTGCTTCGGTAGACATGGACTTAAATAATTGCAAGCAATTAAACAGCAGTTTCTAGGGAACCATAAACGACAACTTAGGTCAGATATTTTGGTGCAGGGTGGCTTCATCAACAAGTATTTTTCAAATCCCTACTGTGCTAGACACTGTGAAAATTAGCAGTTAAATAGAGAAGAAAATGGCTATCCACAAATGAGTAGAAATGAGTCATGCATTCATGAAAAAGTTAGGTGGAATGGGCACCAATTCAACAGTAAGTTTCAAAATAAAAAAAGCTGTGTTTTAGTAATTTGTTGGTTTCTTTCCAAAGCCTAGTAGAACTCAAAAGGCTTGCCGTAGACATCGAATTGTCTTTATAAAAAGGCATTCCATTATTTAAGGAAGGCTGGGAAGATTCTATTGAAAACTTTGAATAAAGGAAGCAAAAACACTCTGGCCATCCTTCTTTGGAAGGCAAGTATATCTGGAAGTGGGAGGAGTCAGACATTTAGTGCACTGACTCCCTAAGGCCTTTCCCTAAGGAAAGTGAGTTGTCATTTTCCTCCAGAGTGACAGGTGAGAACAGCAGCATGTGCCTGCAGGAGATAACTGAATGGCAAAGGAAGGATAAGAAAAGACAGAAAATAAATTTTGCACTCACATTGCAACTTCTCCTTGAGCCAGCTACTTGACTAGCAGACCCTTTGGGACCAAATAATTATTGTAGTGAAAGTGACAAAAAGGTTAACCAATATCTATCTAGCATACTGAGGCAAGACCTATCCAATACATGTTTATCTAAATATTTTCTTGTTTAATGGGCACAATAACATTGGTAGGCCTATAAGAACTTTATCTAGAACCACATTTGTGTATCTTGGAATACACACACACACACACACACACACACACACACACACACACAATACCTGATTCCTCTATTACTACAGAAAAGAATTTTTATCATGAAACTATTGAAGTCTTTAAAATACTACATAAAATGTTTTTCTTTTTATAATTTTTAAGTACCTGTGTAGCCATATAAAGTATAGTACATGTAAGATAAAGTTGTTCAGTATTTCATAGTACCTATGATGTTGTTAATAGTGTTAAAATAATTTCTGGATTAAATGTAATTTGCCATCACATAATTGAAATTTTATTTATGAACTATAATTAATTATATTTGAATAAGAAATTAATTTAAGTCAAATATCATATAGGAATAATTGTGGTCACCGTCTGGTAATGTTTTAATGGTTGAGGAGGAGAGATCGATATGCCATTAGGATCAGATCTTCCAATGACACATGTCTTTTTATGTTCATCAATGTCACTGAAGGTTAGGACCTGTGCTGGAAAGCAAGAAGTGACTGAAACATATTCTAGTTTTCTTGGAAGCTGACTGTGCCTTTTTTATCCACACACCCACCACCGATACACATGCACACATAGACTCACCCCTATTTAGAGCTATTTGCAAAAGTACTAGAGTTCTGAGGCAAGTTGTGATAAACTAATTTCCTGCTTCAGACTCTCCTTATTAAAAATTTTAGCTATTTCATTTGTCTCTCTGATTTAATCTATGAAATCAATCAAAGAACAGATTGGTACAAATATAGATATAAGTTACATACTCAGCTGAAAAGATAAAACAATTGTTACCCTTTACCATAATTGTATCTCACTGTGAATCAACCTGAATTACAACTGAGAAACTGGAAAAGCTACAATTGGCTTTGCTTGCCCATTCAGCTGTTACTCTTTTAAAAGATCTGAACCTCCCCACAAATCCTCAGAGGCAATGCAATTCTCTATTTTTAATGAATTCACTTGCACCCCACCGAGAATTAATTGCTTTGGAAGCAACCCAATGGTCTGACATGCTGAGAAGCCCTGGTAGTAATTTTTTTAATAAAGAGCTCTAAGGAATGAACCAAGCTCCTGACCAGGTATAATACCTACTTCCATTGTCCCTTTCTACCTGTTTCTCTGTCTCTGTCTCTCTGGTCTTTCTATCTTCACACACACACACACACACACACACACACACACACACACACACACACAGGAAAGAATTGTGGATTTCATGATATTGACAAAACCTAAATATTTTGTTGTATAAAATTTTTTGTGGTATGTAAATTTACATGTCAATGCTCCACAATCTCTTTTCTTTGTGAGAAAAAGCAGCAACAAATTATTCTTTGAGAGGATTTCTTGATTGTTAAAATCTGACACAAAAATAGAATGTGCCACTCTAACTTGTATTAACAGGATGTGCCATCCTGTGATTCCTAAATGGGGCTATAATTTCTAATGAAATCATGAACTAAGTCAGTAATCCAATGCATGTTTATTTAACAGCTATTGTCTGTCAGTATTTGCCAAAAATTAGAATCTGTAATGGGAGGTTGTGCTCCGGGAAGGGGTTTGCTCCATAGGAAGAACTACTCAGAAACAAAGGTAACTCAGCTGACATACAGGAACTGTGGTATAGACATCAATAAACAGAGCTAAGACACTGGTTGAATTCTATGCAAATACTACTTTAAAAAATATTACCTACACTCCTTAAGTATCTTAACTAAAAGGTAGATACAACAGAGCTACTGAAATAAGTTAATATTTGAAAGGCACCAATAACAAATAGGGGTCATTCAGAGATAGTAACAGTTAAAATGGAACTCAGTTATAGCCTTGGCATTGCATCATAAAATGTACATCTCAATTCTTTGCCACCTGGGCAGAAACTTTAGAAAAAGAGTGACTAGCCAAATTATTGTTATGGAATTTTTAAAAGCAAAATAGTTTATCCTAAATAATATTTTTCTATTATGGAATTCTAAAATAAGTTTATCACATAACTATTTTTATAAAGAATTATAATAAATATAAAGGGCCTAATTTACTTCTAATGATTGTTTCATAAAACAAGAAGAAATATTCTTTAGGGACTTCTCCTTCCAATCAAGATGGAATAACAGAACCAGATTAATTTCCCTGTCTGGAATTTAAAAAATAATAATAGATTACATTGGCTAACAGGCAACAAGAGATAGCGATCCCTGAAAGATGTGAAACAGATGGAGAGACCCTTTATAACTGCCCCATCAGAATGCCTGGGAAGCTTCCAGCCTGTGGCATGGGATGAGGGGTGTGCCTGAATTAAGGGGTAGACCTAGAAATCTGGAGTCCCAGGAGGCTAGTATAATCAGAACAAAATACTAAAAGAAAAGTGCTGGAGGGAGGGAGGGAGAGAGCAAGAGAGATACAGAGTCTGAGGATGGTCTCTCCCAAACCCTGAGGCTGAAGAAAGAGCAATGAATGGGTTAGAGAAAAGAATTCCTCATGCAGAGCAAAGTAGAATATGGAGCTGAAGTAAAAACAAACAAAACACACACACACACACACAACCCACAAAACCTCATAATTTATCAGCCATCAGATAGAGCGCTCTGAATAATTTTGCTTCAGTAATGATCAAACTTAGCCTGAGAAGAAATACCACTCTGGTCCTGACTCAAAAAGCTTGAAGCAAGAACCAAAAAGATCAATTTGTTGTAGGTAACATGACTGCATTCCTGATGAAAGTTCATGAATATTTATAGGAACACAAGAATATCTAGCACCCAGCAAGGTAAAATTTTAATGTCTGCTTTCGGATAATAAATTACCGGGTGCACTAACTGTGGTGGTAAATCAGACTTCAATTGTGAAAGAAGATTCATAGGACCCAAAATAACAATGCTTATTCATTTCAAGTGTGTTGCAAGAAAAGCTTAGCATACAACAACATCGTTAATGTAAGAATGAGCATCACCGCTAAAAGTTGGTTCCCAGCAGGGTTTTGCAGAAGCAGGATACAGTTGTCCTTCCACTGCAGGGGCCTATGGAATGTCTTTTCTCTCTCTGACAGAGCCAACACCATGTGCACAGGACACCTCAGATCCAGGGAGTCCCAAATAAAGTATTAGCCTAGATTTATATACTCCACTGGCACATTTTTGTTATGTGACCTGATTTAACCCTCTGAAGGTCTTGCTAGAACCTAGTAACAAACCATCAACCATAATTTTATTGGCAACTGATGCTCATAAGCTAGTTAAAACACAAACAAATAAACAAAAAGCACACTCTGAGCTGACCCATAGTTATAAAACAACACTATTAATCAGTATATTTTAAGCTTTGTTCAGGAATTACTACCAGGACAATACATCATTTAAAACAGCTCAGGGTATTTCCAGGCCTTCTGGAATACATTATTTTAATGCACCTGTCATACAAAGAAGCAGAAAATCACAATTGATGAGAAACAAAATCTATCAATCTAAATAGTCTCGAATTCAAAGATTATATAATTATTTGAAAAATGCATTAAAACTGCTATTCTAACTATTCCATATGTTCCAGAAGCTAGAAGAGGGGTTGAATTTAAGTACTGACATAAAAAATTAAAAGTGACTCAAATCAAACTTCTAAAGATAAAAACTACGAAAATTAGATTAAAAATATACTGAATGGGTTTATTGATAGAATAGATATTGCAGATGGAAAGATTAGTGAATTTAAAGATATGGTAATAAAACTTATTTAAAACCTAACATATAGAGAAAAAAGACTGAAAATAATAAACAATTGGGTATTTATGGAAATTCACCAGAATATCAGACATAATATCATCTACATAAAAAGTAACCCAAAATATGTTAGAGATTTAATGTAAAATACAGGTTTTGGCAAAGGAGGTTTATATTTGTCAGTACATAAAACACAGTTTATTTTTGTATTTTTTTAATTATTGTGTTATTTATTTTTACTATGGTTATAAACCTATTTCCGCCTGCCCCTGTGTACAACTATATAATTTGTAAAAGAAAACTTAGGACCAAATCATTAGGACCTAAAATTTGGCGAGAAATTTTCAGCTATGAAATAAAACATAATGCATATAAAATAATTTATAAATTGGATTTCATTAAAATTATTTTTCCTCTGTAAAAGACCCTGTTGTGAGCATAAAGACAAAACATAGACTTGGAGAAAATATTGGCAAAACTCATATGTAACAAAAATCCAATATCTAGAATATGTAAGGAAGTTTTCAAACTCACCAGTAAACAATTCTGAACAATTCAGTAAGAAAACAAGTAAAAGTCAAACAGACACTTCGTTAAAGAGGATAGAGGATGGCAAAAAAAACATGTGAAAGATGTTCAACATCACTACCTATGAAGAAAATGCAAAACAAGGCCACAATGAGATACCACTACACATCTATTAGAATAACTTCAAATAAAAATAGTGACAAGCTGGTGAGAATGCAGAGAAACTGGATTGAGCATGCATTGCTAGTGGGGTTGTAAAATGGTAGTCTCTCTGAAAAGCGGTTTGAGTTTCTTAAAAACACCTGAAATGGAGGGTCAAACACTGTTGAAAATATAAAAAGGGCTGGAAGTTTGGAAATAGATACATCATATAAACTCTAAAGCAAAACATTCATATCAGAGAAGACCAGCTTTAGTTCAAGAAATAAAAAATGATATACATAATAAATATGCAATCATTTAGGATTATTTAACAAGTATGGTTATGCATAATAACATATCAGCAGAAATTGAAAAAAAATGAAAAGGAATTAGAGAGACAATCATAATCATACAAGGAGTTATGAGTATATGCTCTCTTGTACTCAGAGGATCTGGCTTTAGTAACCTGGCAGAAATATGGGTATGAATATATTAAAAGGTTGACAGGTAATTCTCCATGTGTGCCTTCCCATTTTAATACTTCCACAGAATTACCACCATGGGGGAATCACTGGAATAGGAAGGGCTTATTAGCTATTAAGTGATAACAAAATGTCTGCATCTCTTGGTGTCACAGAGTTGAAAAGGTTAAGTTCCACCCATCTTCCTCATAATCCCATACTTTTCTGTCAATAACTTTTCTTAGACAGTAGCAGGTACAGCACTGAAAACCAATCAGAGGTTAATGTCTGCCTGCCTGGATAAGGTGGAGACTCAATTAGGTTTTAATATGGAATATAATTCTGTTATTGGATATCTTTCATTTTTGAAGATTTACCGAGATGAGTGAGTCAACGTCATATATTGGGTTATTAGATGTGGGATGATAGACTTTTCTTGTGGAAAAGTAAGAGTGGTGAAATACAGAACAAGAGGTACTTTTGCTGCTATCAATCTTACAGAGTTGACACTGAAAATTGTGTTTTAGATTTTAGGATCAAACAACCATAAAGAATTCATCAAGTAATGCCATTCTTTCTCTTTACTCGGATAATAACTGAGCTCAAATCTGAAATTCATGGTAGATTGTCTACAATTCCATTATTGTTGCATCATGCAATATATTTATTTTATAGCAGTAGAGATAGTATAAGTTTATATTATTTTGTTTATCAAAGCTTCAACTAATTTGACTTCTTATGTTAATGAAACACACAGTTTAAGTGTCTCTGGTTCTATCCAAACAAGGGAAGTTGCTGCATCTCCCCACCCATCAATCAAATGTTCATGCACATTTAAAAATGGTAATTTCTGTAGATAACTGTTTTATCTACATGCTTATAACTAAATCGTCTTATATTTAAACAAAGTAGCTTGCATTGATTCTTTCATATTTTATTGATTGATTTATATTTTAAATCAATTATTTGATTCAAGATAAAGTTATACAAAAAAAATTAGGTACTGGCATTGAACAACGAAACTGCATAAGTAAAATATGGCAGTATGGTAGTAAAAATTATGTGTAAACATTTTTCTAAACTGTAAAAGTTTATGATTAATTTTTTGCTTCTCTAATTTACAAATATATACCCATAATATTTTCTATAGGTGACTTATAATTGCCCAGAGAGACAAGTTAATATTACTGAGAAATTACCCAGGAACTGAAAGCAATAAACATATCTACACAATTTTTCATTGTAATAAGAACCAACTATATGATAGAAAGGCTATATTGGAGTATGACTATACAAGTATTCTGAAGAGGGAATAATCTTTATTCAGGAGTAAGGATAGCAGTAACCCCTGCAAATGATTTTACTCTGATGTTTGGCAAAACCAATTCTTTTTTCTAGATGCCAAGATTTAACAATAATTTATCTTATACCCATACACACTGCCGTAATTTAGCATTCATATGTGGGTAAAGCATATGTGGATGGAGGCATTATCCAAGCACAACATGCGGTATAATTGTGAATTTAACTTTTCAAATGAAAATTGCTTTAAGTAATGTATTATTCTCTAACAAAGAAGTAATTTGCATTAGCTATATGTGTGCTTTTTGATGTTTCTATGATTCTTACAGGTTTATTTCATTTAATAGATTCATGAAATTATGAAAATGTAAGTTTTCAAGTACTTATCAGTACCAGACAGTATGGCTAGTTTCAGCCTAGGACAATTATCAGTTAATTTGGCATCTACTTAGTAGATTGGCTCCCAAATCACAGGGCTTTTCAGACTAAATAGCATTTATTTCATGAGTTCTTCACAAGTGCTCATCTGCATGTAAAATTTCTCCTGTGATTCTGGTTTCTTAATGTGCATGTTAAGCAAAAGGGTTGAATCTGTTTAATATTTTTCAGATTCTGACTAACATTGTATTCTAAAGTTACTTTTAGAATTTTTAACTCCCCACTTAATTATTTTAGTAAGGATTGGAATCTCTGACTCACTACACTGTGCTTCAATTAGGCCGCATGGATGGAAATGTAGGGTGATTCTGCTAGAAATTCTAGTTCATCTCTTCCTTTCATTTGTGTAATATTTACTATTAATATTTTGAACAGGTTTAAATCATTTATTGTACCTATTCAACAATTTTTCTAGGCATAATAATAATTCTAGTTTCATTTACTGCATTGTTAACTGCTTATTTTGAAATGTATTTGTTTTATTTCCTAATATTTATTGATTATCTCAAGATCCACTTAAAGTTATTATTATTTATCTAGTATTACACTGATCCAAAAACCTGAAAATAATCAACAATTTCAAAATTTCATGTGTCTTATTTATTTATTTATTTATTTATTTATTTGAGTTTTTACAGAGAGGAAGGGAAAGGGATAGAGCATCAGAAACATCGATGAGAGAGAAACATTGATCAGCTGCCTCCTGCACACTCCCTACTGGGGATGTGGCCGTAACCAAGGTACATGCCCTTGACCGGAATCAAACCCGGGACCCTTGAGTCCGCAGGCTGATGCTCTATCCACTGAGCCAAACTGGTTAGGGCTCAGGTGTCCTTTTTTAAAAAACATGTGTATATAGTTTTGTGTGTATGTGCACACAATTGTATAATATTTTCCAGAAAAGAAAACAACTGAGTATATATGTTTGGGAAGTTTCTTTTTTCCTTTGTACAAAATCCTTTGTATTATTATTATTATTATTATTATTAATTATTATTATTTAATATTTAAGCCAGTCTTCTCTTCCAAATAATTCCCTCTCCATTCCCCTACCTTGCCTAGTGACTTGGTGATTTAATTTTATTAAACTAACTAACCTTGCTGAAAAGTTTTTCTCCATATATCTAGCCTTCCTAAGTCAAGTACATTTGTCAGTCATATTTTCCTTTACAAAAACCAACTTCCCTTTCACAATGTGCAGATCACAACTATTGCATATGAATGGTTCATATAAAATAATCTCACTGTGTCATTTAAAACATACAAATTCAATGGCAAGCTAATACTCAAAGGCCTCATACATGCAAGAAATTAGGAAGGCTGGTGCTGTATCATGAAAGGGGTATCAATAAACTATTATTGGATTTTGGAGGGATAAAAAAAAAAAACATAAGTTTTCTCCAGCAGGAATAGATAGGAAAGTTAAATTTTAAAGGCTTCATTAACAATAGCTTTTGTAGGTTGACTATTTGGCATTTAGAGAGCCTCATAGACTAGACAAAAGAGAATACTATAAACAAGACACTTGAGGCAAACATGCAGAGTGGAGTTCACAGGTATAAGGAAAATTCATTTAGGCCAGAATTTAGAGTGAGTCCAAAATTTCCTTTGGAAACTAGCTAAAAGGTTAATTTGGGACATATTGCAGAAAATCTCTTATGTAAAGCTGGTGGCAGTTTAATTTTTTATCTGGTCAAATGGAAGCCAGTGAAAATGAACTTTTTCTTATATTAAACATCATACAATTATATGTATTTTGTATTTTTATATTTTTATTAAAAATACTAGAGGCCCGGTGCACAAAAATTTGTGCACTTGGGGGGGATGGGGGTTCCCTCAGCCCGCCTGTGACCTCTCACAGTCTGGGACCTCTCAGGGGATGACCACCTGCTGGCTTAGGCCCGCTCCCCAGGTGATTGGGCCTAAGATGGCAATCAGACTTCCCTCTGGCAGCCCAACAGCCCTCGGGGGATGTCCACTTGCCAGCGGGGAGCAGGCCTAAACTGCAGTCTGACATCCTTAGTGCTGCTGAGGAGGCAGGAGAGGCTCCCACCACGACCACTGTACTGGCAGCCACAGCCTGGCTTGTGGCTGAGCAGAGCTCCGCCCATATGAGAGCGCCCTGACCACCAGAGGGCAGCTCCTGCATTGAACGTCTGCCCCCTGGTGGTCAGTGTGTGTCATAGTGATCAGTCATTCCCAGTCCTTCTGCTGTTAGGGTCAGTTTCCATATTACCCATTTACTATATAGGATAGAGGCCTGGTGCACGGTTGGGGGCCGGCTGTTTTGCCCTGAAGGGTGTCCCGGATCAGGGTGGGGTCCTGCTTGGGTGCCTGGCCAGCCTGGATGATGGGATGATGGCTGTTTGCAGCTGGTCACACACCCTTCAGGGTGGGGGTCCCCACTGGGGTGCCTGGCCAGTCTGGGTGAGGGGCTGAAGGCTGTTTTCAGGCTGGTGGGCGACTGAAGCTCCCAGCCTCTCCTTTTTTCTTTTTTCTTTTTATTCTGGGATTAATTTACCTTCTATAGCTGTCACTGGAGCTGAGAGCAGGCTCCAGTTCTGAGGCCGTTGCCGGCTGAAAGCAGGTACCTGGGCTTGTTTAGCTTCTATAATTGAAACTCTGTTGCCATCACTGGCCACTCTAATCTCTGAGGTCACGCTGGCTGAAAGCAGGTTTCTGGGGTTTGTTTAGGTTCTATAATCACAACATTGTTTCATCCGGAGCTCAGAGCTGAGCTGGGGCAGGCAGGGAACGTTGACTTCCTCCATCACTGGAGTAAGCAAGCCTCATGTTCATGTTCGCGTCAGCTGCCTGGCTGCCGGCCGCCATCTTGGTTGGCAGTTAATTTGCATATCTCACTGATTAGCCAATGGGAAGGGTAGTGAAGTTACAGCTAATTACCATATTTCTCTTTTATTAGATAGGATAATTTTGTGCCCTGTCTGGTTTGGCTCAGTTGGTTGAGTATCATTCCATGCACCAAAAGGATGCTGGTTCGATTCCTGGTCAGGACACATGCCTGTGTTGCAGGCTCCATTCCCAGTAGGTGGCATGCAGGAGGCAGCCAATCAATGGATAGATGTTTCTCTTTCTTTCTCCTTCCTTCCTTCCTTCCTTCCTTCCTTCCTTCCTTCCTTCCTTCCTTCCTTCCTTCCTTCCTCTCTCTCTCTCTCTCTCTCACACACACACACAAATCAATAAAAACATAGGTAAATATATATATATATATATGATTTTGTAACATGAGATAAAATACCAAGTATTTATTACCTAGTTACATGTATGAAGCCATACCTAAATAAACATGAAGCAGTATTCTGAGACAAAATAAATATCAGAGACAGTGGGTATATATGTGCATGGCCAAGAATGAATAGCGGAAGAAAAATTATATTATCATAAAATATTATGCACAAAACCAAGAAAACAGCAACTGTTTGACCATTTTATGCAATGTGGTCAGGAACCACAGAGCACAGGGGTGATGTAGACAATTCTAAATATGCAAGAGATGAAAAGATCTCAGAGATTTTATAAAATAGGTTTCTATAAGTTAAAGAATAGTGAGTCTCCTTGGGTTTTTGAAGGTATAATAGGAGACTGAACTTTCTTTCTTATTTTGACTTGCTCATTGTCTGAATTCAAGGAGTTCTAACTTAGAATGAAAACTGCGAGTTGAAAATTTTCCAAGCCGTCTGTAGTGTCCTGGCTCTGGATTCACTTAGAAATAATAATAGGGGATATTTCATTGTAAGAGAAAATGAAAGAAGATAGAAAGATGGTACCAAGATAATAAGAGTCTTCATTATTCACTGAAGTTGTAGTAATTATTTTGAAGAGATGCACTTCTATACTACAGGATCACCTTTTTGGCACAGCCATGTCATTTTCTTGGCTCTAAGGCACTTGAGAGACTAACAGAGATGAATGTGCTCCCATTCTGAAAACTCACTGATGTGCACTCTGCTTAGAAATTTTATGGACTCTGACAAATCTCACTTCTTACCATCTGATTTACTTTAACATATATCATTTTATCTCCATTTGATGGAAGATTTAAAAATAAGTGTTCATTCTTTGACTGGCATATGGCCCAAATAAGTTTTGTGCAAAATAATAAAGAGAACATTTACAGTTTTTAATTAGGTCAAGTTAATTTTCTCTTCTTCTTAAGCCAAGGGCATCATTATTAGGAAGTGCCTAATGTGATACAGGATTTCAAAAGCAGCACAATCAGTGGCTTTTCCATTGTCAGGGAATAATAGGGCTGAAGCTTAATTACATTTCAAAAATGAACAGCAAAAAAAATAGAGGTACATTAGCTTTATCACAAGTTTTCTGAGGTCAAAATTTATGAAAGTAGAGATAAAAATCAGTCGATTTTCTCTGAATGTTAGTGTATATTGTAGACTCATCATTCCTTTGCTGAGAAGGGCTATAACATTGTGATAGATAGTTAAATGCTGTGAAGTCATTATGATTTCAAATGGGTAGATGCTATATGACTTTAAATAACATTATTTCTGTCTCTTTATACCCACAGAAATCTTGTCACCTAAAATGTTTTCACCATAGTACTTTTAACAATTGTGATTTGTTACATGAATTTTAATCCAGAAAATTAAAACAATGTACTACAGAATCCCCTTTGTACACGAAACTGGATTCAACCCCCATTAAAAAAAAGTTTCTCTTGGCTAAAATTCATTCTACTTAAGATAATTTTAGAAATTAATGTAATTTAAAGCCCTAGTGATAAGCTGTTGACTTTCAATATTTGTAATATTACTACTAGTAAAATCCCATGTAGAAATTCTTATTGTTTAAATGCACTCTCACCTATAATATCTCACTTGCTATATATACTTCAGATTTTAGAACCAGTATAGTGTTTGCTATTGAATAGACAAAGAAATTGAGGCTAACAATATTAAATGCCTTTCCCAAGGTTATACAACATGATTAATAAGCGCGCGCGCGCGTGCGCGCGCGCGCGTGTGTGTGTGTGTGTGTGTGTGTGTTTGATAGGAGAAAAGAGAGAAGGACTACCTTAAGACTTGAACTCAGTCTCTGTAATATTTGCCTGTGAACATTTCAATCCAGATAGAAATCAGTGGCACTTTGTGGGAAATGAGAAAACAAATGGAGAATCTGTCTCTGATCTGAAGGGAGAGGCCTGGTCAGAATTTTCTATAAAGAACAAAGACAAGCCTATCTATTAAATAACCCTGCAATGGGAGCTCATTGTTACAAATTGTGGTGTTTCTCAACGTACAGAGATAAGGCAGGAGTTTGCTTCTCTGCTTTATTGCAAAGATTTCTTTAACTCCTTAAAAAAAAGTGCTGGAGGGAGCGTGAGACTGTTCCTGCTTTGCCACTCGAACCTGCTTCTTCCCCCACTGCTTCCTTCTGACCCTTGTCAATTTCTCTAGCTTCTCTGGAATCACAGGCAGCCCCTTCCTTTCATTACTATAATCATAGTCTCAAAAGTGGATTACAGTTTTCCAAAGAACAGCTGTTACAATCAAAATCATTTCCCTTGAGAATTTTAATAAAATCATAAAATTTTGATAAATATCATAAAGAAAATTATAAATGTCCATAATAATTTTAAATGTTAGAAAAATATGCCATTTACTTTGAGGAACCCATAATAAAATTAAGTATTTTAAAATGCATATTTATTTATTTTTAAAGGTTTTTTTCAAATGATTCTACATATGCAATTATTTGAAAATTAAGTGCACTAAATTCAGAAAAATAAGCAAAAACATCGGCAGAAACATTGCTACCCTTACCTGTGTTATGGAAAAGACTTGTCGAACAAAATAAGAATCATAAGATGTAATAATAAAAACGTGTTTTATTTTAGTCTCACATCGCCCTTTAAAATGCTAAATGCTAAATGTATCCTTCATCTTAAATAATAACATGTGTAGATCTCTTGGCTCTTTTGCTCACTCTAGGGTAATATAAAATTTTATGGATACTTTAAGAAGCAAAACTATTTCAATCCAATAAAAATGCTTAATGTCATATAACAATCAAAATTTGAAATTCATTTAATGTTGAAAAATCTTGTCTTTCTAAGATGGGGGACAATATTGGCTGTAATCTCTTTTGCAGAAGCTTCTTGATCAGAATCACTTCACTTTTAAATGATCCCAAGCAAAATACTTCTGTGGGATCCGTATCTTGTCCCACAAGCCATACATACTTTCAAGTTATCAGGGAGGTGTGCAGCCATTTCCTAATGAGTCTCTCCTGCCACCCCAATTCTTTAGCCAGTCTCTTTTCTTTTAGTTGTCTTACATGTGGTCACACCCTAGAAATTTGTGTCCACTAACTACAAGGATCATATAACAAGTTCCTGTAGAAACCCTACAAAACCTTACTCAGCAGATTTGAGGTGAAGAACAGCCAACTTCTTCTACCCTCTAAAGCAATCAACAAGACTTTCCAAACAAATTATCCTCAAAACCCCAAAGCTTTTCAATCTCTCAAAAATCTTATTCTTATTCTCCATGTTAGTGAGTTCTTTGATAGGTATGTGACCATTTGGTATGAATTTGTCACTGTGGACTATTTCACTACTCACTGTGGAATGTAATAGCATCTCTTGCCTCCATGACAACTGAAATTGGGTTGAAAGGATACTATGTTAACTTGATATGTACAACTATATCAATTTTAGCCCAGAACCAAAGGCAGTACTTGGTGTGCCAACACTACTTATCCAATCTTGTTTTTAAAGATTGCAGCTACCTCTCACCTTGAAAGATTGGACATGTATCTCCATTTTCAGAGAAGTCAGAGGATCTTGATTTCATGTCCTTTGTAATAAAAGCCCAGTGACCATAACATTGTAATGACCAGAACAACCAGTGGACCAGTCACTGTGATGTGCACTGACCACCAGGGGCTCAATGCAGGAGGGGAGGGGGGCCGTGCAGTGAGGCCTGGAGGCACATGCAGTGGCCCAGGGATCCTAGGGACCACAAGCCCAGAGCTTGCTTTCCAATAAAAAAATAAATTGGAAAAAAAAAAAAATTGGCCGACACTGCCACCCTGGGAAGAACGACTCCAGGAGGGAAAGGCCTCCCCAGGCCCTGCCTGGCCCGGCTGGCATGCCATGGGCTCGCAGGGACTTACCTGTGACGTGCAGGAAGTGCAGCCCCTTCAACTCGAAAGCCGATCACACCGACAGCTGCTCCCCATCCAGCTCCATGACAGATGCAGCGCTGCCGGGCCACCTCAGCTCCAGCTTTCAGCTTCTGGCTTCCTGCCCACCCCTTTGCAAACTATGTATGCTTCAGGGCGTGGCTTCACACCCCCTCCCCCCTAGCCAATAGCGCCTTAGCACAGCCAGAAAGTGGCAGGACACAGCCACCAGGCTGGCTGGGCATTGATTTGGCCATGTGACTGACATCCATGTGCAGTTACACTGCGTGTTTACATTTGTAGGGAAGCAGGGCAGCCTGCTCCTGCCGCCCGTGTCACCGTCTAGGCTAAGAAGGGCCCGCTGATCTCTGTGTTTCTCCTCCCGTCTGGAATCGAAACCTCTTGGGGATGAATGATCCCAGCGATGGCCCCAACACACTCTCGGTGTCACTGTCACAGACATTCCCTGTCATTACAGCCCGTTCCTCAGCCTGCAGTGCCCTGATGCACCCACTGCCATTCCTCACCTGCCACCCCCTGAGGACCACCTTATGTTATCCTATCTGAAATGTGAGCAAGATCTCTAAAGCACCCCTGTCAATCGCTCCCTTGTCCTACCTTTCTTCCTCTAAAAACCTTGCATTTTAAAAAAATGTATTTGATCGATTTCGGAGAGGGAAATAGAGATAGAAACATCAATGATGATAGAGAATCATTGATTGCCTACCCCCAGCATGTTCCAAACTGGGGATGGAAACCTTCCCTTGCCCCTCCCCCCAGCCCTCCCCCAGCCAGCAGGCCTCCAGTGTGGTGTGGCACTGAGGGAAGGGGCGGGGTGGGAGGTGGAGAATCGTGGGTGGCGGGGCGCTGAGGGCAGTGTCAGTGTCTGGCATCTGTTCTTTCCACACCTGGCCCGGCCACCGTCACCTCCTCTCCCGACCCTGCTGGGGTTTTGGGGCCCTGATCAGCCTGGCCCTGATTGGCTCTGATCGCCCACCAGGTCTAGAAACCCCACCCATGCACGAATTTATGGACCAGGCCTCTAGTAAGATATAATGATGTAAGTGGCTCTCAGTGGCACAAATAATGAGCCATGCCATGCTCACATTTTGTACCACTCCAGAACTGCTTGACTTCTCCCACTAGTTGCACTCCTAGCCCATCTGGTTGCTTTGCTTCCTAGCCAGAATGAAGCTTCCAAATTTTGTAATTATTTTAGTGGTACTAAAGTGCCAGTCTATGTTGCTGATATTGCTTCTGTCACAGACCAAATAATGCCATTCTTTTGATCTGTTGACAGGAGAAACCCACGACCAGACACTGAAGGACTGTACCCTTAGAGAATTTTGCTTTACCAGGGATTCTCTGGTGGTGCCAAGAGGCACAACTTGATGGGTAAAGAGAGTTAACTTTATGTTGGGTGGACACTGGCAATAGGAAATTAGAGATAGGAAGAAATAACCAATAACTTGCCATCTCTTGTCTAAAGGTATCATTATCATACATAATATGCTTCCCAGTATAAGTGAGAATTCTTCACTCTCAGTAACTGTTTGAATACTGGGTATTGTATTATGTATATTATTCCACTGTGAAGAAGCAAGACTAAAGGAGAAGAAAAAAAAATCAGCAGGTGTTGTGTGTAGTTCTTTCTTGCAGGTTTGAATAGCATTGTTATGGGCTGCATTATGTGCTCCACAGATTTTAATGTTAAAGTCCTAATCCTCAGTATGCAGAATGAGACTGTACTTTTAGAATAAGGTTCTTAAAGAGGAAATTAAGTTAAAATGAAGTCGCTAGGGTTGCCCTAATCTAACATGAGTGGTGTCCTCATAGAAAGAGGACATTAGGACACAGTCACCCAGAGAGGGAAGACCAGGTTTAGACACAGGGAGAAGATGGCCATTTACAAGCCAAGGAGAAAGAACCTTCGAAGGCACCAACCTTGATCCACACTTTCAGCCTCCAAAAGTGTGAGAAGAATCTCTCTTGTGTAAGCCTGTAGTACTTGGTTTTGGCAGTTCTAGCAAACTGATATTAATGCTTCTTGCTTTGTCTTCTGCAGTTGTGTCAAATATCCTGTGCAATGTTCAATCAACCATATTGAGTATTTTATCTTTGTATGAATGTGTATGTGTGGTGTTGTGGTTTAGAAATTCACTCAGTTCACTAATGAAATGAACAAGAGACTTTTCTTGCCTTTGCTAAAATGCTCATATCCTTCCATAGAAGCATCTAACACGAAAGATTGTTTGAATCCTTCTTGGCCAGCCAACACTTCAATTTGGCATACTGTGTTTATAGTTCAGAGTATTTGTTTTAATTTTCAGGATTTTGTGAATTAAATTTTGTTGTCTAATGCAGCTCTTAGAATTATGTAGCCAGGTTGGGATTCTCTGTTCCCTTTTTGAAAGTTTCAAAATACAATAGATTTTTGCCTTTAACGGTTTCCTAATTTAATTACAGTCTTAGTTTGAGCTGCTATAACAAAATACCACAGACTAAATCTCTTATAAACAACATCTGAATAGCACTGTGCGGGCTGCATTTATTATTGACATTTCTGGAGGCTGGGAAGTCCAAATTCAAGGTGCTGCCTGGTAGCATTTGGTGAGGTCCTCTTCTTGGCACCGTCTCACTTTGTACTCGCATGGTGGAAGGGACTAGGAGCTCCTTGGAACCACTTTTATAAGGGTACTAATCCCATTAATAACAGAGCCACCCGAAGACTCTATCTCCTAATACCATCATTTTGGGGGTAGGATGAATTTTAGGGGAACATTAACATTCAGACTAGCAATTACTATGCCGATGTCTGTATTTTAAATGGTAGAAGCAGGGAGTATATTCAACCAAAAATAAATTCAATGAAAAAGAAGCTATACACAGCAGTTACAATTCAAATTTATTGCATCAAAATTTTTCCATAAAATTATTAGTTATTTTGTATGATTAATATCAAGTATTAGTTGCCTTTAATTTTGCCTTCCTAGGAATGTGAAACATGATTGTGTAGTTATTTTCCTTTCAATTTCTCTAAAGAGAGTGAACTTATCCTTTTTTCCCCCCTGCAAAAAACAGATGTTCAAAATCATTTTACTGACCTTAGAAGAACACTTCCACTGGTGAATCTAGTAAATGTTTCTGTTGGCATTACTGATGACCATGTTTCCCCCAGTGAAAGTCATTGTTTACACTAAGGGCTGACCTAACATACTTTTTCGTTATCATTTCCACCTCCACAGCTTATTCAAAGTTGCAGTCACTACTTCTCAGTTTCAGGCCAAAGCAGCTCCATCAGGCCGCTGTACATCCTGTTAAATCACCCTTTGTCAGTCATTGCTTCTTCAGGCTTCCTGCTCTCTATGTCTTACAATTTCACTAAAATGACGTTGAAGGCCCTGCCATGTGATCAGCCTGGAATCTTTGTTAAAGGAGCTACAAACACCCCTCACAGGCTCATTTAAGCAGTTAAGGGCAAAATCCTTACTACATATCTTGCCTCAGATGCTGGTGAAACAGCCTTTGAAAGAGAATTTTTAAGTTGTGATAAAAGCAGGAGATTCTGACCTGGTTTGGGTGAGCAGGGTATGTTCTGCTTATTACTACTTAGAGACTGAGTATTTGGGTCAGTACAGCAAGTCTAGAGTACTTGAGAGGAATTGCTCATACTTTTTTTCAGATTAGATAAGAAATAAGTACAAGCACTCACACTTTTTTTAAATTTTTTTACTAATTCACATGATTTTATACTGGTACTTAAACATAAAAATAATTGTCAAATTTATACACAAAAAAACACACATTTTGTTGGAAAACACATTTGCTGGAAAACTGCAAAATTAGAATTGGAAATACTGGTAGAAATAATGATAGTGATTCTTGGCAGTGATTTTAATTACTGAAATTTGAAAAGGACAATAACTGAACAATGATGGAGCTCTTCATTGTAAAATTTATATTAAATTATTCTGATTAAATTATTACCCTATATAATAAAACCCTAATATGCAAATTGACCAAATGACAGAACAAGTGGCGGAATGACCACTAATTAGGACATGCACTGACTACCAGGGGGCAGACACTCAATGCAGGAGCTGCCCCCTGGTAGTCAGTGCTCTCCCAAAGAGGGAGCACCGCTCAGCCAGAAGCTGTAGGCAGGTGGTAAGGAGTGAGGGGTCCCAGACTGCAAGAGCCCTGGACTGAGGGATTGGGCCTAAGCCACCAGGCAGACATCCCCTGAGGGGTCCCAGACTGTGAGAGGGCACAGGCCAGGCTGAGAGTCCCCCCCACAGTGCATGAATTTTGTGCACCAGTCTTTTAGTAGTAATATAAAAAGCAACATGGGGAATAGATATGTCATTATGGTGCTATTTATGTGTCTATAAATCCAATAGATTGAATATTACTTGCTTGAGGAAATTATTTTTAAATAAACTGAAAATCTTGATTAAAATATTTTTTTTACTATTAATGTGAGGCAAAATGGCCTTAAAGACAAATTGGAAAAACATCAAAATAGCTACCACATGAAAGTAAAAGATAAAATTTTATCTTGCATCTCCAGGTTCATACAGTATAGCTCAAAAGTAGGTATACAGTTGTTCATATGGAAAACAATACATAATTAGTAAATAATAATATAAGAGTAAACTTTGAGTACTCACAACTATAAACCTACTTTTGCTCCACCTTGTATCTATATATATATAAAAGCCTAAGCGAACGTCCAACCATTCAACTGTCCAATCGGTAGCTATGACACAGAATGACCACCAGGGGTCAGATGCTTCACGCAGGAGCTGCAGAACTGCAGTGACTTGGCAGCTGCAGTTCTTGGGTTATACGCCTGGAACCAGAGAAGAGGGAGCCTGATTCCAGGTTGCATCACCCAAGAACAACCCTCTCACAATCCGGGACCCATTGGGGGATGTCTGAGAGCCAGTTTCAGCCCGATCCCTGTAGGCCAAGCTGAGGGACCCCACCGGTGCATGAATCTGTGCACCGGGCCTCTAGTGTATATTAAATTGGAGAATGAAATGGCTTTATTATGGTAAAAGAAAGAAACTAGTACTCCTGGTCCTTATTTGTTTCCAATTATTTGTGCAGTTTCTGGTAAATCACATTACTACCTTGGTCACATGTTACTAATTTTTAAGGAGAGATTTTTACCAAATCTTTTAGTAAGCTTTATTTGAATTCTGTCATGCATTTCATTTGGCCTTCACTTTGGCTTGTTTTACCCTTACTGTAGCTGCATCATTCATGAATTCTGTACAGTAAAGAGGACTTAGATAATAACATTTCCTGAGTAAGGATACTGCCTGAGGTAACATAAAGAATTGGAGAATTTAAACCTCAGAGATTGAGGGGACAGAAGGTAGGAATAATTAGGCTTTGAGGATACTCTTATGATTTCAATCCCTTTTACTAGGTGCCATCCTAGGTGAAATTGTATTCTATTGTGAAATAAAAAGATTATTAAAATAGCATATTTGTTTTCCTGCTGAAAAGTTAATACCTGTTTCTTATAAGTAATAAGTAAATAAATTACAATTGCTTAGAGACCATTGATACCTTCAGTTAATTATTAACCTTGTCTTAGTCAAGGTTAATAATCAACTGAAAGATCATTGTGTTAAATAAAGTGTAATGTTTCATAAATGAAATATAATTGGCAACAATTTTTGATTTTGTTAATCCTCTTCATAGAAATTTGAGATAAAACATGATAATTTGGCTTTGCAATGTTCAAGATTTTCTTTTAATATCTGAGACAATCACTGACTTTTTATGACATCCTATAGACCTTTTAATATGAGCCTTATAGCACTGCATAAGGCTTATTTACTCAAACAATCTTTTTTATATGTAACTTTAATTTTCTTCTATTCCAACTATAATAATATAAAAATGTATACAAAATTAGTAAATAATATTTTACTAATCCAATAGAAACTTAATTATTTTATAAATTCACATAAGAAAAATGTAAAAATTTTTCAGATTCAAAGGAAAATATCACAAAGTATTGTAACTTCTGGTTAAAGAGGAGGAAAATGATTAAAATGAAAATAGTACAGTTTGATATTTTAATTATCTCCCATTAGGCTGACAGTAACAGTAAATAACTGCTAATGAAGTGTTATTGTTTGGAATATAATTAATAACAAATAGTCCTGCTCTCTATAATAATAAATCATGTTAACTGGCATAGCTTTGGGAGATGGAAAACAAACAACTCTTTAAAACAAACAGTTTTAATGAGTGTATTGAATAAGGGCAATCAAATCTTTCTGTCACATCTAATTTAACTCTACCTGGGTGTAAGAGATCTGAGCATAATTTATGAAAATATTTGGTAAAGTGTAAGACATAATTTCCTTAAGATATGTTCATTTTTCTTTCAAGTATGTTTTAGGTATCTATCTATCTATATAAAAGCCTAAGCGACTGTTATGACCGGTTGACTGAACAATGGGTTGCTATGACGTGCACTGACCACCAGGGGGCAGATGTTCAATGTAGGAGCTGCCCCCTGGTGGTCAGTGTGCTCCTACAGCCAACCTCCTGTGGCCAGCAAACCTTCCGCAGTCCCTCTTCCCAGCTGGTCCCTTCTCCTAGCCAGCAAGCCCCAATTGGCCCCAATTAGGACTAGGCAAGATGGCCCCAATCACTGGCCAGGCCGAGGGACCCCACCTGTGCACAAATTCATGCACTGGGCCTCTGGTATTACTAAATATCTGAGAAAAATTGAATGCTTTGGCTTGGGTCCTCTGAGGAACCCACACTGAGATGAGAATAAATGTTCAAATAATTTACTAGAAGAAATGCTTATGAGAGAAACTGGAAGAAGCCAGTTGAGGCTGGGTGGGCTGTCAGATACAGTATAACCTAGAGTTAAGGAAAGAGAGAGAAGAAGAAGAAGAATGTGAAAATATTGTAGGTTCTAGTGCAAACCTGAGAAGTGTTTAGCAAGACTGTCAGGGAGAACTGAAGCCAAAGTTGTACATCAGAGGATTCCTGTATCACCCAGTAATAGTCCTGCTTTATTATTCCTGCCACACTCAGCCACTGGCTGGGAACAGTTCATAGGAAACATGGTCTTGGTAGAAGTAGTATAACACTGGATTTCTATTACTAAAAATTCTTCATTTTCTCAGTCAATTGCTGTGAATACTTTTAACTTGGAGTCATGGATTGTTTAAATTTTCCCACATTATATCATCATCCTCTATGCAATTAAGGGCACTGGTGATGCAGATATTTCAAAAGAGGAGTCCATTCCTGTACTTGGCAGGATGGCAGTTTTCTGTCAGAGCAAAAATCGTCTGCTTCTTGGTCTTTTCATGTTTTTCTAACTACATATTTGGAAAGGATTCAACCAATCTCATTGATTTCACTTCAACGTAAAGTGATCAGGAATCTTTGTGCACAATTATTTCACCGTTCTCCCAGGGAGTGCACAAATCAGTTGACCAAATCTGACCTCAAATCCACCTCAGCATAGGACTATCCTCCATGGGATCACAGACTCTCCTCTAACAGAGGAAATAATACTTCACCAGCTTTCTTCTTCAAGTTTCCAGCACTCAGAGCTCTCACTTGACTGTTGAACCCACAAGGTGATTGGCTCAGCAAAGTTATCTCAGGACTTGGAATTGAAAATGAGGCAGATGCATTAAGTTAATATTTTCCTAAAATCCTTTGTTTGTAAATTTACATATTTTTATTTTATAAATTCTTTCATTTATATATTATTTGGTTTACTTTTATTATGTCCCCTTTTGTTGGTTTTGTATTCCCTTCTCAAGCATTTATGTTTTATGAATTAAGAATATTATTACAATTTTGGGAATTATACTAGATCATATTCATATCCAACTCATTTATTAAACTTCTATATGTTCCATGAATACTAGAGATTCCCTTGATATTTATCATCATCAATGAGCTACTTTGTACCCTGATTGTGATGGCCAATCATTTCCCTCAGCTATAGTCAAAGAGAGCAGGCAGAGTCCTGAACTGAATTCAGCCAAATTTCACATCTCCATTGTAGTCTGTTCTTGCCTATGTGAATTTGAAAATCCTTTGGAATAAGCCTATTTAAATAATACTTCACATTTTTATACTTCTTTATGACTTACAAATCACAGTAATAAAACACAAGTTACTTTCCATATTTTCTCCTATTCTTTTCCCAATCAAAAAAATTCAAATCATTCAACCGAGCTTGAGCTTGTCTAGCACATAATTGACAGCCAGTTTAGAAAAGCACTTTTACCTTTGCTAAGTTCTTCCAGCCTATTGGCAAGGTAACAAGTGAGTCTACTCCTGGAAATATACCTGCTATATGACTCACTTAAAACAAAACAAAACAAAACAAAACAAAAACTTCTTAGTTTCAACTCACTGGTATTTTCCTTCAGCATACATTTCTTCAAAATTTGTTTCTCTCCTTTTAAATTGTGCTATTGTTGCTCATAAGTCAGAGTAATTTGACAGTATTATTTATTTGATCTATCTTGATTTTTTAAATCCTAATGTTGGTTTCCTGATCAGTTTTTCTTTTGATTTCTTGTTTTCTTCATTTATCAAGAAGATGTTTTCAATCAGCTTGTAGAGATTTTCATATATTTTCTCCATTATCACTCTAAATTTTAAGCTGTAAAAACCTTGTATTTTAAAACTATTAATTTTAGATTTCTGTGAAGTAAATCACCTCTGATTTTCTTTTTACTGTGAGCTTTTTTGGCTCCTCATTTTTGTTTCATTATATAATAGTTTAAGTAAATTCATCCCCGCCAAAAAAGTAAGAATATCTACTGTGTACCCATCATCAAGTAAAATCTTAGAAGATTACAGCACTGAACCCATTATAAAACAACAACATGAAATACAAAGTTGACTAAATTATGAGTTATAACCCCAAGGTAATCCTACTTATGTGGAGAGATTTCTAAAACATTATAAAACCATGTGATGTCCTTTAACTGGTGCATTTACCAAAATAAGAGAGATGACCATGGAAGATATGATAAATCATCCTTGAGTAGTAGAAACCATCATAGGAAAGGAGTTATTAAAGAATAAATAACATAGAGTCTGATGTATATATATGAAGTGTCTTCAAATATATAGCTGTTTAAAGGCCTAATGACCCTTAAAGCCTATTAACAAAGAAGGAAGAGGAGAAAAAATGATAAGCAAAAAATAGAGTGCCCATTTATAAGGTACTTGCATTCCCTGGTCTCTAAAAAAAGGAACATTAGAGTGATGAAAAAGAAAAAAACATGCAAAATAAATGTGTTCCTTGGACCAGGTTAAGTGAAAAAAAATAATATTTACTTCTTCCACTAATGTTACCAGTTTTCAAAATGTTTTCTAAACATTTATGCAAAAATTTTCATAACCAATTTATAAACATAATGAAGAATTATTCTCAATATTGGATCAATTTGTTTTATTTTTACTTCAAAAGGTTACATAGCTTGAATTACTTATTCACTCAACACTCATCCAAATAAACTATGGTTATTTCAAGCATTCACATCTAAAAGCTAAAAAAGATTTTACTGTTTGAAATAAGCCACAATAATTGAAATTATCTCAAGTGGAGTTTTAAAAAGTGGGTAGGGCAACCCTAACCGGTTTGGCTCAGTGGATAGAGCATCGGCCTACAGACTGAAGGGTCCCAGGTTCAATTCCAGTCAAGGGCATGTACCTTGGTTGCAGGCATATCCCCAGTAGGGGGTGTGCAGGAGGTAGATGTTCGATGTTTCTAACTCTCTATCCCTCTCCCTTCCTCTCTGTAAAGAAATCAATAAAATATATTTTTAAAAAAATGGGTAAGGCAAGAGTATGAAGATTGGAATTATTTCAGATTGGCATGATCTTACACACATTTGGAGATTTTCTGTTTCCTAAAATTATACGCTACTCAAACTTAGCATCTCACTTCATTATTTTAGAGCTCCTTTCCCATTACAATAGAAATAGAGTTTGATTAAAAAGTATCAAAAGATGTGGAATTTTTCCAAAAGATCTAGGGTGCTTATATTCCAGTGAATTGGAGAATCACTAGTAGATTTTATGTTCATTTTTTAAAAATTTTGTTATTTTTTTTAATACTTTGTTTAAAGTATTACGTACAGTATTACATATGTCTCCTTTTTCCCCCATTGGCCACCCCCACCCCCGAGCACATGCCCTCACACCCCTAGTGTCTGTGTCCATTGGTTATGCTTATATGAATGCATATAAGTCCTTTGGTTGATCCCTCCCCTGCATTCTCTCTGAAAATTGATGGACTGTTCGATACTTCTATGTCTCTGGATCTGTTTTTGTTCATCAGTTATTCATTATATTCCACAAATGAGTGAGATCATGTGATATTTTTCTTTCTCCGACTGGCTTATTTAGCTTAGCATAATGCTCTCCAGGTCCATCCATGCTGTTGCAAATGGTAAGAGTTCTTTCTTTTTTACAGCAGCAGAGTATTCCATCGTGTAGATGTACCACAGTTGTTTAATCAACTCATCTGCTAATGGGCACTCAGGCTGTTTCCAAATCTTAGCTATTGTAAATTGTGCTGCTATGAACATAGGGGTGCATATGTCCTTTCTGATTGGTGTTTCTAGTTTATTGGGATATATTCCTAGAAGTGTGATTACTGGGTCAAACAGTAGTTTCATTTTTAATTTTTTGAGTAAATGCCATACTGTTTTCCACTGAGGCTGCACCAGTCTGCATTCCTACAAGCAGTGCACGCGGGTTCCTTTTTCTCCACATCCTCACCAGCACTTGCCGTTTGTCAATTTTTGATGATAGCCATTCTTACAGGTGTGAAACGGTATCTCATTTTCATTTTGATTTGCATCTCTCAGGTGATTAGTGACTTTGAGCATGTTTTCATATATCTCATGGCCTTCTGTATGTCTACTTTCAAAAAGGGTCTAAGTCTTTTGCCCATTTCTTGATTGGATTGTTTATATTCCTTTTGATAAGATGTATGAGTTCCCTATAATTTTGGAGATTAGGCCCTCATCAGATATAACATTGGCAAATATGTTCTCCCATGCAGTGGGCTTTCTTTTTGTCTTGTTGATGGTTTCTTTTGCTGAGCAGAAGCCTTTTATTTTGATGTAGTTCCATTTGTTTATTTTCTCCTTAGTTTCCATTGTCCCAGAAGCTGTATCAGTAAAGATATTACCATGACATATGTGTGATATTTTTGCTGCCTATGGATTCTTCCAGGATTTTTATGGTTTCCTGTCTTATGTCAAAGTCCTTTAACCACTTTGAGTTTATTTTTGTGTATGGTATAAGTTGATGGTCTAGTTTCATTTTTTTATGTATCTGTTCAATTTTTCCAACACCCTTTATTGAAGAGACTGTCTTGACTCTATTGTATGCTCTTGCCTCCTTTGTCAAATATTAATTGAGCATAATGGCTTGGGTCAATTTCTGGGTTCTTTTTTCTCTTTCATGGGTCTATATGTCTGTTCTTGTGCCAGTACCAGGCAATTTTGAGAACAGTGGCTTTGCAATATAGCTTGATATCTGGTATTGCGAGACCTCCAACTTTGTTCTTCTTTCTCAAGATTGCTGTGGCTATTCGGGGTCTTTTTTGTTTCATATGAATTTTTGGAGAATTTGTTCTAGGTCTTTGAAGTATGCCCTTGGTATTTTCATGGGAATTGCATTAAATCTATAGATTGCTTTGGGTAGTATGGACATTTTAATGATGTTGCTTCTATCAATCCATAAACACAGTATATTCTTCCATTTGTTTATGTCTTCCTCTATTTCTTTTTTGAACATCCTGTAGTTTTCCGAGTACGGGTCTTTTACCTCCTTACTTAAGTTTATGGTATTCATAGGTGTCTTAATTTTTTGGTGCCATGGTAAATGGGAGTATTTTTGTTGTTTCTCTTTCCGTGAGATCATTAATGTTGTATAATATAGCTGTAGATTTTCCGGTCTCAATTTTGTATCCTGCTACATTGCCAAATTCATTTATTAAATCTAGCAGGTTTTTTATGGAGTCTTTAGGGTTTTCAATGTACAATGCCATGTCATCTGCAAATAGTGACAGTTTTACTTCTTCTTTTCCTATTTGGATGCCTTTTATTTCTTCTTCTTGTCTTATGGCTATGGGTAGCACTTTCAGTACTATGTCAAACAGGAGTGGTGAGAGTGGTCATCCCTGTCTTGTTCCTGTTCATAGGGGAAATGGTTCAAGTTTTTGCCCGTTGAGTATGATGTTAGCTGTAGGTTTGTAATATAAGGCTTTTATTATGTTGAGATATGATCCCTCTATTCCCACTTTGCTGAGAGTTTTTATCAAGAAAGGGTGTTGGATTTTGTCAAATGCTTTTTCTGCATCAATGGATATGTTTTTGTGATTTTTGTCTCTCAATTTGTTTATGTGATGTATCACATTTATTGATTTGTGGATATTGTACCATCCTTGCATCCCCAGAATAAATCCCACTTGGTCATGATGTGTGATCTTTCCAATATAATGCTGGATACAAGTTGCTAGGATTTTGTTGAGGATTTTAGCATCTATATTCATCAGAGATATTGGCCTATAATTCTCTTTCTGTGCAGTGTCTTTATCTGGTTTTGGGATTAGGGTTTTGCTGGCTTCACAGAACAAACTTGGAAGTGTTCCTTCCTATTGAATTTTTTGGAATAGTCTCGGCAGGATAGCTTTTAGTTCTTTGAATGTTTGGTAAACCTCCCCTGTGTAGCCATCTGGCTCAGGGCTTTTGTTTGCTGTAAGTTTTTTTATTAATGCCTCAATTTCTCCCATAGTTCTTGGCCTAGTCAGGTTTTTTTATTCTTCCTGAGTGAGTTTTGGAAGGTCGTAATTTTCTAGGAATATGGATATTTCCTCTGGGTTTTTTAGTTTGTTGGAATAGTACTTCTTAACAATCCTTTGTATTTCTGTGGGGTATGTTGTTATTTCACCTCTTTCATTTCTGACTTTGTTAATTGGGTCTCCTCTCTTTGCTTCTTGGAGAGCCTGGCTAGAGGTTCATCAATCTGGTTTATCCTTTCAAAGAACCATCTCTTAGTTTCATTGATTATCTATACTAATAATAGACAAATACATAAATTGACTGTTGCTCTGAGATGCCCACAACCAATCAGGAGTGAGTATGCAAATCAACCTAACAAAGATGGTGGGCCTGTGGGCAGCGCACATGCTCACAGGCATGGAGTGGCTGAAGGGGCGGGGCAGGACACCTGCCCATCTGCTGTGTCGCCAGGGCGATGTGGCAGGCATCCCAGGGCCCCACCTGCTCTGAGCCTGTTGCCAGCGCACGTGTGCATTGGCGCCGAGTGGCTGGGGTCCCAAGGATGCCACTGGAGTGTACAGTCCTGTCAGCCTGGCCTGTGGGCAGCTGGAGTTCCCAGACCTTTTGTTTTCTGCAGCCCCTGTATTGGAAGCAGAAACCAAGAGTGCAGGGAGCACCAGGAATTCTGGGAATTGTAGTTCTGGTGGCAGTTGCTGGACTGGAAGCAGAAGCCCAGAGCCCGGGGAGCACCAGGAATGCTGGGAATCATAGTCCTGGTGGCAGACGCATTGTGGGATCTCCACACTAGAGCAAAGTGAGCCTGGAGTAAGTTACTATTGCGGGTGGGGGATGGAGGGAAAGCAAAGGTGAGAGACATAAGTAAAGTCAGAGTGTTGAGGAAAAATTAAAAGAAAGATATCCTGCAACTTCTAAAAAATCTCCACCAATGGAGTAAAAAAAAAACAAAAAACCTCTATTATTCTGTGAGCACCAAACCAAACTGGGTTGGGGGTCTCAGACAATTCACTCCTGATTGCAAAGACAGACAGAAACATCCAAATTGGAGAGGGCTCCCCTGAGGGCTCCCAGATTGGAGAGGGTGCTGGTCAGGCTGAGGGACCCACCCCCCATGCATGAATTTCATGCACCAGGCCCCTAATATATATATATAGTCTCTATGTCATTTATTTATGACCTAATCTTTATTATTTCCTTCCTTCTACTCACTATGGGCTTTTCTTGTTGCTCTGTTTCTAATTCTTTAAGTTGTAACTTTGATAGTTTATTACCATTTTTTCTTGTTTTTTGAGGTAGGCCTATAATGCTATGAACTTCCCTCTTAGGACTGCTTTCACTGTGTCCCATAGATTTTGGATTGTTGTGTTTTCATTGTCATTTGTTTCCAGAATGTTTTTTTTTTTCTTATTTGATCTCTTTGGTAACCCAATTGTTGTTTAATAACATACTATTTAGCCTCCAGGTGTTTTTATTTTATTATTTATTGCTTTTATTGTAACTGATTTTTAATATTATGCCATTATAATCTGAGAAGTTGCTTGATATTATTTCAATCTTTTTGAATTTTGAGACACTTTGCCTGTGTCCCAGTATATGGTCTATCTTGAAAATGCCCCGTGTGCACTTGAGAATAATGTATATTCTGTTGCTTTGGTGTGAAATGTTCTGAAGATGTTGATTAAGTACATCTGATCTAGTGAGTCATTTAAGATTTATGTTTCTTTGTTGATTTTTTTGTCTAGGGAATTTATCCAGTGATGTTGTTAATGTGGTATTAACTTCCCCTACTATGATTGTATTGCTGTTGATCTCTCCCTTGATATCTTCCAGAAGTTTTTTGTTTTGTTTTGTTTTTGTTTTGTTTGTTTGTTTGTTTTTTAATGTATTTGGGTGCTCTTGCATTGGGTACATACATGTTTACCAGAGTTATACCCTCTTCTTGTATTTATCCCTTTAGTATTATGAAGTGACCTTCCTTTTCTCTTGTTATTGTTTTCACTCTGAGGTCTATTTTGTCAGATATAAGTATTGCAACCCCAGCTTTTTTTGTTTGTTTGTTTCCATCTGCCTGGAAAATATTTTTCCATACCTTCACTTTCAGTCTGTGTAAGTCCCTTGTTCTGTAGACAGCAAATATATGGGTCATATTTTCTTGTTCATTCAGCAACTCTATGTCTTTTGATTGGTGCAGTTAGTCCACTTACGTTTAAGGTTATTATTAATAGGTACCTGTTTGTAGTCATTTTTTATTGTTTATGCCTGAGTTCCTTCTTCCCTTTATATTTCTCCTTTTTACAGGAGTCCCCTTAGCATTTCCTGCATTGCTAGGTAGGTAGTGATAAACTCCCTTAGCTTTTTTTTTTGTCTGTGAATCTCCTGATTTCCCCTTCAATTTTGATTGATAGCCTTGCCAAGTAGAGTATTCTTGGATTCATTCTCTTGCTTTGCATTACTTTGTATACTTCATTCCATTCCCTTCTGGCCTGATGTGTTTCTGTTGAAAAATTATTTGATAATGTAATGGGAGATCCTATGTAAGTACTCTCTGTCTCTCTCTTGCAGCGTTTAACATTCTCTCTTTGTCGTTAACATTTGCCATTGTAATTATGACATGTGTTGGTGTGGGTCTTTTTGGGTTCATCTTGTTTGGGACTCTCTGTACTTGAGTGACTTTTTTTCTTTCCCATGTCTAGAAAGAAAAGTTTTCTATTATTTCTTCAAATAAGTTTCCTGATCCTTGCTCCTCTTCTTGTCCTTCTGGTACCCCTATTATTTCATGTTGTCCCAGAGCTCCCTGAGACTCTTTTCTTGTTTTCTAATTTTTTTCTCCAATTGTTTAGATTGGATGTGTTTTACTGCCCTATCCTCTAACTCACTAGTTTGATCCTCCACTTCTCCTAGTCTAGTGTTGAAACCTTCCATCATGTTCTTTATGGTAGCTATTTCATTTTTTTAAATATATTTTTATTGATTTCAGAGAGGAAGTAAGAAAGAGAGAGAGAGAGAGAGAGAGAGAGAGAGAGAGAGATCAATGATGAGAGAGAACCATTGATTGGCTGCTTTCTGATGCCCCACACTAGGGATCGAGCCTCATGTGCCCTGACGGGGAGTCAAACCATGACCTCCTGCTTCATAGGTCAATGCTCAACCACTAAGCCATGCCAGCCGGGCGTAGGTATATCATTTTTAATTCCCTTCTGATTCTTACATAAGTTGTTTTTCTCATCCATCCGGTTTATGAACTGTATGACCCTTACTCTGAATTCTTTTTCTGACATATTGAATGCCTCTGTTTCATTTAGTTCCTTATCTGTCTATTCCTCCTTCTCTTTCCTTCGGGAGTGTTCATTGTCTCCCCATTTTTGCTGTCTCTTTCTGGCCCTGGGCTTCCTGCTTGGGGTCTGAGGGGTTAAAGCCCCTTTATAATCCACTGGTCATGGACTTGCTAGCCCTGGGGATTGAGTCTGCCCTGAGTTTTACACCTTTATTGTCTCTGCTCTTAGTTGTACTTCTTCTCCCATAGTTCTGGCCCCTCATTTATCCATTTCTCGGGTTAGGCAGGTGGAGTGCACAGTTCCTCTGATGTGTGACTCTCTGTTAGGGCCCAGAGCTCTCTGGCATGCAATTCACTGTGCAGTGCCAGCCCCTACTGTAGGATGGTGACCTAGGTCCCTCTGGCAGTGCACTTACAGTGTGGTCCTATAACCTGTGGTTGGGCACATCAGGTTGCACCAGCATCTCTGACCTGGGCTGAGGGTAGGGCATGTGCCAGGTGAAAGCTTTGTCTGTGCTGGGGGCGGGGTGCACACCAGCCAAACGTTCTGTCTCTGTTTGGTATGTAGCACACAGTGGGCTACAGCTTTGTCTGATATGGCCACAGAGAGCACTCAGTCTATGCCAGAGATAGGGCTTCACCCAGCAAGGGCTCTGCCTAGAGCTGGTGGCAGACCCCACACAGTCTTTGCCGGGGGCAGAATGCTTGCCTGGCGAGGGCTCAGTCTACGAGTGAGCATGCTCAGTCTGTGCTGGGGGCAGAGCACTCTCCCAGCAAGGGTTTTGTCTGAGCTGGCTGCAGAGTGGGCATAGTCTATGCCAGGATCAGGGATGCTAGTCTGGTGAGGGCTCTGTCTGCCTCAGAGCATGCTCAGTCTGTGCCCAGAGCAGGGCACTTGCCTGCAAAGGATCTGTCTGGCTAGGGGTTTAGCATGCACCAGGCTGCGGTTCTCAATTGGAATCAGGGATGGAGCAGGGAGTCGGGTACCCGTGACTTGCATTCACAACACAGGTACCTGAAGTGTGAGATCCTGGGGCACTAGGTTTGGGCTCTGGCTAAGATGCATAGCTCAGGAGGTCTTTCTGGTGTACTCTTACTGCAGATGTCTGGGACCCATGTCACGGTACTGTGCTGCTCACTGCTGGAGCATGGTGGTGGATTCATGTGGGTTATAGTTGGCAAGCGGCTCCCTGGACAGGTATGGGGGTGCTGTCCAAGGTCATTCTGGATGTTTGTGTGGCAACACTCCTGGCTCTTTTGCTCCCCTCTACAACATGGTGTGCATTCTGTGCCAAAGCCAAGCTGTCCTGGGGGTGCCTGCAGTTATAGGAAGGGCTCCCCATCTAGGTGAGCCTGATATGCAAGTCCCTGGGACTTCTGAGATATCTATTTGTCCCTCACTGACCCACACACACACCACACACGTCTCTCTCACTTCTTTACTCTGTCACACTCTCTCTCCCTGCCATCCTGTTTGCCTCCATGTTATATTTCCCCAAAATTCTCTTATTTTAATTGAAAATATTTGTATATCATTTTTTCTATCCTAGAAATCTGTTTTTGTTTATTAGGTAATGACTTTTGAGTGCCTTCATTTATATGAACACACTACAATCAAGGTGTAGACATCCCATTGATATTCATTGCATGGGGTCTTAATATCAATAAACCATCATCCTATGGCAGCTTACAACCTGAAGTCCTTTGAGATAATAGCCATAGTCTATATTGCACTGTCAGATAACATGTGTTTTATTAATGATCCAGATTACTTACAACTACACAAATTAAAATTTCTTTGGTAATCCCAAGGAAATTGAAATATTTACTGAAGGTGAAGTGTCACCTGCATGTGTACCATTTCTTGACTGATTAGCAAAGATGTCGCTAATTGTGTTTGCAATTTGGGCATTTTGGCTCCTCTATCTACTGTAACTTTCCTCTGGATAAATGGTGATATAAGAGTGGAAGAAAATGATGAGAATACATCTTAATATGTCAACCAGCTACCTGTTGCCAACATTCATATTACCTTTGATAAGAAGAGGCCGTAGTTTCCCTCTTCTGGTTCCTGCTTGACTATCATTTCTAGCATATGAAGCATACAGGAAACCCTAAAAGGAAGCTCTCTACATAGTTTATGATAATTGTATCTCAACTATAGGGGAAAAGAAGCGTTGAAAGAAAGAAAAAGGCCCATTTATACACAAACTTACACTAGTACAGCCAGCAGGCTTTATTTTCCCCAATTTAGCTAACTTAGTGATTTAGAATCTGATGAGAGTTTGAGACCTTTCTGACTAAATTATCAAGGGTCCCCGTATGTTCTATCTATGAGATTTATTTTCACCAAGACTACCCCATCTGGCACTGAATTATTTCTCTTTGTTACTCTAAAGGGGAATCTAAATTCTTCCCTATTTTGGATTAAATCCTAAAGTCATCTTCAATCAAGTGATGTCCAACAGTATTAGTGCTCATCACTCCTTTCATTTTGCTAATCACTCCTCTCATTTTCCTAACCATACCCTCCCCTGCGTGTATGGGCAGAGGGTGAGCATAAATCATAGCAGGGTTGTAATCCTTTCCCAAGTTATTTGGGCAGCTGTCTCTTAAAAATACCAATATGCACTGCAATCTTTGATAATGTAACAACAATAATTAATTACATAAATTTGCAACATAGTTTTATTTTTTAATTTTACCCATCCTATAGAAGGACCTGACCAAGTTTTCAATAGAATCTTCTGTTTTGTTTTTATCCTCTTAATATCTATTTGAAAAAAATATAATTTAGAGAAGCATATGTATCTTTCTGTTTTTCTTTTTATCATGAAAAGAAAGAGCCCCAAATAGTATAAATATTTGATGTGGCTTACTAAGTATTGTCATTAATACTTTTCCTAAGAATCTCTTTAAACATGGCCATTGCTATAATATATTACATATTTTTAAAATCCCATCTTATCTAACAAAAGTTAAAACACTATACATTTCCTTATAAATATAGAGTATATTAATTTATGATATGGAAGTAGAATATCCTTTTGCATTTTTTCCTCTAGATAAATAGTATCATTGTTTTTCTTTAATACAAGAAAATGATACATACAACAGAAAAGATTTTATAACTTTTAAGGAAATAAATCAATGACTTTTCTCCTATTTTAAAATCATTTTAAAAGAAAGTAAAAATCATGGAAATAATAATTAGGGATAAATTAGATACATCTGCATTATTATGTAGAATTCAAAGGGAAAATAGCATGTTTTGAGAATAATATTACAAACTACTTTTTACTTTATGATGCCAATTAAATACATTTGAAAATCAGCAAAAATATTTTTCTCACTAAAACATATTTGTGCAAAAGAATATATACATTTGTAAATTATTTTATTTATTTCTAAGGAGTGAGATAAAATGACTAAAAGAGTCTTTAGCTTTATTTCTAAAGTTATACTTAAAGGATAATCAGTTATTACTTATATAGTTTTTAAAAATTATATACTTGTTAACAAACAAATAAATATGTTAATTTCTAGCATTGGAATGTTTCTTATTATTACTTCATTTTTGAAACGTTCTATATTTTTTAAAAATATCAAAAATAAAGCAAAAGTAGCATAAATATGGTATGAAAAATTCATGGTCCCTTTTTTAAATGTGCATACTCAACTGAGGTCCTTAAGCTATGTCTAAACAAAAATTAGGCTTATATTCATTTTAAAATAAAATTTGAAAATTCCATTGAAATGAACATTAAATGCAAATATATAGATATACAATGTTTAAATTTGAAAATATAAACAATATAAATTAGATTCTACATTTAATAAAACAAGTATATACTGCATGCAGGTAAGTTAATCTGTAGGAAAGTAAGAGGGACCTTTGATAAAGTAAGCCTGATCATTAAAATACTTTTTTTGAAAAAAAAATGAATTAAAAAGAAATACAAAGAATCAGCCTGAAAGGTGAATTAGTGAAAACGATATTAAATTACTATGCAGGGAAAGGGAGTAGTGTGTGTGTGTGTTTTATAATTTAGAAGTTTAACCCTATTCTTTTGCAAATCATCAACTTCCCTGTTCATGTTGCTGCAAAATATTATTGAATTTTTATTAAAATACCTGAAATTATGAATAGCTCTTGGTAAATTCATCTTTGTAGATAGTTCTGCCTTCATATTCACTGGTATGATGGAGTGCTAGTTCCAACATTGCATTTGCATTAATCATTAATCCATATGAATTGCTCTTGCCATATGATATCAAAATCTACAAATATACACTCACCTTTTGTAAAATCAGATGATGATGTCAGTGGGAAATCATTGGGATTAGCAACTTCCTTTACAGGTGGATAACCACGAGTGGCTTTCAGCAGATGGTAATTTCAGTTTCATATTTTTACCATGCCTGTGTCAAAAGGCTTTTAAGCCAGATCTTACAATGAATCATAAAAAGCCAAATAGTCCCAAAGAGAAAAGTGCTAGTGTGTTATATATTTCCAATTCACCAGTGAAATTAAACCTGAAAATTTGATTTATTCTCATTTTTTAGGAAACTGAGAAAAGTGAGTAAATATTATAGCATCTGGATTCTTTCATAATTTATAAAAATATGACACAGCAACAAGCCTAACTCAGAACAGTAAAATATAATTATGAAAACATAAAATGTATACAAATAAAGCTTTTCTAAAAAAGATTAAATAGATAATCCAGGTCTTTGCAATTTTTTAAGATGAGTCTAATCATAGAGTCTTTTAAAGCTATAATTTGCTCTAACATTAGATCTAAAAGGGATCTTGTATTTTGCCCATAACATACTTGTCTGCTAATTAAAAAAGCCAAATGATTCAGCTTTGCAAATGCCCACCTCGTCAAAATTAACAATAATTTGTTTTCAAAGTCATAAGGATGCCAACTTTACCACTATAATGTAAATAAATATACAACAAAAACATTAAGGACACATTTAAAGGAGCCTATAGATTTTGAAGCTACAAACATTAATAAAAATATATAAATTGTGTAAATCTGTTTACCTTAATTTTCCTTTGAAACATAATTTTAGCTTCTGCATTTAAATGTCTCCCCTTTTATGTAGCTTCCAGCATTTAAGTTGTATGTTGTGTGGAACTGTGGAAGTGTGCCACCTCAGGGAGTTCATGAGACTGGTTGGCACTTGTGTTACCTTCTGTTAGTTTGTAATACATCTTTCTGTCTAGTTTTAGATTTAAAAAATTAAAGTAAATTACATAATCATGTTTTATCAAGACACGTACTACCATTTACTTTTATGATAGGATAGGATGCATAATATGAGCAGAGTGTCTCAACATATGTTTTAGTATATTCAAATTTAATATCCACAACTTCCCATTTTACACGTGGGAAAACAGGAACAGATTTCAGTGATTTGCCTATGGTTATACAACAAATTCACTATCGTATGCAAGTCAAAAATTATCCCTCTGTAAGTTTAAATTGAGATACATTAGAAAGCAAAGGATACAGGTGAGTAACTATTTCATAATTATAATTGTGAGTTGGTAAGTCCTTATAAGATAGAAAGAGGAATTTGAAACTTGTGTCAAATGTATTTCGTGCAGAGCATGAATAGCATACTAGTAATGGAAACATTCCAGGAGATAACTGAAAAATGAGTATAGGGTTTTGGAAATCAGACCAGAGAAAGACTGTGGATAGAGCATGAACTTTCCTGTCAAAAGCAAAATAGGTAGAAAATACTAGTAAGGATTAAAAGGAATAGAAGATTGCAAAGTGTTTCAGAAAACATAGATAACCTTTCCTAAAAGTATTTCTCAAAATTTGATCTATGCTATTTTTACAATTATGCCTTAAAATATTAGTTCATAAATAAAAGTATGCAACTAACTTGTTGGTTACTATTAATTCAGGAAGCTTCTCAGAATACTCACTAATTTTTATTTTTCTATAATATAGTTTATTTCAAAGTAAAATGTTTATATGAAATAAGAAGGAGCTTTTACATTAGTAATTATCAGGAGATGAATAAAAATTAAAATAAAAGTGATTCATAGCATAGAACAAACATTTTTTGTCCAAATAAAACCAAAAGCTTACTTGTGGAAATTTAGTATGTATTTGTATAGTTGTTATGCAGTTGAAAATGCAGGCACTTTGCCTAATGAGTGAACCATTCAGCTTTCTCAATTTCCATGAGAATGAGAAAAATATATCCTGTTATACCAATTCTTTATAAGCCCCTAAAATTCTTGATATAGTTTCCTAACAAGTACTCATTATTAACTCTGCTTTTCTACAAAATGTTCATAACTCATTTTCAACTATGAAAAACTAAAATTGATCTTTATCCCACAGTAGGAAAGTGAATATATAACACTAAGTACATGCTAATAACAAGCTTGATTATTTTCTGAGACAATTTGTACCTTCTTAAATTACACAATATCAGGAAATTACAAGTTTTGTCATGTTGCAAGATTGTTTCCTAAGAATAATACATATTCTATTCTAGAGTGAATCATATGTATCTTTTGAAAATATTGTTTCCAAGAGAAGCTTTTTCTGGACTAATTTTCTACTGCAGAATGTAGCCCCCTTTTGCTCATTATGTGACAAAATTTTAATTGCTAGAACCAAAGGTTAATCTGGTAACAGCATAAACCCCATAGTGGTTAAGTCTTTTTAATGTTGTATTCGTACTGAAAGATAACATGGGAAGCTAAAATGAATGAGCAAACAAATAAATTACACCAATGATGTAACTAACTTCTCAGGAGAAATTATTTTTTATTTTTTTTTAATATATTTTATTGATTTTTTACAGAGAGGATGGGAGAGGGATAGAGAGTCAGAAACATCAATGAGAGAGAAACATCGACCAGCTGCCTCCTGCACACCTCCCACTGGGGATGTGCCCGCAACCCATGTACATGCCCTTGACCGGAATCGAACCTGGGACCCTTCAGTCTGCAGGCCGACGCTCTATCCACTGAGCCAAACCGGTTTCGGCAAGAGAAATTATTTTTTAAAGTGTTATTTTGTTTTTGTACTTTTGTCTTATTTAATTCTAAAGATACGTTTTAGTAAATACTTTAATATATGTGGATTTAATAATATTTCAAGAAACTCATCTCAAATAAAAATACAAAATAGTGAATTAATACATAGTTTTCCTTGAGAATTTCTAAAGTCTTCCACAGCACGTTTAAACCACTTCAACCCATTCATTGTGTTTTATGCAAAATATTTCCTATTGCTATTAAATGTAAGCTCTCTGTACAGTTTCATTTGGAATCATAAAGTATATGCCGATAGTAATTTGCATAGAATTTTATGATTGGGTGATAGATTGTTGATGATAAAGATATATGACTAGAGAGACTCTTGGAGTGCTAAATCCTAAATTATAGGATATTTTGTCTCCTAGTATTGGACAACTCTTCCAATTTGCTTACTTGAGGTCTGTCTCAGTTCAAATATTATTGCCTGGTTTAAGGACTTCCTTGATTCAAAATAAATCCTATTCACCTCTCCTGTTATTATTTCACTCTACTCTCTGTGATTTTCCTTCATAGGACTTACATATACTTATTAGATATTGAATATCTCCTTACTATACCATTCAACAAGTCTCTATCATTCGAGCCTATTACAACTCTCAATACATATTTTTGAGTGAAAAAATTTTGATAAGTAAGCCTAATTTTTCCCTGGCATTTATAGAATTACATAATATTGTGTGTGTATTTAACCTCCTATATGACAAGTGATTCTTCTGTAATACATCTCTAACAAGTGGTCCAACTTTGACTATATCCTGTGATTGGATATGCATTAACCTTGGCTGCAGCCCAGTCCATTATTAGAAAGGTTTCATACTGCAGTCTTTCCTATTTCAAGCTTAATCTTCTCCACTTAAAGTTCACATATTTGCCTCAACTTCATGGCTTTAGCTATAAAGAAAAGTGCATGCTGTCTTCCACGTGAAAACTTTCAAATATTTGAAGACTTCTGTCCTATTTCCCCTGAGTATTATTATATCTAGGCATAATATTCACACTTTCTTCAACCATTTCTTTTCAGAATTGGGTCCATTATCTTCCATATCCAAGCCATTTTATTGCATGGGCTCTACTTTGACTGAATTTCTATAATAAATGATGCCTCTTAAGGTGGTAGTCATGCGTTGACTAAATATTACAGAGCAGTGGGAAATATAGGTGTAGTAGACACTTGTGAGCACCAGCAATATCGCCCCTCCCCCTCCAATTTTCAGGCTACTTGATAAAGTACAGCTGTGGTAGAAAATCCCTGTTCCCCCTTTCAGTATCCCACACTACCTGCATGTAACAGGGTCTCTCTGTTAAGCTTTCTCATGGGCTCAAGGCGAGCCAGCCGCATGCAAGTGCACACCAGCAGTTCAGAGAAGTTAAACAGTGTGAAATGGGAGTTGATGGATCTATGCTCTATTCTTCCCTTCTTTCTGATCAGTGCATTTCTTATTCTCAAAGTCCCCATTTTCTTACTCCTGATATATTGGGTGAACTGTCAAATTAACAATGGCACCCAAGTCCTTGTCTCATGGTGTGCTTTCAAAGAAATCCATACTAAGAGCTATGAAATTCTAAATAACTGACATTTGTTATGAAAGCAAAAAATATTGAAATACCATTGACTTACTCTATCTTCAAATACTTAAGTTTATTTCACATTTGCTCTATTAGTTATCATATTCTAAAGTTTTTATTTTTTTTTCTTGCAAAGACTAGATCTCTACATTTATCTTTTTCAAATATGGTGTTGGTAATTCAAGCCCATCCCAATAAAATACTAACATGTATTAAGGCATTCTTCTGCTAAAAAGATATGATGTATATTACTGTATTTGTGTATACCTCAGATGATCTAAGCACTGCTTTTATGATTTTTACCAAGTGATTATAGAAGACATTAAATAAGAAATAACAAAAGTCAGAATTTTTTTCCCTCTCTCTCAGGTATGATGGTTATAAGTTTAATCCACTTACTGTGCTTTTAATTAATGTCTTTCTGAAATAAAATAAAAATCTATATCTACATTTCAATTAAAAAAAACAAATTAAAATGTTAATTATTACCTGATCTTTTATTTTAAATCAATATTATGATTAAAATAAGACATTGTGATACAGAACTTTGGTATAATTAAACTTATTTAAACTAAATTTTGCTATAAATTACCTCATCTATTTCTTTTCATAATCATATGGTATGTCTCATCACTTTAGAGATTAGAAAAATGATTCTTAGATGATCTAAATAAAATTAAGTATATATCCAAACATATGTACTAATGTATGATGGAACTTACAGTTGTTTCAAATCCTTCTGACTTCCACAATAGTAGTTTTATGTTTCCATCACTCATAAAAACTTGTTAAAAATTGTACTTGTACTAGAGGCCCAATGCATAAAATGCGTGCAAGAGTAGGCCTTCCTTCCCCTGGCTGCCGGCTCCGACTTCCCTCTGGCACCCGGGACCTGGGCTTCCCTCGCAGCCCCCACTTCACCTGGAAGGTTGTCTGGAAGGTCATTTGGCTGTCTGGTCTAATTAGCATATTATGCTTTTAATATTATAGATGATCAAATAATTTACTTTCTTTAACATTCCCTACTTGATTTTTCACTCCGCTAAAGGGGAAGTATGGATCACCTACTAAAACATCCAGTTTAAAGGAGAGGATATCACAACATAATATCTTCCAACGTGGGCATTAAATATTAAAGATACTCTTTTAAAAAATACATACAATTTCTGCAGCCATAGCCATATAAAAAATGACAATTGAAAACACATTTTAAAAGGAATTCTTTTAAAAAATGTAATCTTTCTACTAATGGCTTAGGTCTAATTAAAAGGTCATTTATTTTTTTTCCACATTCTAGCAACATAACCAGAAGAAAGAATAAATGTATCTGCTAACCTTTTCTCTCAACTTATTTCTATGGCCAGGAATTACCCTGGGCACTCTAGTTCTCCTGCCTATGAGGATAACTTTACCTTGAAGTGAGCTTAAAATTCTTGCATAGCCATTTGGATTTATTTAAAAATAGAATATCAGGTTTAACATTTAAAAATATTATCCTGTGTGTGTGTGTGTGTGTGTGTGTGTGTGTGTGTGTGTGTGTGAGACTTTTGGTTTTTGGTTTGTTATTGCTGCTGCTGTTGTTACTTTTATAACTTCCAATTTTAAAGACCTTTGAAAAGGGGAAAAAACTTTCCTGAAATCCTTGTTACTTTGGAATGATTAATACAGCCCATTCTGTGTTCTAAATTTTTACCTTCTACTTTATATATTCTATTTTAGAGATACTTGATATGTAATCTAATAGGCAATTAAAAATTGAGCCTAATTTGTTATGTTGCTAAACATCCCTCATTCTATTATCTCCCCGATGGCCTTTCATAGTTGTCAGACAGCTATTGAGAATTTTCTTACAGTGTCTTGACCTTTATATTTTTTCACCTCATTATCCATTGTTCCAATTTAAAGAGTTAACTGTGAGTCAAGGCCCTTGGATTGCAAAGAGTGATTCAGATTTCATATAGTAACTGCAAACTTTATAACATTTTGGTTTTAATTCTTATTTAGAGACTGTCAGTTAAGTTTGTCTTATTTTTCTTTTTGAGACATTTTAGCCAGGAAAGTATTTTTTATGTGGTTCTTCCATGTATGTCAGCTGGAATTCAAGACAAAACATTAACTTAGAAAAATAAGGCTTTTTAAAAATTAAGAGTGCATTTCTTAATGCATCCTTTATGAATTACATTCTTTAGTTTTAAAAGCATAACAATAGTATTCACTACAAAGTATATAATGAGGCAAACAAAGATATTTGTAGTAGATTTTGACTTATTGTCATTATCTCATTATAACATATGCAGTTATAGAATATTAATAAAAACATAGCATATTAAAATATCACAAATGACATAAATAATATATTGTAATTTATAGTGAATTTTAAAATAACACATTCTCCTTATTTTAGGATATACACATAACTTTTAAAAAAACTGAGTATATGTTCATCTTAAGCTTCAATTATTTTCCCAAATAGAACATAGGAATTGTATATACATTTCTGATCACACTGTCTTCAACTAGAAATTCATAAGAAATACTTACATCAAAAGTCTCTACCACATGGAAAATGTTTAGCAGTATTTAATAAAATATTGAGTCAAAAACACATATTCAATCAGAAATGGAGTGTAACTGTGTGTAATAATCTATAGTACACAATTAACTTATTACTCAGAGAATCATATATAACCTAATACTTATAAATTTCTACAATATTGCTTTCAATAATATGACATTTGTTAGTTCTATATCACTTCTAGAGATTTACTATTTTACCTGTGATTATTTGAATTTTTTTATTTCTACTTCTTTCATATAATTAGCTTTATCATTTATGGCTCTGAATTTTTCTATGGTTTTCCCTCTGTTTTTTTAAATTTTGCTATCACATTATGTGATTATTTTGCATTTTTTCTTCCATTTTGTAATCCAGATTTATTTATTTAAATTTATTGCGGTTACATTTATTAATTAAATGAGTTTCAAGTGTACAATTCTATAGTACCTCGTCCGTGTATTGTATTGTGTGTTTACCACCCATAGTCTAGTCTCTTTCTATCACTGTTTATCCCCACCTTTATCCTCCTATTTGCCCCCACCACCTTTTCCCTCTTATAATCACAGTACTGATGTCTATGTCAATGAGGTTATTATTATTATTGTTATTATTATTTTGCTTAATGCCTTCACTTTTTTCATCCATTCCCCTAACCTTCCTTCCCTCTGACAGCTGTCAGTTTATTCTATTTATGTTTCTTTTGTTCATTATATTCCACATTAAATGAAATCACATGGTACTTACCATTCTCTGACTGGCTTATTTTCTTTAGTATAATACCCTCTAGGTCCATGGTCGGCAATCTGCGGCTCGCGAGCCACATGTGGCTCTTTGATCCCTTGAGTGTGGCTATTCCTAAGCCTTAGGAGTACCCTGATTAAGTTAATAACAATGTACCTACCTATATAGTTTAAGTTTAAAAATTTGGCTCTCAAAAGAAATTTCAATCATTGTACTGTTGATATTTGGCTCTGTTGACTAATGAGTTTGCCGACCACTGCTCTAGGTCTATCCATGCTGTCACAAAAAGTAAGATTTCCTTTGTTTGTTTTTTTTACAGTTGAGTAGTATTCATTGTGTACCTGTACCACAGCTTTTTGATGCACTCATCTATTGATGGGTAAGTAAGATACTGAAGAAATAAAAAAAGGAAGATGTAAATAAGACGAAGCATATACCATGTTCATAGATAAGAAGAATTAACATCCTTAAAATGTCCATACTACCTAAGCAATCTATAGATTCAACTCAATTCCTATCAAAATACCAATGGTGTATTTCACAGAACTAGAACAAATATTCCTCAAATCTATATGGAAACTGAAAAGACCCAAATAGCTTCAACATTCTTGAGAAATAAGGACAAAATTGTAGATATCATGTTACCTGGTATCAAACTACACTAAAAGGTCATAATAATCAAAACATCATGGTACTGGCATAAAGACGGACATATAGATCAATGGAACAGAATAGAGAGCCCAGAAATAAACCCATAACTTTATGGTCAAGTAATATTTGACAAATAAGGCAAGAACATGAATGGAGTAAAGATAGTTTATTCAATAAATGGTGCTGGGAAAATTGGACAGATATATACAAAAAATGAAACTAGACCATTTTTTTCTATTTTTAAACTCAGCTGTCAGCTCACATTTTATCCCCTTATGTTCTCTTTTATTTTTTAATAAACTTTTTATTATTGATAGTATCATAGATAACTCCCTTTCTCCCCCCGCTTTCCCCCTTCCAGCTCTTACCCCCCCCTCCCCCATGTCTTCACTACCCTTTTGCCCGGGCTATGCCTATAAGTATTTTCTTACCATTTTTTCCTGAGTTCTTGCATGTTCAGTTATGTCTCTGATTTGACTTTGTAGAAATAATTACCTCAGTATATATTTTTAAACAATATGTTGAATTGATAGCACACTTTTCATCTATACTGTTTTAACAGTTTTCTGGTAAGTATTTTTACCATTTTCTTTTTCTCTGCCCTTTTAATGCATTCTTCTTCAAATAAACATTTTTATTTACAAAAAAGTGAATTTAATATTTATGAAAGTAACATAATATAGTATTTAAAATGTTATAATGACTTTCTCATAATGTTACATAAGAAATGTTTGCCACACATTATGGGCTAAATGTTTGTGTCCCCTACAAATTTATATATTGTAGCCTTAACTTACAGTGTGGCTGTGTTTGGAGATGGGGCCTGTAGAAAATAATTTAGGTTAAATAAAGTCATAATGGTGGGACTCTAATATGATAGAAATAGTGCCTTCATTAGATAATTAGATAATTATTTCTTTCTGACATGCTCTGTAAAGCACAAATAAGTCACCACATGAGCACACAGCGAGATGGTGACTGCCTCTAAGAGCCAAAAGATGAGAACTTAGAGTCAAACCTATTTTGCCAGCACCTGGATTTTGTACTTCTCAGACTACAGAACTGTGAAAATAGCCCAGACAGCATAGCTTAGTGGTTGAGCATCAACACTGAAGTCATCTGTTGAATTCTCAGTCAGGGCAAATACCTGTTGAGGGCTTGATCCCCAGTAGGGGGCATGCAGGAGGCAACTGATCAATGATGCTCATTGATGTTTCTTTTTCTCTTTCTCTCTTCCTCTCTGAAAGCAATAAAAATATATTTAAAAAAAGAACTGTAAAAATAAATTTCTGTTGTTGAAGCCATCCAGGCTGTGGTATATTTTTATGGCATCCTAAGCAGACTAAGTCATCATGCCATACAATATACTATTAAACATAATTAGTTTTATGATAGTTCATCTTATAATGTATGATATTTTAAGTTATCACTTCCCTAGTATTAGATTTCTAGATTATATCTCAATATTTAATATTTGAAATTTTTCTACAATAATATCCCATATATCTTTTTTTTTTTTTTTTTACACCTCATCTTAAGATAGATTTCTAGAGAAGGAAATACTTGATCAAAGTATATAAACATGTTAAGAAATTTGATACATATTGTATTGGATGAAGATTTCAGATTATATTTTCAAATATAACTTCACATTGTACTAGTTTAATACACTGATAAAACTAGTGTTTTTGATAAAGGAATCATTGAATGCTGTTATATTCATTGTATAAGACAGTCTTTCCAAAGCAGTTTTAACTATTTTCCAGTGACCCAAGCATACATAAAACCACAGTATTTTTGTTGATTTTTTTCTTTATTTAGAATTTCTTCACTATTTATGTTGGGTGTTAGCAATTTCTTTAAAATATATTTTTATTGATTTTAGAGAGGAAGGAAGAGGGAGAGAGAGATAGAAATATCAGTGATAGAGAGAGTCATTGATTGGCTGCTTCCTGCACGCCCCCCACTGGGGATCAAGCCCACAACCCGGGCATATGCCCTTGACTGGAATCGAACCTGGGACCCTTCAGTCCACAGGCCAATGCGCTATCCACTGAGCCAAACCGGCTACAGGGCTATTAGCAATTTTAAATTCTCATGTCTTCATCTAATATTTTCATTGTAAAAATAATAAACAAGGACAAATAAAATGGCCATGTAAATAATGCCCATGATTTTATCCAATTCTAAGTTAGTTTTCTGTGCCTCAGTTTTTCTCTTACTTTTTCCAGGTATCATTTGAACACATTAATTTTTTTTTATTTGAGGATGTTTGAAATAGTTGTTTTTTGTTTTTTGGGTTTTTTTTTTTTTTTTGTCAGATTTTTTGCCTCTCTTGTAACCAAAATGTATTCAGCCATTTCTAGAACATTGCTAGAGTGATAATTCATTGATTTCAAGATCTTCACCGTATAATGTCATATTTTTCATTGTATTTCTCTCTCAACCAAAGCTTGTCTCTTTTAAGATGCATAAACTATAAAATTTTAGTTAGTCATTTCCAGAGGGATATTTATTACTCAAGTTATTCTAAGAAATTTATCTTTAAGTTCAGTTATATATCTACAACTCTAAAATGTATTTTTAAAGTAAATATAAGAATGCCATATGTGTTTTAGATTGATTGTTAATGTTCACTACTCAATTTCTGGATCTAAATGGTGCTTTCTAAAGCTATGCAGGTCAGTAAAATTAGTATAATTAACTTTCTCCACAGCAAGTAGTCCTGTTATGCCCAGATTTCAAGATCCCCCAAAGATCCAACAGTGAGCACCGAGTCCGATGCAAAAGCAGAGTCTTTATTCAAGCCCAGGGCTTGGTCCCTCTGCCTCCCTTACCGACGCAGCGATAGGGTGCGAGAGAGCCCGGAGTCCCAAGAGAACAAAGAATTTATAGGGCTTTGGAGTCGAGGGGTGGGGGCACACTCTGACCACTAATTTGGCCGATTCCGGTTCGTTGAGTGAGGGCCGGGGGCTAGTGACGCAAGGGCAGGGTGCAGCTAGGGTCTGGTTACACAAAGACGGGGGGGGGGGGGGGTGGCTAGCATACTTTTGACCTTGGGCTAGTTTCCCCCGCTTTCCCATTGGCTGAGATGAGGGCAGGCTGAGTAACTGATACATTCTGCGGCATTTTCTTGGAAGAGGGGTTAGGGACACAGCTATCAGTCCCGTTCTGTCCTTTCAGTCCATAGGTTCCCCTGCTCTCATGGATGAAAGATTTTTTTTACATAATATACATCACACACAAAAATATTTTCTCATATTAGATTGTCTGACACAGAAAATAAAGAATCAAGATATCTTCTTAAGTCTGAGTAAAACTGAGCTCCAGAAAAAGCACTAATTTTTTCTATGCCTAATATCTTATTACTGGTTCTTATCAGGGTGGGGGAGTATTGCTATACATATCTATGTTTGAGAAGCAGAGCTGCACGTAATGCTATCTCTTAGTTGATGTGTGATTTAATATTTCTACTGTTATAAACTCTTATTAAAATTCAATAGTAAGCATTGACATTGTTAGCTGGATGATCTTTAATTTTATACATTATGACATTATTATCCATTACATTTTTCTGCAAGTTTTAACTTTAGACTACAAAAATGTTTGGTTCAAATGAGATTTTTAAAACAGGAGTTAGGTAAATTCCATTTTATATTGTGCTAAAAGCAAGAGTCAGGTATTTTAAAAAACTATGTGTACTTTCATTTACATTTAGAGTTTTGTTGATTGAACACCTTGAATCTAGGAAGGTTGGTGTTACAGGCCCAGAACACTTTTCCAGCACATATGCACTAAAGGATAAACACATGTGAGGACTCAGTGCATTCCTTACCCCAGATCAGGGCTCTTGTCTGGCTTTCCAGCTGGGGACACACTAGCAACAACTTGCATATGTCCCCATCATGCAGCCAGGTCACTGCTACCTGCTACTTGCTCTGCTACTGACACAGCGATAAGCTGGTGACAGTTCCCTGATTTACATCACATGTGAGCCAGACTAGCAGTACCTTGCTTCAGGTCCGTGTGTAGGTTGCTCTTCTGATCCAGGACTTCCCAGTTACCATGAATTCCTAATAACTGCAAGATCTGCTCAGACCCTAAGCCTGTATAACCAAGGAAATGGAAGGATATGAGATTCTTGAGACAAACATTGGCCACTGATAATAAAAGTCTATAGGTAAGTTATTTTCCCTTTTGTAAGCTCCTCTATCATATTTATAGACTTCATTGGAGTTTCATAACATCTTCAATGAGACCTTAACAGTCAGCCTACCATGATGCTCTGGCCAGCTGGGTTATATACTTCCAAATAGTTGCCCCCCCCCGCCCCCCCCCACTTCTCTTTCTATCTGCTTCCCCGGAAAAGCACTTCCTAATAATCCGTCATCACAAAATATGCCCCCAGGATCTGCTTTCTAAGAAACTTTAAGCTAAGACAGAGAGATAGGTAGCAGAATGAAATTGAATGCAGGCACTATTTCTGATCATACATGTAAAAAAGATGTTGTAGACCCTAGCAGATTTTATGTACAAAGATGTGAAATATTAGACAGCTTTAAGCAGATAAAATAGCTCTGCCAATTTTAAGAATGTATTTCTTATGGGTCAGTATTAGGGAAGGGATGATAAGTAAACTTTACTACCAAAGGCTGTCCAATGTACTCTTTCCTATAAAATTCTATTTTATGTATTGAAAAATTGCCTGGTAATAGATTTCTACTTTTTCCAGTCATTGATCTCTAAATATAAATTCATACGTTCACTTGAAAATATTTAACTAGTACCTGTTGTGGGCTTACTATGTACTATATCTCTTAGGCACCAACAAACAAGAGAGATCTTTGTTTTCATGTAGCAAACATCCTAGCAAGACTAGAAAGAAAATGTGGAATGTGGTAGATGATGATAAATGATATGAAGAAAAATAAAGAAGGATGAGTGTGTTGAGAAGAAAGGAGAAAAGGCAGACAGGTCTTTGTGGTTAGGGAATATCTGAGCAGAGAGACCTCAGGACTCCTCTGAGAGAACCTCTGTCTCTGAGTAGCCTAATAGCTCTGTCATTAGTGCAGATAACGATGCACATAAATAAAGAAGTTATATAATTATAAAATATAGAGGAAATGAGACAGAAAGGAATTATGCCATTTTTTCCTGAATATAATAAAACAAACACTATTATTTATAACCTTATTATTAATCTTGATTTCCTTGAATAAAGAGATAAATTGAAAACTTATACAACATTCTAGTCCCTTCCCTCTTCTAAGCAATGGACGTAAATTTGGTCTTTTATCCTTAACTGGAATGATGGGTCTAGTAGTTAGGAGCTATTATTATCACCATTGTACAGATGAGAAAACTGAAGTTTTGAAACCTTAAGTAACTACTCTGAAACAATGAGATAAATCGTACCAAAAGAAGCCAGAATCCCGAGGCTAGGCTGAGTACAGAGCCCAAGGCCTATCCCTACCCTATGCTACATAAAATGCTTTTTCTGTAGTAGACCTGAAATTTCAAAGGCAAAGGAAAAAAAAAATCAGTGATAGATATAATTGTCTCAATTTTATTTTGATAATTTTTCAAAGCATAGGGGAAAGTCAAAGATAAGTTCATATATTTAGAATCAGTAAAATAACATTGACTGATTACCTGAATAAAAACTAATAAGTTTTAAAACTGTTGTTTTGGGTCTTCAAATTCTAGCTCCTATAGTCCTTTTGTATTTCTGCTTTTGCACTAACAATCTATCATCCTGTGGTGAGCCCTATTTGCAAATATTTCAAAGTGTGGATATTTAAAGCAAACATTCATTAAACAAAAACAGTATAAAAAGTTTGATCTATATTTTTATTTTCTTTCATTATAGAATATAAATTTCAAACTTTTGAATAATAAAGGTTTAAAACCAAATTGTTGTTGTAAAAATAAGTTAAGCTTGTTTTTAAAACTTTATTTTCAAAGAAAACTGTTTATATTTCAAAACTTAGAATAATTATCTTGAATAGATTGTGAAAATTTTGATGACTGTTAAGTATAACCTGTTTCCTATATTTACATGGAGCTTTGAGTAAGAACACATTCTTAAATTTTATGGAAAATATAACTGAATTGAACATTTAGAAGACAATACTTATTTTTGCCAATTGTAAACTGAATTGAAGCAGGTATATATAACTTGGTTTACCTCTGTGTAGCAGTTTCTTTAAGTTAGCATGTCAAATATTTTTCTCATTAGTGGCATTTTAATGCAAATGAAACTTGAATTGAATGTATTATTGAAAACACATTGGGCATTCAGGAGAGAAGAAAAATCTATAATATTCTCTAACTATGTTCTCCAGCCAAAGAAAGAAGTTTGTTTTAGTTTACTTTCTTTCTCACTCATTTTCACAGACAATCATTCTGCAGAGACTTTCCTGTAACATTTCTTTAAATGAAATTGCAAAAAATTGTGTTTCATCATTAGTTTAGAAATTGTTATCTTTTGTTATTTTTATAGGATATAGAGAAAGACACAAAGAAGTAACTGGCCATATTTTAATGTTTCTGTATTTCTTAAGGATTTGAATATATTTATCAGAACTTATAAGGTAGTCTATTAATTTGTTCTGAAAGTGGAAATGTTACCTAAATTAAAAGTCATAATTAAAGTAAGCTAATAAATTATTGCAACTAAAATAAAATCTTTCATCTTTTTATCGATCTATTTCTCTATCTATCTGTCTATCATCTATCTATCTAGTAAATTGATATCCCCATTATTCAAGGGGCAGATTTTCAGCCACCAAAATGTTTAAAAAATATAGTTTTTGTGCTTAAGTACCATATTTGACATTGTATTTAAAAAGAATAAGCCAGAAATGCACACAAAGTCTCTCAAAGAAGAAAATTCACCTTAGGTTTCTACATACTACCTATATAAAGTAGGACTGACATTTTACAGACATTTTGATACTGAATTTTTGGACTGGAACCCGGATTCTTTGTCCACTGGAATCGAAGAATGAGTCCACGGACAGAAAGTGGTATAGCAAAGATGGAGATTTATTGAAGAACAACTACAGACTCCCATGTAGGGAGGGGGAAGAGTCCCACAGAACAACTCCCAAGTAGAGAGGGGGAAAAGGGTCCTACTGAGTTCTTTTCCCCCCATGGATTATAAAGGCTGCAGTTCCTGTGTCCTGATATCCCCTCTGATTGGCCAATATTCCCCTTTGAATTGGTTACTATAGTGATTCCTAAGGCCCTCCTCCCTCATAGTCCTTCCATTTCTCTGGGCTTTTTTCTTTTCCATCTGAATGAAAGGCTTCCTTCTCTTTATTTTGTAAATATAGACCTTTCCTGGCTACTTCCAGTTCCCTTGTCTTATGTAAATGCAACTGTTGCTGCTCCCTTGTCTTATGGAGATGTAACTGCACCTGGCTTCCTTGTGTTATGGAAATGGACCTTCTCCCAGTCTGCAGCCCCATGCTTTTCCATGGACCCCGATTCTAAAAACCCCTAAGCCTGCCTATGTTACCCCAAAATCCCTGCTTCAATTTGACATTCTTCATTTATAGGCAAATAATTCCAAATCACTAAAACAAAATGGAAGGAATTAAAAATTGGCAATTATAATCCTAACTCTAGTCAACTATATAATTTTAAATTATGTTTACAACACTAAATTTTAATAAGAACTGGTTATAAAAAAGATTGTGTAACATATAGATGTCTGTTGTCTTTAGTATCAATATTGTTTTTTCAAATGGCGCCAGATAACTAAAATACCTCTGTATACTTGAGGCTATATTCTAAATGAGAATATCTATATATATTTACAGCATGTTTGTGAGTTCATTTAATTTATATGGAATTTACTTACATGAGATGACTTTTCAAAGCACCATGAGGTACATGAATAACAACTCTACTTAGTGATAGTTTTTTTGTCATTTTTTAAAACAAAATCTAACTTACACATGGTGAAAGTACATTAATTTCTGGACTGTCCCCTTAGATGTTAGGATATCTTAAATAGCTGACTATAATTTTCCATCTCAATACAAACTGATAATATAGGTAAACTCAGCTAACTTATAATATTTAGTTTAAATTTTTTAAAAAAAAATACTCTGGGACTGCTATGGTTCTACAGTAAATTAAATAGTAAAAACATAGTGAAAGGAAAGACAATATAATTTAAAATGTAATCCTTTGTGATGCAGTAACAAAGAAGTTTTCAGTAAGTTTCATGTATACTTCCTTTTCCTAGAACTGTGTTATTTACAATTCATAAACATTACTTCAGACAGAATAAGAATCCTACCAGCTGATCTCCTTGTCTCTCTGGGATAGCTGTAGAAGTACTGTGCATTTTATTTACTAGGGTTGATAGCGAGAAGGTACTTAGAAATCTCATCTCTCCTTGAAGATGAAGGAATAGTGTATGTGAATAAAATAATATTTGCTATGGTGCTAGGAGATAGAACTACTACTGCTAGGAAGGCTGGTTAGGCTGTCTCACCACACTTTCTCATTGCATTTGTGTTATTTTTTTGTTTTCTATTTTTGACTAGAGGCCCGGGGGTCCCTCAGCCCGGCCTGCACCCTCTCACAATCCGGGACCCCTCAGGGGATGTCCAACTGCTGAGTTAGGCCTGGTCCTGTGGGATCGGGTCTAAACCAGCAGTCAGACATCCCTCTCACAATCCAGGACTGCTGGCTCCTACCCACTCGCCTGCCTGCCTGATCACCCCTAACCACTCTGCCTGCCTACCTGATCAACCCTAACTGCTCGCTTGCCTGCCTGATCGCCCCTAACCACCTCTGCCTTGGCCCCACTGCCACGGCTTGATCCAGAAGGTCATCTAGATGGACGTCCAGAAGGACGTCTGGAAGGTCGTTCGGCTGTCCAGTCTAATTAGCATATTAAGCTTTTATTATTATAGATTCCACCAACTTAAGAGGCTTTCCATATTATGACTGCTGTGCACTCAAGGTTATTTTAGTGAAATGAAAGAGCTAATGTGATTTCAGCTGTGTTTAAATCACTTCCAGATAATAACTTCAGCTTTGGAGAGATTAAACCCCACTTTGGAGACATTAGAACCCAAGATCTAGGGTAAAGTTTTTTTTTTTTTAAATATATTTTATTGATTTTTTACAGAGAGGAAGGGAGAGAGATAGAGAGTTAGAAACATCGATGAGAGAGAAACATCGATCAGCTGCCTCCTGCACATCTCCCACTGGGGATATGCCCGCAACCCAGGTACATGCCCTTGACTGGAATCGAACCTGGGACCTTTCAGTCCGCAGGCCGACGCTCTATCCACTGAGCCAAACCGGTTTCGGCTAGGGTAAAGTTTTGAACTGTTAAACAGTAATGAGTGTGACTTTGGTAAAAATTATCAAGGAATATTCCCCAAATCCAAGTTTCTCTCATACTGTCCTATTACTCCAGTTTGAAATGACACTATTATAGAACTCTTTCTCCATGAATGAAAGAATTATTATCTCCTATCAAAATGTAAATGCTCCGGAAAAGACAGTACAAGACTCGATCAATCATCTATATATTAATGAGTAGTTACTCAAACCCTCCCAACATTACAGTTATCTGAAATTGAGCATTGATACGACAGAGATGAGATGGAAGCACTTAGGGAACCAGGAGTGGGGAGCAAGAAAAAAATAAGGGGAGATTAGAAAGTGCTGAGAATAAATAGCACAATTTACAATGTTACAAAGGGATCAAATCACAATTATTGGAGATAGTGTGCTAAACTCAAGAAGAGACTGCTATTGTAAAACCTTTCAGGGGCATACTTGCATTTGAGGATAAAACAATTTTATTTTCTTCCTTGCCTAGAAGACTGTCATTCATGTATAAGGGTGCTGAAATATCACTCCAATATGAGTTGGGATCTGAATTTGTGCAGCCAGTTTAGGTGAACCTGCTTTAAGAACCCAAATATAAACATATGCATTCTGAATTTATTAGGATAACACAGAAGACAATAAATAAAAAGTCTTCACTTTCAAAAAGTTTCCTGTATGTTATTTAACTAGAATATATTTTTAGACCACATAAAATAACTGTGATTTGCAAATATTTGGTCTAAACATAACTTTTTGGAAAAAAATGTCTATTTAGTAAGTCAACATACCTTCTAATCTTATGCATTTATACTCTTCTTGTATACATTAAATAAGATAATGTGCTTTGCATATCACTTAATATAGTTCACCGATCTTTCATTGTCATCTTCATCATCATTATCTGTGTGTGTGTGTGTGTGTGTATGTGTTTGTCCAGAGTTATACAGGAGAGTCATGCAAGTATAAACTGGTGATTCTCTGGCTTTAAGGACAATTCTTGAAGATCCTTTAAGAAGAATCATCTCTTTTCTTTCGTGATAATTTGTTACCTTCTTACAGAATCTTGAATGGCAGACCAAGATGATGTTATTTTGATTATTAAGTACATATACATACATATATCATATTACATGTATAACACTGTATACAACATGTTATAGACCGTATATGTGATATATGAACATATATAGTCTGAATTGACACCAGGCATAACTAATTATAAAATAATGAGCACATATTAAATGAGACTAATTTAATCTATTATTAAGAAATCTCTCCTAGGTCTGAGGCTTCAATAATATAAATTTGATATTCTAATTAAAAAGTTCATAATAAAATTCATTTAATTATTTAAGGAAATTCTATTTGTTTATTGTTGGGGTCCTGCCCCAGCAGGTCCAGGGGTTCCCAAAGGTGTGGACAGAGTCGGCAAAGAAGGAAGAACACGGAGGCAGCATTCAGTTCATCAGCATAGTTGGGTTCTCTAGCCAGGTTCTGTTTTTATTGTCCTGTTACTTCTGTATTTATACCAGTTGATTTTAATCCTAACCATTCTATTCCAAAGGTTAAGGCGTTTGTTAATCTAGTTCGGTTGAGTTTAATCCTGTCTAGGTTAATCTCTGTGTTCCATTATGAGGGCTATTCCAAGGTCACTGCTCTACTGATAAACTACAAGGAAGTGACTGAAGGAGATTATCCTACCCAGTAATTATGTCCTCCCAGTCTTGCTGCTTGCCTTCCCTGGGACTGCCCTGTGTCGGTGGGTCTCCAGGGGTATAGGCTTTGGTGCTTTCCCTGGTGGGCAGACCCCTGGGGATGTGGGCCCAAAAAGTCCCAAATTTATTGCCAACAGTCTTAGTCAAAGTTCTTCATAAGTAGTATATGGTATTTCTGTAACACTAGGGGGTTTCACTGATTTTTTCTCTTCCTTAGTCCTGTTAATCCCTAACTCCAGGGAAAAAATCCCCACCTGGGGAAACAACCTTTCTTGGAGAGGTGACCTTGGTTAAAACACATAGCGCTAAGAAGGGGAGCAAACATATTAAGAACAGTATGCCATATACGCCAGGTCCCTTGAAACATAAGCTGTGCAGAAGTTTCTTCCCTGCAGCGACTGTGTCAAGCAGCAAGGATGTGAAAGGGCAAGGACTACGCCCTCCACCTTGCCCCAGGGTAAGGGCTACGCCCTCTACCTTGCCCCAGGGTAAGGGCTATGCCCTCCATCTTACCTTGGCCATGTGCTCAGCAAGCTTCTTCCCGGAAAATAGTCAAGGGAAGTGCACGCCATCACTATGACCACATCCTGTGTAATGAGACACCGACTCGTGCCTGGCCAATCGGCAGGGCCCACAGTCCTTTCTCCTCCCCTTACCCCAACCCCCTATAAAACCTCTCTCCGCACAGAGTTCTCTCTCTCTCGGCCACTGGAGCTTACCATTGCATCGGTGAGTGTGGCAGGGGAGCCAAACCCGGGTTTGAAATGAATGACTCTTTGCTTTTGCATCGGACTGACGGGCTCCCTGGGGGTCTTGGGAACTTTGAAATCTGGGCACAACAGATGGACCGGCTTCTGGCAGTTTATTGTTTCACCCATAAACTTTTGTTTTGTTTTGTTTTTGTTTTACCCATAAACTTTTTAAACTTTATAACTAGTGTGAAGAGCAGGATAGCAATATACAATAAGTGGCTTGTGTATCTATGCCACTTATGACTAAAATCTTATCTCCCTGTTGTTATAACTTATTAAGGCTGTTTTCAAATACATTTGCAGATCAACAATTGTCATTTACTAACTCATTTGAGCAATATTATTTTAGATAAATTTAGTTATAATATTCAGATTACATATTAGTTAGATTGTTAGTAATTTTTAATCTTTATGTTTTGTTCTTGACTTTTTTGTATTATTTTTGTTTAGCTTATTCAGCTTATTCTTGGGTTAAAGAATAAGATAATTGGGCTTATGGGTGAATCAATCACTCTATATTTATCTGTTGGTAAGAAATCAATTATCATCCTCATGTTATTCTTTCAATAAGTATATCAATTAAAAATAAAACTTAATGGTAGCTCCATAATGTCAGACCAGATTTAAATTAGAAACACCAAGAAGATAATATGTTAATCATAGGTTCATCTGTTTCTATTTTAAATTTGTCATCCATTTGTTTCACTCCTTTACACAGAAACACAAATAATATCATGAATGTATACTTTTACTAGTGATGATATTACATTTAAGTGTGAATATGAAAATTTTCACTATAAAAAAAGTTCTTACTGATTTAATTGGGAGCTTTGTCTTAAATCAAGATTATAATTTTATTTATCACAGTAAAGAAAAATAATCAAAAGCAAACCTGAAAAGACAAGTTACAACTGTCTAAATTTTAAAGACTTTTTTTTTCTCTTTTCAACAGTCAGCATCAAATCTGGGAAGTAAATTGCTTTTGAATACTTCTGTACCAGATGTCAGCCATCTTGCTTATCGCTGAACAAGCCACATTTGAACTAAACAGCTCAGTATCACTTTGAGGGATGTGGTTGCTGATTGAACACAGGTGTAATGGTTGATATACTGTCACACGGTCTGACGTTAACCTAAGATCTTTGTTGAAATAGTTATTACTGATGGCACGAAATGTAATTGCTAATTTTCTGCCTGAGTGGTTACATATTTTCTCTAAATCTTAAGAGTTATTCATCCTTTTCCCACTGCCCATTTCTCAGAGTTTAAGGCAGATGTGTCAGTGGCCCATGGACCAGTAATTGAACCTGTCACTAGCAATCTACCGATTTCATTCTTCAAAAACGTGACAACTATTTTATTCACTCCCCTGCTTATTTTTCTCTAGGTATCAAATGTCTCACTTAAACCTAAACTAACCAATATTCATTGTTTACCTTTTAGGGGATCTTTGGTCACCAAGAAAAAGATTGTGGTGACTCAAATCTGATCTTTTTAAAAAGTATTTCTGGTTTTAGATGCGTGGCTTTCAAATGAATTGGTTCTTTATAAGCCTACTTGTAATTCATCAGTCAGTTGTACTGTGGGTATAGAAAGTGTGAGGACATAGTGAGGAAAGGGGTAGGAGGCTGGGATAGATTTGCTATTTCTCTTTGAATGACAGCCTTCTTAGAATGACTTAGTATCTATCACGCAGGCTACTGATACAACTTGCCAGAGTTTTAGTGAGCGATAGTGCGAGTGCCTGATGATCAGCCAGGCTTAGTGGTTTTGTCAATAAATGTGCTGTAGTAAATTTAGTTCCAATAAATTTTCTACTTTAAATTTTTGTTTCTACTAAAACAGTTAAATTAAGTCATAGTCCAGAGTAAAATGAAAGGGAGATATGAATGCCAAATTGATGCTTAAATGGAATTTCCATAAACATTCATTGTAGATTTTGTCAAAATACTTTCAAAGTTGACTCTGACTGAAAATAACTGTATGTTTTATTATACGTTATTTTATATACTTACTTGAGGCCCAATGCATGAAATTCTTGCAAGAGTAGGCCTTTCCTCTCCTGGCTGCAGGCACCGGCTTCCCTCTGGCACCTGGGGACCCAGGCTTCCCTCTGGAAGGATGTTCAGTCTAATTAGCATATTATGCTTTTATTATTATAGATTTTACTTGCAGAAGATAATTACATTTCTCTAAAACTATTTCTGACTGTACAGGATATACAGGATTGTAAAACTATTGGTTGAAATTTTAGATGGTGGCCCTAACTGGTTTGGCTCAGTGGATAGAGCATCGGCCCGTGGACTGAAGGGTCCCAGGTTCGATTCCGGTCAAGGGCATGTACCTTGGTTGCAGGCACATCCCCAGCAGGGGGTGTGCAGGAGGCAGCTGATCGATGTTTCTCTCTCATCAATGTTTCTAACTCTCTAACTCCCTTCCCCTCCTCTCTGTAAAAAAATCAATAAAATATATATTTTTTTAAAGAAATTTTAGATGGTGGATCTTGTCTCTTTAAGTGAAAATGAGTATAGTATTAAAATAATCAGTTTGGCTTAGTGAAAAACAAAAAGCATACTCTGGTTCAAAATTCTGCCCTCACCATTTTGTGACTAGAACATATTATCTTAATCAGTGTCTTATCTTTAAAAGGAGTGCAATAATTCTTGTTTTATGAGTCAATGTCAGTATTAGAGATCTGTAGGCACATCATCCCCAGCAGCAGCTATCATACAGTAGAGACTCAATGCGTAGTACCTATGGTCATGGGATCTGCCATGAATCTTGAAGTTCTAGTAATAATGAGACAAAATACTAATGGAAAGGTCAGCTATGAGCATTAGGATTGGAGGAGAAGATTAGGTGAAAGAAGCACCATAGACCTCTGGAATTTAATTCTTATTGAGGAAAGAAATGGGCTGGTAAGCTTTTTGTGGTTGCAGGTATCTAGGGCTCATTAACAGCAGAAGGAGGTAGTGTGCGTATACATGTGAGCTACAAAAAAAACCAATTTTTAGTGCATAAGTTACGATGCTCATTGATTGATTTATACAGATACCACATTATAAATCAGAGCTGATATTTAGTGCTGCAATGAAGGGAAAATAGCATGTCTTAAGTTATACATTTCATTTTGATTTTTCAAAGTCACATATTTGTAAGGTAAGATTTCTAAGTTTACTAGAATAAATTTATGTGACTTGAGTTGTTTTTTTTTTAAATATTGATTTTAGAGAGGAAAGAAGAGGGATTGAGAGATAGAAACATCAATGATGAGAAAGAATCATTGATCTCATTAATCGGCTGCCTCCTGCACACCCCATTCTGGGGGTCAAGCCCGCAACCTGGGCATGTGCCCTGACCGGGAATCGAACCATGATCCCCTGGTTCATAGGTCAATGCTCAACCACTGAGCCACCCTGGCCAGGCACTGGAGTTTTCTTTATATGTAATTTTTGAAGCATTTTAATTTAGTCTCTATATGAGAATTTTCTGTTGTAACAGAAAAGGGTTTACAATAAATGGATAAACTTTGAAAAGGATGGACATTAAGGAACTGAGTGAGAGGATGGAATCTGGTTACAATTGAAATTAAGTAGCAGCAATCATGATCATTTGGAAAAGGTAAAGTCACAGAGCAAGCTGCAAAAGTAGGGGTGTAATATAGTTTTTTGGAAATGCATTCTTGACTCAGTTTATAGACCCTGGTTAGACGTTAGTCAGTTCATTTTTGGAGCATGTAGGTCCACACCCACTACCACTTTCCTTACCAAATTCTCATACTCTAGAACTACTACATTCCAACAATAATTATCCCTGGGGCCAAGTATCAGACAACGAGAAACAGCCCTTCCCTAACCCTCGGACATCCAAGTTAGCCAATCCATGGAGAGCCTGTCAAAGCTAGCTTAGCCCACCTGGCTTGCCATAGATACGCAGCTCCCTACGGCTCAAAAGTGCTATTGTTACTCTGTCCTCAGGTGCAACCCACTGTGTGGCCCTGCCTAGCAGCCTTCTCTATTTTGGCGCTTTGCCTTTCATCTATCTGAATGTTAATGTGTTGTGTCCTGCCTTCAAAAAAATCTTTAAATCTTATAAAATTAGGGATGTCAGGTAATATGGAAGAGAAGAGGCCAAGTAATCAAGAATCCAATGAATAAAACAATGCCGGGGTCCAACCCCAGCAGGTCCAGGGGTCCCCAAAGGTGTGGACGGAGTCGGCGAAGAAGGAAGGACACAGAGGCAGTGTTCAGGTGATCATCATAGCCGGGTTCTCTTGTCAGGATCTCCAGCCAGGATCAGTCACCAGGTTCCAGTCAGGCTCTCCTGCCAATCTCCGCAGTCAGGTTCAGTCCAGGATCCCCTGCCATGCTCTCTCGCCAGGCTCCGCCTCTAGGCTCCGAGGCCAGTCCCTGTCCAGGATCCTCCGGCATGCTCTCGCCAGCGAAGTTCTTCTGTCTCTAGAGAATGTTCTGTGTAGGTTCTGTGCCTAGGCTCTGTCTCTCTTGGTCCTGTCTTCCAAGCCCTGTGTCCTTAGTTCTGTCTCTTTCTGTCTTGTTACATCTGTATTTATACCGGTTGACTCAATCCCATCAATCTCTATTACAAAGGTTAGGGCGTTTCTTATCTCCATTCCAGGGAGAAAAGATTATGTAGTTTAAGCATGATTGTTCATAGTTAAAGGGATTAATTACCCGCCTGGCACTTAGTTGAGGGGTTTTATTCCCTCCCTAACTTCAGGGGAAAATCCCTACCTGGGGATTCAACCTTTCTCGGAGAGGTGACCTTGGTTAAAACACAGTGCCAAGAAGGTGAGCAAACATATTAAGAACCATATGCCATATATGCCAGGTCCCTTGAAACAGCAAGGATGGACCGGCTCCCGGCAAATTCCCCCTTTTTTATTTTTTAAAAGCAAGCATTAAAAAGAAAAACCTCAAATGCTCTCTTATATCCATTTTAAGAGTAGGATTGGCACTTTCCGCTATTACCTGAGTCCTGATCTATCACCCCAGGGAGAGCTTGCCAATCCTGCACTTTCCCGGGGTGGAAAGGCTGCAGTGGGGTTAAGGATAAGGCTCCTTGGGCCTACCTTCTCCCATGCCTCTACATTTACCTTTCTGGCACCTTTCCTTCCTCAGAAAAGCATGGACGTATTTCTTGTATAAAATGTTCTGTCTGACTGGGAGTAACCTGAATTCCTCTGCTAACAAGCATATATGTTAAAAGATCAATACGGAGTCTTTTTTCTTTAGACTCAGTATGGCACATCTTCTTAATCTAAAGATCAATACAGAGTCTTCTTTCTTTGGACTCAGTATGGCACATCTTCTCAATCTAAGTTCTGTACTATCCACCTTCTTACCCTACTTATCCTCTATAGGGGGGTCTGTAGCACCCTGGTGGAGTCCTATCCGTCCCGAGTGTGGGGTTCTCAATGGGGGGGGCTTACCTAAGGGAATCCTGTTCCAGGGGTTCCCAAAGGTGTGGACGGAGTCGGCGAAGACTATCCACCCTCTTCCTACAGTGGAGCCCTATCCGTCCCGAGTGCAGGGCGCTTACCTAGGGGAATGGGGGGCTTACCTAAGGGAACCCTGTTCGGGCGCCAGATGCCGGGGTCCAACCCCAGCAGGTCCAGGGGTCCCCAAAGGTGTGGACGGAGTCGGCGAAGAAGGAAGGACACAGAGGCAGTGTTCAGGTGATCATCATAGCTGGGTTCTCTTGTCAGGATCTCCAGCCAGGATCAGTCACCAGGTTCCAGTCAGGCTCTCCTGCCAATCTCCGCAGTCAGGTTCAGTCCAGGATCCCCTGCCATGCTCTCTCGCCAGGCTCCGCCTCCAGGCTCCGAGGCCAGTCCCTGTCCAGGATCCTCCGGCATGCTCTCGCCAGCGAAGTTCTTCTGTCTCTAGAGAACGTTCTGTGTAGGTTCTGTGCCTAGGCTCTGTCTCTCTTGGTCCTGTCTTCCAAGCCCTGTGTCCTTAGTTCTGTCTCTTTCTGTCTTGTTACATCTGTATTTATACCGGTTGACTCAATCCCATCAATCTCTATTACAAAGGTTAGGGCGTTTCTTATCTCCATTCCAGGGAGAAAAGATTATGTAGTTTAAGCATGATTGTTCATAGTTAAAGGGATTAATTACCCGCCTGGCACTTAGTTGAGGGGTTTTATTCCCTCCCTAACTTCAGGGGAAAATCCCTACCTGGGGATTCAACCTTTCTCGGAGAGGTGACCTTGGTTAAAACACAGTGCCAAGAAGGTGAGCAAACATATTAAGAACCATATGCCATATATGCCAGGTCCCTTGAAACAGCAAGGATGGACCGGCTCCCGGCAAAACAAGAGAAGGTATGGTCTTACTGAGGTAGATCCTGCCATGAGGTCTTATTTCTATGCCTACTAAAGTAACTTAGGATCCTCACTGCCAAGCATGTTTCTATCTCAATTTGGAAACTGCAAACATAATTTACTCATTTGCTAAAGACAAAAAACAGGCATTGGTTTTTTATTTTCTTGAGAACACTTACTGTATAATAAAATGGGCATAATTACAATTTATGATTTTGACATAAGTGTATACCTTCGGACTTGTATGCATGCATATAAGCATAACCAATGGACATAAGATACTGGGGGGTAGGGGAGGCCAGGGGATTGTCAAGGGCGGGGGAAAAAAAGGACACATATGTAATACCCTTGGTAATACTTTAAGCAATAAAACAATAAAAAAAAATGAATAAAAATAAAATGTAAAAAAAAAAAAAAAAAAGAGTATACCTTCACCATAACCAGTTTGGCTCAGCGGATAGAGCGTCAGCCTGCGGACTGAAGGGTCCCGGGTTTGATTCTGGTCAAGGGCATGTGCTTTGGTTGTGGGGATGTGCAGGAGGCAGCTGATCAATGTTTCTGGTTCTCTATCCCTCTTCCTTCCCTTCTGTGAAAAATCAATAAAATATATTTTAAAAAAAAGAGTATACCTTCAAAATGATCACCACAACCAAGATAATAAAAACATACAAAACTTCAAAAGTCCCATCATACCCTTTGTAATCTCTCTCTCCCACTCCTTCCCAGCTCCCCTTGGATATCACTTCTTAATTTAAATATAGATATGAACATGCATATGAAACACATAATTCCTCAATATAAATTCAAAATTCATCATTACCTATAGTTGCTCCAACCAATATTGTGGTCTTTCTATTTGTTATTTAACAAACACACTAGTCAGATATTAAAAAACAAACAGGTGCTCCCTTGAGTTGCCATTATATTAGTTCTAATTTATATGATAATTTTTGTAGCAATTCCAAAAAAGATTTCAGGCAAGAAAAAGATTCTTGCCTCCCCCATTATTTTTCCAAACATAAAAGTTACCCAATGCTATAAATATATGATTTTTCATTCATTTTTAATGTTTATATAAATGCACAACCAGTTAATTTAGTTGTCTTCCTTTTATTTAATGAAACATATTGTTTTACTATGACATGTATTGTTTCATGATATGTTTTATTTGCTATATTTTTTCACTAATTTATCATTGATAACTTTTCAGTCAGTACATATAAACCTCACTTTTCTTTCTTTCACATAATTTAGGAACCATGATTTAGTCAATCATTTTTCTATCCATGGATTTTCAGAATGTTTTAAGTATTTTACTTTTGCAAATAATGTTGCAATAAACTGATTTGTGAAGGAAATCATTAATTAAAATATTACAAAAATTATGTGCCTCTGCATTATACTTTTGCTGTTGTGTCCAAATAGATTTTCTGAAATCTAATATAAAATAAAGACTACTGTAGGACTGAGTAGTCTTTTCAAATAAATGATAGTTACGTGGGACTAAAATAAGTTCATCAGGAACACACACTACACTTTTGAAAATCTGTTTTACATGGCTCCTGCCGAGAAAAAAAAAAAGAAAACAAGAAAAAAAATTATTTTAAAGCCACAAATATTAGAAATATAAAATATCATTTAAATTAGTTGACAGTTCTCTTCTATAACTGAAATATATCCTATAAACAAGTAAGTTTGCTTCACCCACGGCAGCTTTAAATATATCTAGTAAATTAAATTAAATTCTTACGGAATATTATTTTCCAGTTGAATTGTTCATCTTATTATTTCTCATGTATCAGCCCTATGAGCTTATTTGGATTAGTTTTGGTTTAAGACTAGATAATATTGCAATAATTCTATACAGAAACAATTCTAATTAAGTAGGTAGGAGAGTTGGTAAATTCTCCTTTTAGCAGATGAAGAAAATTGAGGCTTAACAATATGAAAGAGTGTGCATGTATTGTTAGTTAATCATAGAGCTTTAACTATAAACCAGGTCTTTGGGTTTGCTAGCTCTTTTTCTTTCCACTATGTCATATTGCTTACCAGTACTCTTGATCATACAGTGTTTGCCTATATAGTATTTTCTTTTATATGTAACATGCATGTATAAACCAAATCATCAAACAGACCAATGCGATTCTTTTAATAGCTTAAGTGCAGAAACTGCCCAAATGAGAGAGGTGAATATGTTGTTAAAAAACAAAAGTTAAGCCCGGCCAGCATGGCTCAGTGGTTGAGCCTCAACCTATGAACCAGAAGGTCATGGTTAGATTCCCAATCAGGGCACATGCCCAGGTTGCGGGTTTGATCCCCAGTGTGGTGCGTGCAGGAGGCAGCCGATCAGTGATTCTCTCTCATCATTGATGTTTCGATCTCTTTCTCCCTCTCCCTTCCTCTCTGAAATCAATGAAAATGTATTTTTAAAAAAGTTCATACAAGTCTACTCTTACCAAAAATTGTACACCAAGTTTATCTATTTGACCATCAGCCATAATGATTCAGGCTTTGGAGCCTTTACACTTCTCCCTAATATTAACTCACTAAATAATTTAGACAATTTACTAAAATGAATCATGCAATATATTCTCCATTTGTCCCTCCAAATCTCTAATTCACATTCTTGAAAATGTTCTGTTCCCTGGAGGCTATGGAGTGCATCAGTTTTTGTTTTTTGTTTTTTTAATGCAGATAACTGCTTCCTCCCCAAACTCTTCAAGCCCAGGATTGGTAAAGGTCTGCCAATGCTAGTTCTGTTATCAGTGGGACTGGAGTTCTTGGGGTGTTGTAGGGAAAATAATGTCCTGAGGCCCTCACAAGAGGGTGAAATGTCATGGAAAGCTTCATTGATGATGTAAAATTAAGGGGGTTCCTGTTTAAGGTCCCATCTCTGTCCTTCCTGCCATGGAAGAAGTTCAATCTTATCTTCAATGGTGCCAGAATGAAAACCAGTGTCCAGAACTTCTGCTCCATGGACCATGTGACTGCTTAAGGCAACATGGTTGGTGTGTGCGGGGTGGGGGTGGGTCACAGAGCAAGAGAGACTAAGGGTGAATGAGAGAGGAAGAGAGGGTAACTCTTTGCTGGGGGCTTTAATTTTCCAAGACTTTGCATGCTTGCAGTGGCTTTATTCTCCCAGCCAATGATCCTTTTCCCAAGTTAGACTGACAGGTAAGCACCTTCCCTACATCACCCCAACTTCACTGTGCATGTATCCATCTCCCCCTTCGTCAGAGCCCTGGGAAATGGACAGGTGGTTCCCGGGAATTGTGAAGCTCTAGCTTTCTGGTTAAGCAGCCCAGATGACCATGCTGATAATGTCTGGCCTCCCCTGGGCTCGTTTCCTATTACTGATATTAATAACTTGCTAATTATGACAATAACAGCTCCACATTTTGCTGGTTTCTCTTAGGCCTGCCTATAACTTTAAATATTTCCTTCATTAAATTCTCGTTGACTTTCCTTTTGAGTGTATCGTCTATTTTATCTTGGACCTTGGCTAACAAAATAAAATTATTTACTTGTTGCAGATACAGTGACTTTCATTTTAATCCCAGGTATCTCAAAGGCTAATTTTAGGCTGTTCAATCAACACAAATAAAGGATTATAAGAGCTATGTTTCGCATTTCCACTATTTTTTAAAGCATACTTATAAGGTTTCTTTTACTATTGAACTTTTATTTCATATATAATTCCAAATGTGTGACAACAATTGTGGACTACAGGGAACTAGACACATTTCACTATATACCTATTTTTTAAAATTGATCTATTTGTATACATGCTATTTAAAATTAAACTGTTACTCAAGATGTATACAAGGTGAATTATATATAATACTACTGAAAGTTTCTGTTTGCATATCAAGAGTTCTTACTGGTATAATGAAGTTGGTGAGATGGATATGTAAGTGTCTTACTATGCAGGACATATTTCTACCTGAAGTGAGAAAAGCTACACTGTGAAAGACGCTGAAGAAAAAGATGATAGAATCTGTGCGAAAATGTTCTGAGATGGCATATCTAAGCTGTAACATCCACCATTTAATATGTTCTTAGAGGATCCTTTTCATAACAACAACAACAACATACAACCAACCAACCAAACAACAACAAAAAATGGTTACACATCCAAATGACATGATCTACATTAAAAGGTGACTAGTAAGTAAAAATGATCCAAAAAGGATGCACAGAAATTATAAATCACATCCCACACACAAACGCACACACAAAATAAAGGGAACGTAGCATGAAAAGAAAATGAGAAAATATACAAAAGACACATACCCAAGAGCAAATACATTTCAACTATGTCTTTATTCTAAACCCATAAAACACAATATGGACTCTAAAAATAAATAGAAGTCCACAACAAATTAAGAACTGATTGAAGAGTAGTGAAGTGAAAGAGCTTAGGAGTTAAACTGAATATTTTAATAAACCATTATGTAAGTAAGAACTCTGTGATATCAATGGAATATAAAACAGATCTCATGCAGAATGAAAAGATAAATAGTAGAAGACAAGTGTACTTTTAACCCTAGCTGGTTGGCTAAATGGATGGAGCGTTGGTCTGCAGACCAAAGGGTCCCAGGTTCAATTCAGTCAAGGGCACATGCCTTGGTTGCAGTCTCCTTCCCGGCCTGGGCCCTGATCAGGACTCGTGCTGCAGGCAACCAATCGATGTGTTTCACATCAGAATTTCTCTCTGTCTTTCCTTCTGTCTTTCACTCTCTCTAAAAATCAATGGAAAAAGATCCTTGGGTGAGGATTAAAAAAAAGTACTTTTAAAAAAGTTTCCTCAAGATAAAACTGTTTCCAATATCCCAAAACAAGCAAAATATATTCTTCAAATTTTCAAGACTAGATAACTAAAAATATACTGTGACACTTAAATTTTATGTATAGATTATATATTAACTATATACAGAAATAAATTATATATAAGAAAACATGTCAATAAACATACATATACTCACATGTACTGACAAAACCCACACTCATAAAAGCACACAGTCACATATGTACACACACGTACAAGAATGTATAGGCAAAATACAGAAGACAAGGAGAATTATGAATAAAATATTTAATGTAAATTGTCATAAATTTAAGTAAAAATATTTCTATATTAGCAATAAATGAAATGGGTTATTTATCTGTTAACGAATAATTATTTTGCTAATTATATTTGTCAAAAATATTTGATATACTTTTTCACTGTATAGAATTCTGAGTGGTTTAAATATTTTATAATAAGCATATGTCACTTCCATTATTTTTTTAAAAATTGAGTTTTTGCTTATGGTCCTGTTATAGATGGCCTAAACAGCTATTAAGATGGAGAAAATACATAAGGCAACATTTTTCTTTGCATTGGACAATAGATAGAAAAGAGCTATGATACCTGATATGAGACATCATAATAACATAATAACTGCCCACAGTTTTATGCTTTGTCTGGACCTGCCAGATTGGCCCTGTCCTGGGTGATAGCCCTACTCTTGGGAATCAAGATCCTGTTGATCCAGATCCCTGAATATGTGCCCTCAGTGTCATTCTTACTTCATTTCACCTCATCTCTGTTCCTTTGAAGGTGAGCTGGCAGTGTTTCTGCTGACGCAAAATTCTCAAAAAACCTTGCTGGTCATTCCTCATTGGTATTCTCCACTTCTACAGTGAGGGTCATCTTTCCTTCATTTTCCAATCACATATTCTTTATTTCCACCGGAAACCTCACCAGAATATGTTCATATTTCTAGCAACGTTCTGTTCATTATGATATGTGTATTTTCTAAGATGATAGAAGCTTCCTCTACAGCCTCTTTTTTCTTTCTGAGGCTTTGCTAGACTTATCGTTAACATTGTGTTTCTATAAACAGTCTTTTCGAGGCAATCTAGGCTTTTTCTATAGTGTGTCTCAAAACTCTTCCAGTCATCACTATTACCCAATCCACAGCTTCTTCCACATTGTGAGGTATTTGTTAGCACACTACCTTTCATTATCCAAATCTATATTAGCATTTTAGGACTTTCATAACAAAGTACCCTAAACTGTATAGCTTAATATAACAGGAATTTATTCTCTAACCACTCAAGAGGCTAGAAAACATGAAGGGAGTTGTCAGGCCATTCTTTTTCAAAGTCTCTAGGAAAGAATCTGTTCCATGCCTTTCCCTTAGCTTCGGGTGTTTCCAGGATTACTTGGCATTCCTTGTCTTGTAGTTGTATACCTCCAATCTCTGCTTCTGTTGTCATGTGCGGTTCTCTCCTTGTGTCTTCATATTGTCTCCTTATGTGGTTCTCAACCTGTGGGTTGTGACCCTTTCACAGGGGTCGCCTAAGACCATCAGAGATCACACATATAATTACATATTGTTTTTGTGATTAATCACTATGCTTTAATTATGTTCAATTTGTAACAGTGAAATTGGGGGTCACCACAACATGAGGAACTGTATTAAAGGGTCAGGGCATTAGGAAGGTTGAGAACCACTGCAAGGACACTAGTCATATTGGTTCAAGAGTCCACCCTATTCCAGTGTAACCTTAACTACTTACATCTTCAATGTCCCTATTTCCAAGTAAGGCCACATTCTGTGGTACTGGAGATTGATTTCAACATAACTTGTTTGGGGACACAATTAAACCCATAAAGAGTAGTGATGCATGTGACAACATGGATGAACTTCAAAGAGGTTAAGTGAAAGAAACCAGCCAAAAATGGTAATAGAAAGTTTTTCATATTATATCAAATGCCCAGAATGGTATGTCTATAGACATAGGCATAGGCATAGGCATAGGCATAGAAAGCATATTGTTGTTGCTACAAACTGAGGGGGTAAGACGAGGGGGAGTAACTGCTTAATGAGTATGGGGTTGCATTTTAGAGTGATGAAAATCTTGCATGCTGGAAACCTCTAGCCTTAACTAGTACAACAAAAGAAAGGATAGAAACAAAGGAGGGAAAAAAGAAAGGCAGGACCAAGAGACAATTTACTAGTACTCTCATGCTGCCATAACAAAATGCCACAGACTGAGTGGCTTAAACAACAGAAATTTACTCTTCACAGTTCTGAAGGCTGGAAATCCAAGATCAAACTGCTAACAAAGTTGGTTTCTAGTGAGACCTTAATCCTTGGCTTACAGATGGCCAGCTTCTCCCTGTGTCCCCACATGGCTTTATTCTGTGTATGGATATTCTCTGGTGTTCTTCCTTTTTTTTATAAGGACACCAGTCTTACTGTATTAGGGCCACACCTTTAAGATCTCATTTAACCTTGATTACCTCATTAACTAACTGCTCAATCTCTAAATACAGACTCACTGAGGACTCCAACATATAAATTTCTGAGAAAATTCAATTCAGAACAGAACTACATAGAAGTGGTGGTTGCATAACTTGTAAATATACTTAATGCCACTTTGTTGTTCACTTTAAAATGATTGTAGTATTTTATATAAATTTTACCTCAATAAAATATTAAAAGCAAATTTAAAGCATATTCTCTTTCATGTACTACATATAACTGTATTTGCAATTAAATTATGTTTAAGTATAATAAAGATTTGTTTGTATACCTTCAACCTTATTAAAATAAATATAATAATGTTTATTTCTTAAATATTTAATAACCATGTATAAATTGAATTGAAGATGTCATATGAGATTAAATTGTAGAGACTATAATGCAAGTTAAACCTACAATTGAAAGATTGCTTTAAGGATGCTAAATCTAATATGTTTGATATAAAATCTACTGTTTGAAAATAATTATTTGAAAGTAATTATATTCTAATTATGCAGCAGGCCATTATTATTGAATTTCCTCAATTATTTATGTTTAATTATGTAGCCATTGTTTATGTTAGAATAGGGTCAGTTATAAAATCTCCTACAATCCAAGCTGTCAGTTGTCTCAATATTTTCTCAAGTATAGTATTAATATTGGAAAATAAATCTAATTTTAAATAGCAATAATTATTTGTTTAGACTTAATGAGTGATAAAATTTAAATTAGATCATGTCAGATAAGTAACCATCTCTATCATTCCAGAATGTTCCTTCTAGCTCCTCTAATTATCCGTAACTTGTATCATATATTGTTAGGCTGGTAACTTTTCTGTTATTTTTGAGTACTGATCTATATAACTCAAAGATAAAATAAGGCTAATATTTCTTATATTTTAATGACTATATTTTTTTCTAAATTTACAGACTGATTGTATTGTAAGTAATAAGCTTTAAAGGTCACAGTTCAAAACTAAATTATTGAATTGATCAACAACACTATTTAAAATAAATATTACTGTCCCACTCCTGGAAATATTGAAGATACACAGATTTCAGCCTCCTTTCTTTACCCACAACAGGATCTCAATGTTATGAGAAGATATATAATTAATAGAAATTTATATTATAAAATACACTTTTATGGGTCATCGGTGGGCAGTAGATCCTCCCTTGGGAAATTTTAGTTTTCAAAAACAATTCTGATTCATTCATAAAAGCCAAAGATAAATGGTGAGAAACATTCTTTGGATTCTAACCAGAGACCTTTCTGTATGTGCTAAATCCTAGAATAGCTGTGTAGCAGTTGGTCTCCCTTGAATATGCAATTTGTAATATTTTCTTAAATATCTGCAAGGCAAAATCTCACTGTCAATGCCCAAAAACAGTTCTGGCATACTGGAAACCTCTTGTCTTAACTAGTACAACAAAATGAAGGACAGGAACAAAGGAGGGGAAAAAAGGAAGGGAGGCAAAGGTAGAGGAAAAAAAAGGAAAAAGGCAGGGAGAATGAAAAATGTAAGATCAGTCTATCAAATTTATCCCTAGAATACGTGACTAGTCTTTTCTCATCTTTTGGTTTGTCTTCTGTCATATCTCATCTATTGAACTATAAAAAATATTTCCATAATTATGGTAGTACTTTCTCAAACAGGGAACAAATCCTTCAAAAGTTATCTAAAAGAAGTTTAGTTGGAGGTAAGAAAAGGGGTTAATAACCAAATTTATTCCACCACCTCACTATATATTTTGATTTAAAAAGTGGTTATCTATTCAGTTCTTTTGCATGGTTACATTCTTTTTTCTCACATTTATTTATGCTCCTAGATATGACATGTGTTTTAGTAAACATTCCTAAGATTCTCAAACTCCCATATAACTAGATCATAAACAAGAATAAAGCAAGAAGTCAAGACTTCAGGTCTCAACCTTAAGTAATATATGAGATGCTGGGTAACCAAATCCATCTTCATCACTTACTACTACCCTCGATGCTAAGATCAAAGTTTTCATTTGAGACAAGCAAACCTCCTTAACAAGAAAAGGCCAAGTAGTTGTCCTGGCAGCTACCCTGGGCTCCTCAATCACTGTACAGAATGTTTTATCTTGGCCTCCTTACTTAATTCCTTCCTCTTTGACTTTCTAATGAAAAATTATTTCACTGTATTTACAAAGTGAAGGTCAGCCTGGCTGTGTAGTACAAGCAGAATAAGTATATATCAGATTAAGAGAGTATGCCATCATTTCTAATGAAAGGAAACTTAAATCGTATGTAGTCGTAGATATTTAGTGCTTTAAGAAATTTTAGGGATTATCTATTGCATGGTTTCACAAACCACGTGTTAGGAAAAGCATTACTATCTGACATTGCTAAATTATGGAAGTCACAAACACAAACACAGACAGTATCAGAGGTGAATCTGGACAGATGGAGTGCTTTATTTTCCGTATTCTGTGTATTCTTTTTCTAAAAGAAGTGGGGATATTCAGTCCTATCTGAATTTTATCATGGTGGATTTGAGCTCAATATTGCCAATCAACGTTTCTTTTAAGAGAAAAAGGGTATTTTAAATTTTTGTGGAATGTCCTAATTTTCAAATATTAGCAAATATATCTTCGTAAAGCACATCTCTGAGGCAGATCCAACCAGTAAATTATCACTTTGTGAGCTCTATTTATTAAGTGCCCAACCAAACAATGATCTCAAGATTAGATATATATGGGGGAATTTTGGCATAAACAATGTAAAAATAATTATTTTGCCTCAAGACTTTAGATTCTATAACAATTAAATGGAATTGTGAATCCTAAAAGAGAATATCATGTTCAGAAAAATTCAGGAGGTTAACATTTGTGAACCCATTTTAGAATCATCAAGCTTAGTTGATTGGCTACTATATTAAAATCATTCATGTTTTCCAATTTTGCAGACAAATTTTAAAAAGTGCCTGAGGTTTTCCAGCAAATACAAGGGACATGTGTCTAATGGGAGACTCTTAATATATTCAAATAAATGTTTTAAAAATGTTATTTTACGTACTCTCTTAAGAAAGCAACGTATTCTCCCCTGAAGACTGGCTGCCTTATTTTGAGTATTAATCCACGAATATATGATGGCCCAGTCTTATTGAACATTCAACTCATGTAAAGAATCCCCCATATTCTGTTTTCAAGCTCTCCAATTATTATTGTCATGAAGTTTCTTTGTCAGGGATATAGACAATCACTTTAACCAGTTTATATAGCAGCTATGAATCTCATTGTAAATTAAGAAGTGGATAGATATACTGGTTTTTAACATTATTCTCTTGTGACTTTGCTAGCATATTTTAGCATACTCATTTCTAATCAAGTTTATAATAATGACAAAATTAATAATGGCCAAATATGGAGCAATTTTGAGAACCAAAGCTTAAACTATGTAGATCATTTCAAATTTTACATTATGGGGAACTACCTCTCTCACCTAGACAGCCAGCAATACCCAGATTTTTGTGGACTCCTTGTGTTATCTACTTTTGAAATACATTTTAAAGTGAAGTACTAGAAAAAAAATGCAAATAGAAATTTAGGATATTCTGAATATATAGTAATCATGTATTGTATATCATGTATAACAATTTATAAATTCTTGGAAGATTTATAATAATACTTTAGAATTTACAAATAATAAATTTAAGTGATTTTGAAGTGAAAACAACCTTTAACATTTTATTCAAGTAATTGATGTTACACAAGACTATAATATTCTCAACAGTAATAACAAAAATATTTTACCTAAGAATGCTATTTTGGTATTACAGTTTGGCTGTATAGAAATAGAAATAAATTTTATATAATTAAAATTAATTCCATAGAATTAATAGATAAGTGCCAAATTTCTTTTTAAAATCTTTCCCAGTAAAAATTTAAGAAGTACTACAAATGCTTAAGATATTATGGATGAGTTACAAATAATTTAGAATATATGATTGGATATATTTTTGCATAAAGAGGTATATTCTGATCAAAAAAGAATAATGAATAATTACATATGTCTCTAGGAACTTGACCTTCCATTGTCACTCTGAATTAATTGCAAAGTAAGCATTACATCTTAATGTGTTCTTTGTGAATTTATTAGGTTTTATGAACTTGTAAAAGTTCATTATTTCTATAAAATGTATAACTAAAATTCACTCATTTGCTAAGAATTATTAAGTGCTCATTATATGATAGGGTAGGTATTAGGAATTAAGAAAACAACCCCCCCATGAAAAAAATAAATTTAAGAGTAAAAAACCAAAATATAAATATCAACAACAACAAAGCAGAGGTTCCCTTAATGAACAAGGATAGAAATTCATATATATAGCCAATGGACAAGAAAGATTCCCATTATTATTCCCAAGTAGATAAAAATATAAAAATCACAACATATTAGGTCAAAGCGAAGCAGTGGTACCTAATTAAGGGCTTTGTGAGCCATGTTCAATGTTTGGACAAATTGGGACAATGAAGACTTTTAGGTAGGGGAGAAATAATTAGATCATTGTGTTCAGCATGATGGAAAACATAGCAAGGGCTTATATGAGTCACATTGATCATGTATGTGTTTATTTCAGTAACTCAGTTCTGAATCTCATTAATTTTGTGAATGATGTATACAGTGCTGTGCAAAATATTCCTGTATGACAAATTTGGTTTGTTTTGTAAATAATTTTACTGGAGCACATCACAGATATTTGTTTTTGCATTATCTAAGGCTGTTGTCATACTGTAAGAGCAGAGTTGAATAAGTGAGACAGAGATCACATGACTTACTATTTGACCCTTCATAGATGCTTGCTGACCTTTGCTATTGTTGATAACTATAGCCATTTTGATGAGAATATGTAGGGATGATGTATGAGCTCTGAAGAGAACTTAGAATTGATCTCCAAGGTGTTCTTAAATTAAAAATGGCAAAGGAAAAAGACCACATGGTATAATGAAATGGGGGGAGGAGGGGGATGGTGGTCAGATATCTAGTAAGAAACAATCAGAGCCTCTGGTGTTATAGGAGGCAAGGCACTTTAGAGGCTCATGGAAGAAAGGGGCTAAGTGTCAAACTTTATCAAAATTCAAATGAGGTATAAACTCAGAACTAGTAAACAGTGACTGGTATCTTGATTAAGAGTACTTTCTATAGACTAAGAAAGTAAGAAGTGAGTAGTATATGAAGAATGAAAGGAAGGTTGAAAAACAGAAAGAGATAATTTGTAAACATATCTTTATTTGAGGAGTATGTAGGATGAAAGGACGTTTTTGTAAAATTTATTTTTATAGCAGAAATGAATGAAAAGGAACGGGAGGAGGGAGAAGAGAGAGAGAGAGAGAGAGAGAGAGAGAGAGAGAGAGAGAGAGATATGGATGAAGGCTATACTTCAACCATGAGATCACCTTGTTGGTGGGGAGTAAGAAACTTGGGTTTATTTGCAGGCAGTTGGAGTTCCTCTACCAGCTGATGGTAGAAATTAACTGCTCTGTATCTGGGATGCTGAGCCCAGTGAGAAGCTCCAGTTATCCCACTCAGTAAGGAAGTGACAGCCCAGCACCACGTGCAGCGAGTCGGGCTCACTGTCACTAAAGCTGTTGCCTGCCTCCTTCACAAAGTCCTCTGAGTGGCGGAGGGATGAAGCTGGGCACCCTGGCAAGCTCATACTTTGAGGGCCCCGTCACACTGTAGCCTGCAACACCCACTTTGGTGGCACAGCAGAGGCCAGTGACGCCGTGGCCCAGTGTACATGGGCTTGCTCTGGGTGTTCAAGCCCTGCCAAATGTGAGTCAGGGACCCCCTGCTGGCTAGGTCTCCCAGACCCCAGAACAGCCTGGAATCGAAGGACATGGTCCAGAGCTTGATGGGGCTGACCTAGGCCTTGGGGTGCTAATTCTGCACCCAGAGTTCATTTACATCCATAAATTTCCTGATCTCCCCCAAAGAGACTTTGAAATTAGTCTGTGGCATTATGTTTATATTAGCAGTAACTAGGATGCACTAGGAAAATTGGAACAATTATTAACTAAAACCCAGGAGACCCATTTCCAGACTTTTTACCCAGTAGCTGTGACCTTATTTTTTCGCTAAACAATCAGAAGTTGTAATTGCTTATCTTGGGGGGGTCATCTTTTTCTTATTTAAAATATGAAAGTTTCATATTAAGTAATCTCCAAATTATCTGAATTTTTCAATATGTTTCTTCTGCATGAATCATTTGGAGTCAGAACCAGCAGGAATCACTTTGAATATCTTATTCCCTTTTTTATTGTTAATGTATTTGATCTGATAAAAGGTACATTTCTAGTTTCAGAATGGAACCAAATCAATGTCTGCCACCTTCACAGATGTTTACAGACATGAAGATCACAGAATATAGATAAAACACAACTCTCATTCTACCCTCTCAAATAGGAGAAGAGAAAAAAGGAGAAAAATAGGGATTCTTATAGAGGGAAAAGTAAAAGCTGTATTGCTATTTCAAGCTGGATTATTTCATCAGTGAGTCAGCAATGTTGACTAAGAGTAGAAAGCCTAGAAATGGGTCAACTGACTTTTAGTTAGGTATTGGTCCACTTTGTAGTGTACCACAGTTACAGAGAGTATAAACATACTTTATAGATTAATCTAAAAATGGGTTATTTGAGCTTTTCCCCTTTTATGTTAGGCTAAAGTATCAAATACAATGAATTCACTGTTAATGTTTACAGAGTCTTGTTTTCAGTGAGTCTCAGACAAGTTATCTGAATAGATTGGCTGGTTTGATGTTTTCAAGAATTAGAAAGTTGAGAAAGAAAAAATAAAGTGACTGGGACAGTGTCACAGAAATAACATATCAGAGCTTTATTCAAACCCAGGTCTGCCTAACTCAAGAATCTATATTCTTAATACTGCATTAACTTGGTTTCAATGATAGGTATTCATCATAACATCAGTTGTATTTATCACTATTTTTGAAATGATAGTTATTATATATGCCAGAAATAACTGAGGTGGTAGCTGGATTCTTGATTTTGCTGTCTCTAAGTCCTAGATCCTATTCCCACCTATCTCCATGCGTATCTGATTTTCACTAGGATCTTCATTGGTTTACAAAAAGAGAATATTTTTGTCCTTGATTTTATCCCTGAAATTTCTATTTTTTATTTCCTTTTTGTTAACATGACAAATGAAATTAATGCCCACTCAGTAACTTAACAAAAGCTGTACTCTTCAACACCAGGAATCCAGAATTTAAATGTATTACCTTTTTTTATTGAAGAATAAAAAAGACATTTTATGTGTTTCCAATCTTGTTAACTTTACTATTTAACTGATTTCCTTTAGCATTTATTTAGTAAAATTTGGTTTTTACCTTAGATATATTACATGTTCTACATCATTAAAATATGACAATGGTGCTGGGAAAATATTCCCAGCACAAGAATGAAACTAGACTACTGTTTGTCCCCATTTACAAATAAACTCAAAATGGCCGAAAGACCTAAATATAAGAACTGAAATAATAAAATACATAGAAGAAAATATAACTACTACACTTATGGACTTTGGTATTGGAGAATATTTTAGGAATTTGATTCTAAAGACAAAACATAAATGAATGGGCCTATATTAAACTAAAAAACTTCTGCACAGCAAAAACAAAAAACGAAAAACAAAATAAAATCAACAAACAAACAAAAACACCAACAAAACAAAAACGTAACCATCCCATAGTGAAAAGGTAATTTGCAAACAATAGCTCCAAAGAGGGGTTAATAACCAAAATATATAAAAAACTCATACAGCTCAACACCAAACAAACAAAAGCATCTATTTAAAAAATGGGCAGAGGAACTGCACAGACACTTTTCCCAATAAGACATGCAAATGGCCAAAATATTTATAGAAAAATGCTCAACCTCACTAGCTATTAGGAAAATGCAAATCAAAACTACAATGAAATTATTATACCTCATACCTGTCTGAATGGCTGTTATCAACAAGACAAGTAAAAACAATATTTGGAGAGGTTGTAGAGAAAAAGGAACTCTCATTCAGTGATGTTGAGACTGAAAACTGGTACTATGGAAAGCAGATGGAGGCTCCTCAAGAATATAAGAAATAGGGTCACCATATGACCCAGCAACCCCTCTTCTGGGAATCTAGCTGAAAAAAATTTAAAAATACATTTATTTGCAAAGATATATGCGTTCCTATATTCATTGCACTATTATTTATATTGGCCAAGACATGGAAACAGCCAAAGTGTCCTTCGATAGATAATTGGGAAAAGATGTGGTACATATCTATAATGGAATGCTACTTAGCCATAAGGAAAAATGAAATACTGCCATTTGTGACATCATGGATGGATCTTGAGAATATCATGCTAAGTGAAATAAGTCAGACAGAAAAAGTTAAGAACCATATGATTTCACTCAGATATGGGATATAAAACTGAAAGCAACAAATGAATAAACAAGAAAAATAAAAAAGCAACAACTCATAGACATAGATAACATTATGATGTTTTCCACAGGGAAGGGTTTGGGTAGTAAAGGGTAAAGGGGACCAAAAATATGCTGACTGAAGAAGATTTGAGTTTGGGTGGTTGGCACACAATGCAAAATACAGATTATGTACCATTAATTGTACACATGAAATCTATATAATCTTATTAATAATTAACAATAAATTTAATTAAAAATAAAATGCCAAAAATAAAAAAGAAACTTTACACCAGAAAATTACATTATGTTATTAACCAGTTATCCCCTCAAAATTTACTTTCTAAAATGTTTCAAAATATGACTTAATTTGATAATTTTGATACTACTTTTGGCTCACAAATTTATTTTTATAATGTAATTAATTGAAACTTAAAAATAAAGTAATCTCTACCATGGACTTAGGTCGTCCATGTTTGAATTTTCAGTCCAGTAACATATTGGAAAGCTTACATCATCAGCTTATCATGTCTAAGCTCTCATTTCCTTACTTATTCATGATAATGATACCTTCCGTACGGTGACATAGAATTAACATGGTAATGTGAACACATTGATTTTATTGTCATTTTTGACAAATGTATACTAAACATTGGCTTTATACTATTAATATTAAATAATTATTAAAATAAAGCTATTTCAAAATTTAATTGAGAGTTTACATTTCAGAGTGAAGGCAATTTTATAAAGTATTATCTAGTCCTGGGAAAATAAGTGATCTCTCTCTCTCTCTCTCTCTCTCTCTCTCTCTCTCTCTCTCTGTCTCTCCCTCTCTCTCAGTGAGATATATTTATAAGTGACTTTTTACCAGCAGCCCTTTAGGTAAAGCTTTTCTTGACTCTAAATTGCTCTGAAAGATTCATCTGATTTTTTAAGTTCCTGCAAGCGACTTTTCAACTGAAATTAAAAATTCTACTGACCATGTGTCATCTCAGATTTCCTTCCAGAGGAGGAGAAGATAATCAAGCTGGAATAAGAAGTTGGCTACAGAAGTGTATGACAATAAACAAATGTGAAAACATAATGAAAGGAAAGAACTGCATTCAAGTGCATGATTAGGCTTTGCAGCAAAATTTGTCGCTCTTCTGAAATGGACACTAATTTCATTAGTTCACTTAGTTAACTTGAAGTCAATTTTAGAGTTGAAAATTTCAGCTTCTAAATCAACCTGAACGTTTGTTGTAAAATAAAGAACTGGCTCAAGGCGGCTTTTTTTTGGTATAGGATGCCAGTGGTCTCAAACTATACAGTATATAGGAAAAAAACATTGATTTGGTCTTTACTGCATCTAACACATTAAGCTTGTATTATCAGTTATTTTGTATATGCTTTAGTTTCCAATTACCTAGCATGTTATTTTACATGTATTAATATAATTTTATAAATAGCCTTATATTCTTATGCTATGCATTAAAATGCATATATGAAAGGAGCAAAATAATGAATAAGCCCTACTTTGGAGGAAAAAGAGTAAGACTCAAAATAAATGTCATCATAATTGGATATATATGCTTAACTTTATATATGAAACATTGGACTATTTAGTTCATTTATATTTGTATTTACATTGATGATGTTAAAACAGGTTTTTTATTTGACATATTGCATGATTTTTTTTTCCTTTCTTTGGTATCAATCAATCATTATTATTATTTTTTATAATGTGTTCCCTCTGTGTTTTCCAATTTGCTTTAGAGGTTAAGTTAGACATTATATGTATATCTTTGCATTTTGAGAGTACAAACTTTGAGGGTAATAAAAATATAAGTATTTATTTTGCCTCTTTTCAACAGTGCTAGATAGAAACTTCAAACATTTTATCCCCATGGGCTCTACTCACATCTTTTGTTTCATTCTTGTGATGCAGTTTAATTTTCAAATATTTGAGGCCATATAAAACATCACTATTAATATTTTAAATTGTCAATATCCTATCTAATAAAAGAGAAACATGGTAATTAGCATACGACCGCTACCCTTCCCATTGGCTAATCAGTGAGATATGCAAATGAACTGCCAGCCAAGATGGCAGCCGGCAGCCAGGCAGCTTGAAACTAACATGAGGCTTGCTTGCTTCAGTGACTGAGGAAACCAACGTTCCCGCCTGCCTTGCCGGCCTCTGAGCCTGCAGTTTAAGAAACATTGTAACAAATATAGAAGCTAAACAAAACCCCAGAAACCAGCTTTCAGCTGGCTGGGATCTCAGAGCTGGAGTTAATACAGAGTTTTGATTATAGAACTGAAACAAACCAGATACCTACTTTCAGCAGCTGAGGCCTCAGAGCTGGAGCAAGAGCTAAAGCTAGCCCAGAATAAATTAAAAAAAAAGAAAAAAAGGAGCAGTTGGGAGCTTCAGTCCCAGCCTGAAAACAGCCCTCAGCCTCACCCAGACTGGCCAGGCACCCCAGTGGGGACCCCCACCCTGAAGGGTGTGTGACCAGCTGCAAACAGCCATCATCCCCTCACCCAGGCTGGCCGGGCACCCCCACCCTGATCCAGGACACCCTTCAGGGCAAACCAGCCAACCCCCACCCATGCACCAGGCCTCTATTCTATATAGTAAAAGGGTAATATGCCTCCCAGCACCGGGATCAGCGGGACAGGGGGCAGCGCCCAAACCCCCTGATTGCCCTGCGGCTCTGTGTGTGACAGGGGGCAGGGCCACAACCTCCCTATCGGCCCTGCTCTGTTCGTGACAGGGGAAGGCTCCCCAACCCCCTGATCGTCCCTGCTCTGTGCCTGATAGGGGGAGCTCCCCAACCCCCTGATCACCCTGCGGCTCTGTGTGTGACTGGGTGCGGCGCCCCAAGCCCCCACCCCCCACCCCACGGGCCCTGCTCTGTGACGGGGTAGAGCCATAACCTCCCCATCAGCCCTGCCCTGGGTATGACCGTGACAGTACCCCAACCCCCTGATCCGCCCTGCTCTGTGTGTGACAGGGGCGGTGCCCCAACTTCCCTATCGGCCCTACTCTGTGAATGACAGGGGGGAGTTCCTCAACCCCCTGATGGGCCCTGCTCTGTGCGTGACAGGGGAGAGCTCCCCAACCCCCTGATTGACCCTGCTCTGTGCATGACAGGGGGCAGCGCCCCTACCCCCTGATTGGCCATGCTCTGTGGGTGACAGTGGGTGGCACCGCAACCTCCCCATCGACCCTGCCTTGAGTGTGACAGGGGGCGGTGCCCCAACCCCCCAATCAGCCCTACCCTGAGCATGACTGAGGGTGGCATCGCAACCTCCTGATCCACCCTGCTCTGCGCGTGACAGGGGGCGGCACCCCAACTCCCCATTCGGCCCTGCTCTGAGCCCGACCAGGGGCTGCACCTAGGGATTGGGCCTGCCCTCTGCCACCCGGGAGCAGTCCTAAGCCAGCAGGTCGTTATCTCCTGAGGGGTCCCAGACTGTGAGAGGGCACAGGCTGGGCTGAGGGACCCCCCCCCCCCCGCCAAGTGCACAAATTTTTTTACACCGGGCCTCTAGTTCATTTATATTTACCCATATATTTAAGCTTTACAATGCTCTTGAATCCTTCATGTACTTCCATGTTTTTATGCAGAATCTTTTTTTTTTCTATTGAAGAATCTGCTTTATATTTTCTTTCAACACTTTAAAGATGCTAATCCACTGTTTTTTTGTTTCTTCCACATTGTTTCTCCAAATAAGTTTTTTTTTTTCTATTTTCAAGATTTTTTCTTTGTGTTTGGTTTTTGGCAGTTATTCCAAAGTGACCAATGCTTGATGGCACAAGATCAATTCATGGATATGTGATCCATTCCAAGTGCAATTTGAATGTAAAAGAATACAAAAAGTGCCATTTTTGCTTTCAACATCCATATTACCATTATCTTTATAAAACTGACACTTGTCAATTATTTTGTATATCTAAGAAAAATATCCCTTTATCTGAAAAGATTATCCTTATCCTATTTTCCTCCATTTTCTTCTATATAATTGTTTGAACTCAGATTTTCTTCATGCAACTCATCCAAAACAAAATATTACAACAGATTGATTTTGGAAGCTTATGTGATAATCCAGATACCTCCTAATAAACCAGATATGAAAGATATTTATAAAAATATGAAGCAATTAATTATAGCATTAATTATATTTTGTTTTGGGACACACAGTTATGTTTTGTAAATATATAATATGTTACATTAAGAAATGATTGTTATTAGTATTTTAAAAATTTATTGAATGCAATTTTGAATACTTCTGTTTTAATTTCTAATACATTAAAAATGCGTACACATGCAACTCAGAAAGCACATTGGAATTACAATATCTTTAAGAATATAAAGTTTGAAAAATACACTTTTAGATGTGCCTTCATATGTTTTTGTATTATTTTGATTGAGAGCCACAGAACTTCATGATATTGTTTATCTAGTTTGGAAACTTCTCAAGCATGACTTATTCTAATGGTGTCCTGCTCAATTCTATTTCATCTATTTCTGTGATTCCAATTAAATATATGTCAAATATTTCCCCTGGTTCTCCATGTCATATATATATAGTATTTTTTTTTCTCTCAGTGCTTCAGTATGTATTTTTAATTGACTTATCTTCCAGTTCAGTAACCCTATCATTGGCTGTCTATTCTATTTTTATCCATCTATTGAGTTCATAATCTTTTAATTAACATTGTTCACTTTTAGAATTTCTACTTGAATCTTTTGTATCTGTAGGCATTCCTCATGTTATACAATATTTTTAATTGAAGCTCTTGCATATCAGAACTGTGTCTGCTTTGACAGCTCTCTTAGCCACTGGAACTATGCAAAGCAAAGACTCAGTTTTAACATGCACGTGCTTCAGTTAGTACAGTGTCACACAAAGTGAGGACTTCTGGTATTCCAATTTTGTACTGATATTTTTATTTTTATTTTTATTTTTTTAATTAAATCTTTATTGTTCAGATTATTACATTTGTTCCTTTTTTTTTTCCCCCCCCTAACTCCCCTCCTCCCAGTTCCCGCCCCACCCTCCGCCATCACTCCTCACCCACTGTCCTCATCCATAGGTGCACGATTTTTGTCCAGTCTCTTCCCACATCTCCCACACCCCTTTCCCCCCCAAGAATAGTCAGTCCATTCCCTTTCTATGTCCCTGATTCTATTATAATCAACAGTTTATTCTGTTCATCAGATTATTTATTCACTTGATTCTTAGATTCACTTGTTGATAGATGCATATTTGTTGTTCATAATTTGTATCTTTACCTTTTTCTTCGTCTTCCTCTTCTTAAAGGATACCTTTCAGCATTTCATATAATCCTGGTTTGGTGGTGATGAACTCCTTTAGCTTTTCCTTATCTGTGAAGTTCTTTATCTGACCTTCAATTCTGAATGATAGCTTTGCTGGATAAAGTAATCTTGGTTGTAGGTTCTTGGTATTCATCACTTTGAATATTTCTTGCCACTCCCTTCTGGCCTGCAAAGTTTCTGTTGAGAAATCAGCTGACAGTCGTATGGGTATTCCCTTGTAGGTAACTGAGTTTCTTTCTCTTGCTGTTTTTAAGATTCTCTCTTTATCTTTTGCTCTTGGCATTTTAATTATGGTGTGTCTTGGTGTGGTCCTCTTTGGATTCCTTTTGTTTGGGGTTCTCCGCGCTTCTTGGACCTGTAAGTCCATTTCTTTCACCAGGTGGGGGAAGTTTTCTGTCATTATTTCTTCAAATAGGTTTTCCATATCTTGCTCTCTCTCATCTTCTGGCACCCCTATAATTCTGATGTTGGTACGCTTGAAGCTGTCCCAGAGGCTCCTTACACTATCCTCGCATTTTTGGATTCTTTTTTCATTTTGCTTTTCCGGTTGGATGTTTTTTGCTTCCTCGCATTTCAAATCATTGACTTGATTCTTGTGCTCCTCTGGTCTGCTGTCGGGCGTCTGTATAATATTCGTTATTTCAGTCTGTGTGTGCTTAATTTCTAGTTGGTTCCCCAATATAAGATCGAGGGTCTTATTAGTTTTCGTGTAGATCTCATTAAGTTTATCGGCAGCTTCTAAACAGTTCTTGAGAGACCTTAAAAGTGTGGTTCTGAACTCTATTTCTTCCATTGACAATTTTGTCCTGTTTCTTTGTCTCCGCATTTTGTTATGCTTCCTTGGTGCACCCCCTAGTGGTCTTTGTTCGCAGTCTTATAGATAAATCTTGATTGTTGTAGCTAATTCCAGGGAGGGTTTGACCTCCAGGCCAAGTGGCTATGAGAATCAGCTGTGTCAGCAGTGAGAGAACTTCTGTCCTCTAGGGAGGTGCTAATCTAGCCTTTGCCTGAGGCTATCTGGCAAATGCCTCTGTGCAGGGCTTGGGCGGGGCGGGTCGCACAGGATCTACAGGGTGGGCCGGAGGGAGCAGTTATGGTGGCTCTCAGTCCTGTCCCCAGGGGCTCTGCCTCTCTGAGTCCCAGCACCCGCTGCAAAGCTGGGAGAGAAAGCTGCACTCGCTCTGACCGAAGCCAGACAGTCCCGCTTCTCCCGTTTGAGCCTGGGTCCCTAAAGACTCGCCCGGATCTGGTGCTCAGAGTCTGCGACTCCCTCCCGATTGAAAACAACAACCGCGCCCTCCGCCGCCAGCCCGCTCCGCGCACTCCGCACCTCAGTATTTGACTTCAGCACTGCGCCTCCTCTGAGTGTCCCTGTGCGTTTCTCTTTCCTCCTAGTTGTAGGACTTCCACTCAGCCAGCGTTCCTGTGGTTCTGGGTGATGTCCCTTCCGTTTTTTGGTTTCACTTTTGAAGTAGTTGTTCAAAGCAGCAAACTCCGGCGTTAACCTATGCCGCCATCTTGGTTCTCTCCTTGTACTGATATTTTTATTTATTTTCTTGAACATAATTATACAGAATGTGGCAAAAGTAGGTTTACAGTTATTCGTTGGAATATAAAACAATAGTTAGTAAATAAGAGTACAAGAATAAATTATTTTGAATACTCACAGCTGAAAACCTACTTTTGCCAACACCCTGTCTTTATTTAAAACTTTTTCGTTGTTAAACCGGTTTTTACGGCAGTAAATTAAAAATGCTAGCATGTGATGAAATAAGTTGCTCTATCATGTAACTTCACTACATCACTGCTTGGTTCAGTTTTTTTAATATCAAGAATTACAGTGACAGAAGCAGTGTATTAATTTACACTCTAGCAGCAGTTCTTTCTTTATCTTCTTGACCTTATCAATATTAGTTTTAAGGTATCACATCTTTTCATGTATAGTATAAGAACCTTACAAGTATAGTATACTTCCATTTCTCCCTTCCTAACTTTTGTGCTATAACTATCATATCATTTACTTCTATATATTTTATAAATTTCTTAATGCATAGGTATCATTTTATCTTTTAACAGGAGATAAGCCATCCACTGATGCAAATAATAAGAATAAAGATATTTCATATTTTGTCAGGTATTATCAAATAAAGTATCATACTTCTTTTGCCTAAAGAGCTTCATTCCACATTTCTTATAATGCAGGTCTTCTGGTATTTCACTATTTCAGCTTTTGTGTGTCTGAACACTTTTAAGTTGCCATTAGTTTGAAACATGTTCATTAATTTTAGGAATCTAAAATAAAACAAAAATGTATCATTTAAAGTTGGTAGTTTCTTTTCTATCTTATTAGAATATTTAAAGAAACTTCTCTGTATTCTGGTTTGTATTTTTTCTGACAAGGTCTCTGTGTCATGCTTACTTTAGTTCCTCTGTACATATGTATCACTTTTCTGCAGATGCTTTAAAAATTTTACCCTTTATCATCAATTTCAAGTAATTGATTATGATGTTCCCTATTGTAATTTTTTCATATTTAAAATATGTTGTTTTTCATTGAGGTTCTGGGATTATGAATTTATATAGATTCACTGTTTTTTCAAAAAAATAATAAAACACTGTTTTATTTAAATTTTTTTCAACGATTTTATAAACCCTTCTTTTCTCAGGTACTTCAATTACCTGTAAAATATGCCACTAGAAACAGATCATTGGTGCTCTCTCATTTTTTTCCCATTCCTTTTTTTTTTTTTTAATCCCCTGAGTTTCATTTGGATAGTTTTTATTGCTTTGTCATCAAGCTCATTAATTTTGTCTAACTTGTCCTTATTCCCTTTTTAAAAAAAATCTCAGATGTTTTCATTTTCATCTTTGAAAGTTTGATGTGGGTATTTTTTTATATCTTAAATGACTTTATTTGACATATTCAACCTTTCCTTTAGCTTCCTGAAATTATAGAATAAGGTTACAATAACTGTTTGAATGTCCTTGTCTACTAAATCTGCCGTCAGTGTACTTTCTTGGTTGGTTTTAATCGACTTATTTTTCTCATTATGAGGCAGCTTTTACTGTTGACTTACAAGCCTGACAATTTTGGTGGCATATCAGATACTTTATTTTTACATTTTTTAGGGGATGATTATTTGTGTATTACTGATATTATAAATATTTGTATGCTTTGTTCTGGAAAGTGATATTTTTGTAATCCTATGAATATTATTGGACTTAAACATTTTTTACCTGATTTTAATTTTTGCTAGGTCGAACTAATTTTTCTAGGAATGTTTTTCCTCACTGTTGAGATGGAATCACCTGAGTTCTTTAGATACTTCCCTATGAATTATGGGGTTTTCCACTATGGTGTTTTGGAACAAAAACTATTATTGATGCTGTGTGAGATATCTAATTATCTTCTCTAATCCTTTAGGTGGTTCTTTATCAGTAATGTGTAATCACCTTCTCACATGCACTAATACTGCTTAACGGATGCCTTGAGGCAGACTCTCGTGAGATATTGGGAGATCTCTTTCTGCACAGCTCTGTGTCCTATGGGACATTCTCATGTGAACTCGTCCAGCTCAGCTTCTCTGGACTAATAACTGCCTCTGCCTACCTCTTGAGATCATGGAGCTTCACTTGAGTTCCCTCGCCCTGCACTGGGTAACGGAAACTTTCCAGGCAAGAAGTGGAGACAATTTTAGGATTTTGCTTGTTAGTTTTTTCTTCTTGAGGTCACTGTACTGCATTGCTTAACGTTCAGAGTATTGAAACCACTGTTTCGTATATACAGGGCAGGGTAAAGAATCCATTATGTTTGCAGTAAAGCACAATATCAAGTAACTGTGGAATCACAAAGGGAAGACGGGGGAGGGTTGGGTAGGTGGTTAGAGATCCACCAAAGAATTTGTATTTATATATGCATAACCCGTGGACACAGACAGCAGGGTGGTGAAGACCTGCATTGAGGGGCAAGGGTAGGCTAGAAGGGCTCAGTAGGAGAAAAAAGAGGACATATGTAATACTTTCAACAATAAAGATTTATTTTTAACAAGAAAAATATAAAATATAACCTTTCACTTTTTAAAAAATGGATGTATTTTAGATTGGAAAACTACTTCAGACCCTTTTTATATTCAAAAATAGTTTACAGAAAAGACAGTTTGTTAATGTTGTATATTAAAATATCAAAACTGCCGAAACCGGTTTGGCTCAGTGGATGGAGCGTCGGCCTGCGGACTGAAGGGTCCCGGGTTCGATTCCGGTCAAGGGCATGTGCCTGGGTTGCGGGCACATCCCCAGTGGGGGATGTGCAGGAGGCGGCTGATCGATGTTTCTCTCTCATCGATGTTTCTGACTCTCTGTCTCTCTCCCTTCCTCTCTGTAAAAAATCAATAAAATATATTTAAAAAAAAAATATCAAAACTTTATCCTAAGAATTTAATATACACACCCAGAGCTTAATAGTCCAATAAATTTACAGAAGAAACTAGAAACACTTGGTGCTAATTAACTATGTAAAGAGGATTAAAAAGTGCTTAGAGATAACCTTTGCCTTAATCAGTAGTAAATTTATTTAAAAAGTTAAGAAAAGGGAAGGAATATGATAAGAGCGTTTTTGCTAAAAGGGGTATTAAAGAAAAATGTTTTGATTATCTGAAGTCTATGGGCAGTACGCTTTCTGGTGTTCTTTTAATTATTGGAACGGGAGCTGTGAAATGGCCCCCAGCAGGAGTGTGGATTTATCATTATGCGTATAGAATAGAAAACTTCACTTAGGCTTTTAAGATATATTCTTGCATGAAAAGAAAAGACCTAGTAAGCAGTGCAAATGTGGCTTAAAATACTCTGGCTCATAGTCAAAGGGTAAGCAAAAACATTACATATGGCATATACACAAGAAATACGTTTTGTTGATGGCAGGGGGCCAATATTAGTAAGCTGTAGATACTGCCATGAGAAAGGTAATATTTTGAGTACTTTATGAGTGATAAAAATGACATTGCATAATTATCCACACTTATTTTTGAGGAGTCCGAAAGATTTATTGGTAAGCACTCCTCATTTAGACAGAAACCTTACATTGCCACAAGGCATGTCACACTGACATAGTGTTTCTGCGGAAGCCTGCAGCATCGAGTGTAGTCACTACAGAAACAGCAAGTATTAATAGAACCTTCATCCATCTGGTCTTTTGAGATAGTTTTAAGTTTCATTAAGCTTTTATTGGAATTATGACAACTGTCCCAGTCTATTTTCAGAAGCTTGACTGTCCTGTTGCTCATGAATTTTATCAGGAGAAAAGTGCTGATTCAAAAGTGCTGTTCTAAAGGACCAAAGGCTAATATTTTGTAGAAGATTGTGGATACCAAAAGTGACAACTTTCTGCCATGCTTATCGGGTTAAACTGTATCTGCTTCCACTGGAATGCGATGTGTTTCACATCAATAGTACCTCCTTTAGACATCTTTATGTATTTTTAAAACTGTTTTTCTTAGGCTACTTCCCCAAATTATTTAGTTTCTCATATTCACCCCATAACAATGATGTTGACCGTTAATTTGATCAATAGCCAGATCTTTAGATCTGACAATATCTCACCATGTAAGCATGACTAAAATATTTCTGTATCATCAAAAGAAATGGTGGCTTTGTCCTAATGGCTAAGCAACAGTTTAGAATTCATTATTTAATATATATTCAATAACTGATTTTGAAAGTTTAAAAATTATTGAATATTCATGGTTTAGATTCTTCAAATTTAAAATCAGAATAAAATTTGTTGTAGTTAAATTACCTTAATGGTGTTGAACTTGATGAAATGTAAAGAAGAATTTTCTGATAAGATTATAGATAACTTGATTTCAGAGAAAATGTTTTCATGGCTATGTAAAATAATAGCATCATTTTCTGACAATTTTTTTTACTTAATTTTTAAACAAGTAAAACAAAATTGCTGCTTTGAGTCTAAACATATTTTGAAATAGTTTAACAATGTTTACTAAGATTTAATACTTGGTCCTTCGATTGTCAGGATATAATAAATGCAAATTTAACAACATTTTTAACGGTTGAAAACCATGCAGAATTATCAAACCATTTGTAGAATAGGAAAATTTTTCATTTCAGTATGATGAATGCATACTATGATTTAAAGCTAAACCTAAAGTCTATGGATAGGAAATAAGCTCACATTAGTAATGTTATTTGCCTCCTAAATAGTAAAACAAAAGGAAACACTATAACATTCCAACATTTTACCAGCATTATATAAATTTCTAGTATTCATTTGTGATCTTTTATTAGACATCCTGATATTCTGTTATTGAATTGCCTTAATAGCATCACAGTCTGTATCCTATTACTGACTTCCATGAACAGCATGAGACAATTGGGTTTTTGTAATGCAGTTTTAGATCAAAGTGGTTTATCATATAAATTGCTATCCATAGGAGTAGATAATTCTGATGAGATTTACCTCATTTATTTCTAAGAAATAAAATCGTATCACTTGATTTTACAAAGCATAATTAAAATGTTAATTGAAAATACTGTGCTACATGTATACTGCCTGTCATCTCACTTTTTCAGAGTTCTGCCGGTATTTTAAATATATCTTGCAAGGGCACAATAACAGCAAGACAAGGCCTTTGTGATCGTTATAGCCAATGTTGTAGACCAACTGGGACTTTCCCTCTTTGTATTTATGAAAATAATAAATAGTAAGTGAATATAGAGTTATGAAAATTGATAAAGGCATTAGTAAAAATTGACAGAGACATTAGAGTACATAGTGTTTATGCATGGTTTTATGTTTTATAGGTAGAGATAACTGTACCTATTAACTCTTCCTTTATGGCACTATGCACTGTATTAACCTTACAATATACATACTAATTTATTATTGTCTGAATTAATGTAATTTCACATAGACAAAAGACTAGCATAAACAGTGAAATAATCACACATTTTATAATTTTTGTTTTTAAACATTTCTTTTCTGTTAGAAAAAAATAAAACTAAGATATAATGTTTCCGGTCAAAATAACTGAAACTAATCAATATTAGTGAACTATTTTAAAGTATATAAAAGTAATCACCCTTTATCAACAACCATAATACTGCAAGTTCCTTTTATAGCTGTATTCAGTAATGTGACTTTAGATTCTCCTCATTATAGGAACATGGCAATTTTATATTAGAGTCATAAATCAAAGGAAAATGTTCTACTCATAACACTAAAAAACAGGTTTGTTTGGCCAGTGAAAGAATCTTCTGAATTGCTACCAATTGAACAGAATATTTTATTATAAATGTTATCAAATTAAAGAGAACAGAAAGTTATTAGTCCAATAATTAAGCAGGTGTTTTATCCTTGTTTAAAATAGTCTGGCTGGCATGGCTCAGTGGTTGAGCATCGACCTATAGTATGAACCAGGAGATCATCATTCAATTCCTGGTCAGGGCATATGCCTTGGTTGAGGGCTTGATCCCCAGTGGGGAGTGTGCAGGAGGCAGCTGATCAATGATTGTTTCTCATAATTGATGTTTCTATCTTTCTCTCCCTCCTCCGTCCTCTCTGAAATCAATAAACATATATTAAAACAAATGATATAGTGACATTAATAAGAACATTGGACATTACAAAATGTTTTAAATTTTCAGATTTACACTGAGAAACAGATAAAAAAAAAGCATAGGATATAAAGTACATATTTACTTATGTGGATGAAATATGCTCTTATTACCATTTTCCACACTATATTTTTGTGTTTATTTGTTTTATTTTGTTTTCATAACAAGCTATGGGATGATCATACACTTATATTCTCTAAGCTGATGCTGGCACAGACCTTTTTTCTCCTAAAAGTTTCCCCACAAAAAAATTATGTTTTTCATTAGACCAATTGTGGACTTGTAGTTGTCAGGAAAAATAAATGAATTTTAATGGGCATATATTTTGCTCAGTAATTTATGAATTAACCTTTCATATGCACCCAGTTTGTTGACCATGAACATAACATATGCCATATTACCAGTTGTAAGTCTTTTAATATTCTCACACATTATTGAAATGCAAATAATACAAATAGTAAAATCTTTTATCTTTAAATTTTAAATTAAGTTTATTGGGGTGACATTGGTTAATAATTATATAGGTTTAAAGTATACAATTATATAAAACATCACCTGTATATTGCATTGTGTGCCCACTACTCAGTCAAATCTTTCGTCACTACAGATTTGACCTTCTTTAAACAGTGAATTTTAAAATGTTTTATCTTCAATATATACTTCACTTTTCTATTTGTATTTATTCTCTGATGGTTTACTTAAAGGCTCATTGGGAGGATAGCTGTTATTTTCAGCACCTCCTTGACCCTTCCTTGTAGCTCACTGAAAGCCAGAATGGAGGAAATGAGTCAAGTCTGATATAATTTAGCTGAAGCTGAATTTTCCTTTAACAAATCTTAGGAAACAATAGCAGATAAAGTTTTCTTGAAACTTAGGAACTCAAAACAACCTTGAACAATGTATTACACACACTCAGTTTCCCATCAAAGAGCATGGTATATCCTTCTATCAATTAATGTATCTTTAAAATTCTCTTAACAATGTTTTATAGTTTCATCAAATAGGTCTCCCTTATTTTATATCAAGTTTATTTTGTATTACATCATATTTACTGATGCTATTTAGTCATTTTATTTTTCTACATTTTAGTTATGTTTAATATAGAATGTAGAATTAACATTTTATATGAATTTTATTCTACAACATTATTAAATCAATTTTAATGTGTGTTTATTTATTTATTTAGTTTAAATATATTGTATTGATTTTTTACAGAGAGGAAGGGAAAGGGATAGAGAGTTAGAAACATCAATGAGAAAGAAAGATCTATCAGCTGCTTCCTGCACACCCCCTACTGGGGATGCGCCTGCAACCAAGGTACATGCCCTTGACCGGAATTGAACCTTGGACCCTTCAGTCCGCAGGCCGATGGTCTCTCCACTGAGCCAAACCGGTTAGGGCTAATGTGTGTTTTATTAGATTATTTAGAATGATATACATAGCCAATTATGTTTTCTGATAAGAAAGAGATTGTTACCACTTTTCTAATTCAGACTTATTTTTCTTGCTTTATTGCACCAGCTAAGACCTCTGGAGAAATGTTGAATAGAAGATCTGATGTTGACGCTTTTGCTCTTTTTCTTGGTCTTTGGGTAAAAGCAGTGTTTTATCACTAAGTTTGAAATTAGGCATAGATTTTTCATAAATTCCTTTTGTCAGGTTGATAAAGTGTATTTATTCCTGTTTTCTTAGTGCTTTCAATCATTAATATATGTTGAATTTTACTAAACCCTATTTCTATACTTACTGAGATGATCACAATTTTTTTTTCTAGTTTTATGATACGGTGTATAAAATTGATTTAAAAATATTATTTAAAGTTCACATATACAGGATAAAATCCACTTGGTCATGATATGTCTATTTACATATTGAAAATTTGACTTACTAGTAATATTTTTAGGAATTTTTATATCTGCTCATGGAGGATATTGACCTATAGTTTACTTTCAATGCCTCCATCTTCTCCCTGATCTTGGCATCATAAGTCTTCACTGCATTGTTAGCTTTCTGATTCCTTTAAATGTCAGCTTTCAGATCTCCTAATTGCACTTAGTGGAACAATTAGTCTGAATTACCTGGTTATATTACAACAACATTAAAGAACTTCTTGGTTATTCTTTCTCAGTTGGAGATGCTGATGAAAGAAGTCAAATTGAAATTGACTCTTTTATCACAATACTATCTATAAAGGAAATAGAAATGTATAATATCCTCTTAGCTTTAGCCTAAAATATGTATGTTTAATTACCTGATTAACTCTACATTGAAGAGGAGAAATTCTCAAAACAGTAAAGGGCTTTAGTGTGTAAGGCTAACACTGGTTTCTAAAAATGATAACAGTCCAGAAGACATGTCAGATAGGCAATTATATAAAACTTGCCCCTGTTTGCCCCTGGTTTTTCTAATGTAATGCTGATTTTTATTTCCTGCTCCTTTGCATGTTTGCAATAATTCTGTTCTGTATACTATGGTTACATAACAAATTATGGTGCTATGAGACTTTTGCTATAAAAATTTTATTATACTCAAGGATTTCTTTTAAGTTGGGCATTTCCATACAGCAAATAGAGATGGCTTTTCTCAGCTCTAAGTTTGAAGCTTCCACTAAAAACACTTTCCTGCTTATTTTATTCATCACCTCAAGCTATTGAAAATCTGCACTTAAGAAACCTGGGATCCCATTTGTTTCAGACAAGTTGGAGCAAATTTATATTGAAGAGTCATAGCCAGTTCAAAGCCATGAAGAGCCATGGCCTTTGTGATTAGACAATGATTTTCACAAGGCTTATCTCATGATGGATTTATCCAAACTCTTTCTTTTAAATGATACCTTAATCTATATTTTCAATTTATATGTCATGGATGCATTGCCTTCTCTTTGAGAAGATAGAGAAGCATTATCCTATAAACTCCATTATGTAGTGTTGTGAAGGAAAGTATCATTGATGGCCCACTGGTTCTGCCACCTCACCATTGCCAGGAAGAGGTCGACCAAGTATTCCAAAAGTAATCTGAGTATATTTAATGTAGTCTTGAAGACTGAATGCTAAAACTCTTTTTCTAAAAACTCTTAAAGCAGCTCAAGTGATTATTCAAGAAAGTATTTTTGCAATTACAGTTCCTTTGATAGTTTATATTGCTTAAAGTTATAATTTACTGAATTCATTACTAAGGTTTCTGTGTGAGTTTTACTTTTAATGATAAGTACATGTGTTAGTCAGTCCAAAATATTTTCAAAAGAAAAATATGATAGCCACGCTCTGACAAATACATGTTGTGTGTTCTTCATTTTGAAACCAACAGAATAATTTTCTGATAAATATATTGCTGTACCTTGCACTGGCAAGTTCCTATTAGATTTCTAAACTTTCCTAAGCAAATGCCATTCATTAATAAATAGCTCAAAATACTGTAAAATATGAATCTATCTGCAATGTATAGCTAAATACTTTTCAGAGAATATAACTATAAATTTTCTATATTATGCCTCTCAAAATGTCAAAGATCCTGAGGTCAAGATAAACCTTAGAAATATAAAAGGAACAATATAACTTCCATTTGGAGATGGTTCACTCTGCAGCTACTGAGAAAAACCGTGACCCTGATGAAGACTCTTCTGACTGTGACTGAGTAGAATAGGAAAAAAATTTGATAAAGGAGATCTGTAGATGCAATTACTTAAAATGAACGAATTTCAGTTGGCAGCTTTAAACATTCCATAGAAATTTGCTGTTGTTCAAAATTTCAGGCATTTTTCAATTTCTGGCATTGTATTTATCTTATAAACTTTTTATGTACATTGAATAATTTAGTTGGCTGTAATTTGAGATAGATAGTATACTAGAGTAATTATAGAGTAATCCTTTAAGTTGATATATTTAACCAATAAGCCCAAGTTGCCTAACCAGGGCCAGCTTCCTTAGCTGTTTATCTCACCTCCTAATAGTTCCTTTCATGTAGCCAGAATGAAATTTAGAAGAAAAATATTTGAGTTTAGATATTAGATATGAAGGAGAAAGGAGTATCATTGTCTTGCTTCGGAGTTTATCCTAATTAACTTAGTGGTAAAAATGGGGGGCTTTCCATATCAATCCTAGTCAGTGAGGGTGTCACTACCGACTGTGAATCACAGCATATTTCCAGAAGTTTTAGTATGATGTTTTACTATTCCTTGTGAGAATTTGCACTGATTAAGGACCTAGAGTCAAGGATATTAGTAGAGGCTACTTAAATATGTTAATTATCTAACACTTCACTATCTATACAAGAGTGTCTAGGTTAGTGGTGTGTGTGTGTGTGTGTGTGTGTGTGTGTGTGTGTGTGTGTTTGCTTTCTAAGAGATTAACAAAGTGAAGTGAAGATGCAATAGATTCTCTCAACTTCTAATATTTTTTCACAGATTGTATGTACTTCACCTTACATCTAGACTGATACCATTTTAAATCTGGGGGTGGGGGGAAAGACCCAGAAAAAAAGTATGGAACAAAAGGTAAAAGACATAGAATTATACCCCCAAATCCAAAATTCCCTTCTAGGTTGAATAGAAACGCTATCAGGAAAATATGCAAACTGTTATTAAGTGCTACCTCTTATAAGCATACTGAATTAATGGTTGGTGATAAAACGTTTATTGTAGTATTTGGTTTTTATTTCATTTTCCTTTTTGCGGTTTGAATACTTTTACACTGAAAATGTATTTATGTATTTCTCTGAGTTTAAAAATGTAAACCATGAAATATAAATGGCTAGGAAAATAATGGCAATCATAACTATGAAAAGGATAGCAATGTGATCAAGGCATTTTGTGTACTTCAATTTTATATACTTTTGTGTTTAATTTCTTCTTACAGCTAGAATGTGTGCATTCGTGTTTGCAACACTTAATTTTTAATACTTTTTAACTTGACATTGGCAACTCAAGTTTCTTTGCTTTCCTCTCTTCCTGGCTTTTTTTCTGATTATATTACTCACCTCTGTTTCTGACATCCCAGTCCTACATTGCTACCTATCTGACACATTAATAATGTCAATTGATTCCAACATGTGAGCTGTGTCTTTGGAGCATGGGAGAAAATACTGCAGCAAGCTACTAACCTGTGAAGATGTGTTTGACACACCAGCCCTATGGAAGCTATCCATGTCATTATCTCATTCATTTGTGGTTTGGCTCTTATTCTTGCTTCCTGAATACTGCCAATGAAATGGAGCTTTATTAATTAAATAGCTTTATATTTTAATGAAATGTTAGCGGGTGTTAGCATATTTTAGAATATACAATATAAAAACAGTTTGTTTATAGACATTGCATAGGCCTCAAAATTCCCACATCTTTTGCTAAGATCAGATGTTTCTAGCATTTAGAACATGAGTTTAGCAGAAATAAGCATAGCAGCTTAATGTGCACTTATACGTTGTGAGATGACAAGTCAAAAGTGTGCAATTATCTATGTTTCTCAGGTCCAATTAAGAATTCTCACATTTAAAAATATATCTGAGCCACTGGTATAATAGTTATAAACTTAATGTGTTTTTGTATTTATGAATATATATATAATGTATTAAGGCGACATTGGTTAATGAAATTATATAGGTTTCAGGTGCACAATTCTATAATACATCATCTGCATATTGTACTGTGTGTTTACCACACCAAGTCATGTCTGCTTCTATGACCAGTTATTGCCCCTTTACCCTCTTCTACCTCTCCCCATCTCCCTTTCTCTCTGATAATCACCATGCTATTGCCTGTGTCTGAGATTTGTTTTGTTTTTCTTAATCCCTTCACCTTTTTCACTCAGATCCCCAACCCTGGTCAAAATTTTTGTTTTCAACATCTTTTACTTGTTCCTTCCTGCTTGAAAATCTCTCTGTGCAAATGAGCTCATTGATAAACCATTCTTCTTATTCAGATCTTAGCTAAACTGTTAACTCTTCAGAGAATTCTTCCTAAAGAAAATATGTAAAACATCTCTCTCTATCCCAAGACAATATTTATCACATTAGCCTTTTCTAAGTCCTTAAAATCATTATTTCTTTGGCACCTTTGTTTACTTTAGTATTTTCTGTTTCTTACCATTTAAGCACCATAATAGTAGAAAAATTACTCTGTTATTACTATACTAGTGGCCCGGTGCACAAAATTCGTGCATGGAGGGGGAGTTCCCACAGCCCAGCCTGCACCCTCTCCAATCCCTGTCCAATCGGGGACCCCTTGGGGCATGTCCAACTGCTGGTTTAGGCCTGATCCCGGCAGTCGGACATCCCTCTCATAATCTGGGACCACTGACTCCTAACCACTCACCTGCCTGCCTGCTTGATCACCCCTAACTGCTTCTGCCTGCCTGCCTGATTGCCCCTAACCTCTCTGCCTGCCTGATTGCCCCTAACTGCCTCTGCCTGCCGGACTGATCTCGCTCCCAACTGCCCTCCCCTACCAGCCTAGTTGCCCCCAACTGCCCTCCCATGCTGGCCAGTTGGTTCTGATTGGTCAGTTTCTATTCGTCAGCATCAAAAGCTCTGCCTCCTAGGCAACCAGCGGCTCCTCGGTTCACCCAGATTTGGTTCTGATTGGCCAGTTTCTATGCCAGTCAGTGTCTCTGGGCCTATCAATGGGGCCTGATCAGAAAGGCGGGGCTGATCAGCATCCCCAGTGGAGGCCTGGAGAGAAATGGAGGCACTGGCTGCTGGCCTGTGGAGAGAAAGCGAGAGGCAAGTGCTGATCAACAGCTTCCACACATGCTATGGATCAGACCCTGTTTCTCTCTTCAGTCCTCTCTCCAGGCCTGATTCACAGCCCGCTAGCAGTCAGTGCTGGGTCACTGTGCCTGCAGCCAGCAGTCAGTGCTGGGTCATCATAGCAACCCAGCATTGACTTCAGGACTGACTTCCAGTTGGTGGAGCCTCTGGTCTTGATGGACCCAGGGTTTTTATATATTAGGATCTCTGTTATCTAGAGCAATACTTAATATCAAGTAGCTACTTTGTATATATGTTTTAATGTATACAGCTTAATCATTGAATAAATATGAGCAAGTAATTAGCAAGTCAAATATTATTCTATTTTCCCACACTTATCTAGATTTTATTTGATGAGAAATAAAATGGTAGGCTTTTTTCCATGCCAGCAGAGATGATCTATACTAGGATCATCACTCTGAGTTTGTATCAGTTGTATGGTTAACACATGCTAGCTTCTACAATTTTTCAAGTGCTGATGGTCTCTGTTGTACTGAAATTGTGCTCAGAGCTTCCTGACACTTTCAGTATTATCCTTTGGGAAAGAAATTTCTGTATCTACTTCCTACACATCGAGGAAACATTGAAACAAGTAAGAAACATTTCAATATCTCATGTAGCCACCATTTATTTCAAGCAACTAAATGTTAAGCTTCTAAACCTTAGAGTCAAAATAAATGTTCTATTCTAAATATTAGTCATGACATTTTCTTTTTATATTCTATATATGTTGGGCCAGCAAATTTTCTAAATATTTATATTTTTATTGAGGCACTTCCCATCAAGATTGCATAGTAAATAAATTCTTTTATCTAAATAACTTTAAATAAGATTATATACCATAGGTATACCTATAAACATAGATGTAGAAACAGATGGATATAGGCAGAATACTAATTTTTAAGAAGCATAAAATAAGAGTTAGTATGGCTCGTAAACAATGCTCATATAGAAAGGAACAGAAATTTGCCGGTAGCCGGTCCATCCTTGCTGTTTCAAGGGACCTGGCATATATGGCATGCGGTTCTTAATATGTTTGCTCACCTTCTTGGCGCTGTGTTTTAACCAAGGTCACCTCTCTGAGAAAGGTTGTTTCCCCAGGTAAGAATTTTTCCCTGAAGTCAGGGAGGGGATGAAACTCCTTAACTAAGTGCCAGGCGGGTAGTTAATCACTACAAACAATCATGCTTAAGCTACATAATCTTTACTCCCTGGAATGGAGATAAGAAACGCCCTAACCTTTGTAATAGAGATTGATAGGATTGAATCAACTGGTATAAATACAGATGTAACAAGACAGCAAGAGACAAAATTTAGAACACAGAACTTAGGAGACAGAACCAAGAGAGACAGAACCTACAAAGAACGTTCTCTAGAGACAGAAGAACTTCGCTGGAGAGAACATGGCAAAAGATCCTGGACAGAAACTGGCCTCAGAACCTAGAGACAGAACCTAGCGAGAGAACATGGCAAGAGATCCTGGACTGAACCTGACTACAGAAATTGGCAAGAGAACCTGGTGACTGAACCTGGCTGGAGAACCTAGTGAGGGAACATGGCTACAGAACCTGGCTGGAGAACCTAGCAAGAGAACATGGACACAGAACCTGGCTGGAGATCCTAACCAGAACTTCGCTGGAGATCCAGGCCAGAACTTGGCTGGAGATCCTGGCTACAGATCCTGGCTAGGCTGCTGATCAACTGAACGCTGCCTCCGTGTCATTCCTTCTTCGCCGACTCCGTCCACACCTTTGGGGACTCCTGGACCTGCTGGGGTTGGACCCAGGCAGAAATTCAAATACAAACATTGGCAAAACATGGGCTTACTGTGCTCTATGTGTGGAAGTAGACAGTGGCAGCTGAAAAGTCAGTTCCATAAATAAATGGAACTAGAAGTGCTGCACATGAGATGGGAAATTGAATCCAGTCTTCCTGTTTGAATGCTGTGTCCAATCAGAGTCTATATCAATGAATGAAAAATTACAATTGATTTTATCTTAATTAATTTTTTTAGACCTTAAGATAATTATAGATTCACATGCAGTTGTAAGAAATAATACAAAGATCCCATGCATTCTTCCTCCTAATGAAACCATCTTGTAAAATAATGGTATAACATCAGAACTAGGATATTGGCATTAATACAGTCAGAATACAAAATAATTTCATAATTCCAAGAAACTCTTGTGTTGCTCTATTTAGTCTCTTCTGACAACCCCTAATCTGTTCTCCAGATCTAAAATTCTGACCATCTAACAACGTTTACAAAACATACACTATCTAACCTTTTAGGTTGACTTTTGTCACACAGTTTAAATCTCTGGAGATTCATCCAATTTGTTGTGCATATCAAAAATCTATTCTTCAATTGCTGAAAAGCACAGGGTGGGCAAAAGTAGGTTTACAGTTATAACACAAATAAATAATACAATAATCAATGCATAATACAAGAATAAACACTGTTTCACATACAACTATAAACCTACTTTTGCCGGCCCCTGTATAGGATGGTATGGATGTGCTAATTTGTTTGACCTTTCATTCAGCCATTGAAAGGCATGTGTTTTTTCCTGGTTGTGGACATTATAAGTAAAGGTGCTACAAACATCTGGGTACAGGTTTTGGTGCTAACATAATTCCTTATTTCTCTAAGAGTTCAAATCTGGTTTTATGGTCATTGCATGTTTAGATTTAAGAAACCAACTCGTTTCCAGAATGGACCTGCCATGTTTCCAACACCCTTGACAGCACTTGGTGTTGTCAGGATCATTATTATTATTATTTTATTTTTTAAAATGTAGCCATTCAGATAGGTGTATACTGATACCTCATTTTGACATTAATTTGCCTATCCCTAATGGCTACGGTGTTAAAATATTTGTTTCATTTGCTAATTTGTTATTTGTATTCCTTTTTTTCTGTGAAAAGTCTCTTCATATGTTTTACCCATTTTCTAACTGGATTTTTGTTATTTTTATTAAGTTTTGTCAATATATTGACACAGTCTAGATACTCATTTTTGTCAAATAGGTTGTTTGAAATGTGTTCTCCTACTTTGTAGCTTGTGTTTGTTTGTTTGTTTCTATTTTGTTAACAGGACTTTTCACAGAACAAGAGTTTTTAATTTTTGAAATCTAGTATATCAGTTTCCCTTTTTTTATTGTACTTTGGTGCCAAGTCTAAGAATGTTTACCAAGTCCTAGATTTCAGATATTCTCCTGAAAATTTTATAGTCTTTACATTTAGTTCACCATCAACTTTGACTGATATTTGTAAGGTGTGAGACTTATGTTAAGGTTCATTTCTTTTTCTTTTTTTTAAAATATATTTTATTGATTTTTTACAGAGAGAAAGGGAGAGAGATAGAGAATTAGAAACATCGATGAGAGAGAAACATCGATCAGCCGCCTCCTGCACATCTCCTACTGGGGATGTGCGCGCAACCCAGGTACATGCCCTTGACCGGAATCAAACCCGGGACCCTTCAGTCCGCAGGCCGACGCTCTATCCACTAAGCCAAACCGGTTTCGGCGGTTCATTTCTTTTTAAATGGTGGAGGTCCAATTCCATTTTTTTTAAAGGCTCTATTTCCTTTGTTGAATTGCTTTTACATAGTTTGGCATGTTTGTTTCAGTGTATTTCTAGGATCTTTGTTCAATTCCTTTGATCTATATGTCTGTGTCTCCCCTTCACACAGTACCACACAACCTAAATTATTGTGGCCATTCAATAAGTTTTGCATTTACACAGAAAAGTATGAGTTATTCTAGTTCTGTTTTCTATTCCATGTAATTTTAGAATAATATTGTCTATGTCTATAAGAATACTTGTGATTTTGAGAGCAATCATGTTAAACCATTATATTAATTGGGAGAAAATTGAAATTTTTAACATATTGAGATTTTCCATTTATGAAAATAGTGTGCCATTCATTTATTTAGATCTTTGGATTTTTTCATCAATATTGTTATTTTTCAACATTTAAGTCATGCACATGTTTTGTTATAATTACACCAAATATTTTATTTTCTTGAGCAACTGCAAATAACATTATACATTTCATTTTGGTGTGCATATAGTCATTGTTGGTGTTTCAAAATAATTGTTTTAATTGTATGTCATGTATCCTCTGACCTGAATGAACTTGCTAATGAGTTATTAATTAGAACTTCCAGCAGTATGTTGAGTAAGAGTGCTGACAGTGGACATATTTCACTGTCACTGCATTGGATTACACTAATTTTCAAATGTTGCACCAGTCTTGCATTTCTAGAATAATGATGTATAAATCTTTTTTTTATATATTGCTGAATTTTATTTGATAATTGTGTGCTAAGGATTTATGTGACTAATTTTATTACAGACATCAGCTTGTATTATTTCTTTTTTACTCTATTTGTCTGATTGGAAGCAGGAAAATAATAGGTTCTTAAAATAATCAGGAACGGATTCCTCCTTTTTTATTTTTGAGAACAATTGGTGTTAATTCTTCTTTAAAAATTTGGTAGAATTCAGTTAAATTATGTGGGCCTGATAATTTATTTGGTGAAACTTTTAAATATATTTTTATTGTTTTATTTGTTTGAGTTTTTTGTTTTGTTTTGTTTTGTTTTTAGAGAGGAAGGGAAAGGGAGAGCGATAGAAACATCAATGGTGAGACAAAATCATTGATCGGCTGCCACCGGCAAACCCCCTTCTGGGGATCGAGCCTGCAAGTAGGCATGTGCCCTGAACAGGAATAGAACCAAGGAATTGTGACCTCTTGGTTCATTGTTGATGCTCAACCATTGAGCCACACCGGCCCTGCTACTTGGTGTAACTTTTATATTATGAATTCAAATTCCTTAGAGTTAAAGGTTCATCCCATTATATAATGTGTATTAGATATGTTGTGATAGTTTTATATTTTTCAAGAAATTGATTTATTTTAATTTTGTCAAAACTTGGTGTATAGTTTTTCATAATATTCACTTAGGATACTTTTGATGTCTATAGAGTCTAATGATATTTCCTATCTCAGACTTATATTGGTAATTTGTATATTTGCCAATCTCTACAAGTTTATCAATTTCATTGATAATGCAGGTGAAGCTTTTAGAATAATCTCTGGAGTCTTATAATTCCTGAATGAGTGTTATCTATATTTTTAGTCTTATTATTACTAATTACCTGTGGGAACCCATTTTACTACAGATTGTCACTATTATACTATTTTTGATGTGGGTTTATTTAAATAGTCCCTAGACTTCTTATTTAATCTGGCTTTGAATTGTGTGTGTGTGTGTGTGTGTGTGTGTGTGTGTGTGTGTGTGTGTGTGTTGAGGGGGGTAGGGGAAGAGTTATAGAAGATTTTATTTCTATCTTTCTTATAACCTAGCTTGATTAACAATGATCACTTCCTCAAATTAGAGCATATAGAAAGGTTCTATTTTAATTAATTCCAATAATTTTTTTTCAGGAACAGAATGTATGATTTAGTTCTCTCTGTCCTAGTACAAATATATTGAATAGCTAATTGATCTAGCAGCAATATCTTGAAGCTTTTTAGGCAATAATAATGTTCTCTTTTGGCTCTCAGTACTGATGCCCATTTCAAAATATTATTCCTTTTTGTTCATTAGCAGGGAGATTATTTTGGTGGGGGAAAAAAGGAAAAATAAATTCTGTAAACTTGTACTCAATTAAATGGAATGGAAATCACTAATGAAACACTGACATATGATTTAATTTAAACAAATAATAGATTTTAGTATAATCATTTAACTTTTAATTTTAATAGTGCTGCTGTTTATCTTTTAATTATGCCACAATGTACATGCAGTATATTTGCCCACAAAATTAGGAAATTTAACTTCTTAAAAAGAAAGCTTTAATTAAAGTTTTAGTGAATAAAGCATTTTGGTAGACAAAACATTTCAATTTGAAGATAAGTTTGCTTTAGTATCATCAGTCTCATAATTTTAGATTTGTTTTCATTGTCAGAGATATTTGCCCATTTCAATTTGTTCTAATTTATAAATAATAACTAAAATAATTTGCAACTTTAACTTCGTCTTGTTATTCAATAAAACAGAACATCGCTTAATTGAATCCTATATCATTAAGAACTTTCGTGAATCATTTATATTTTATGCAGGTATTCTAGGCTATGTGTGGCAGTCTGCGGAAGCAGTTAGCATACCATCTGGGTCTAATGTTGAAGGGACTTTATTTCTTTTTCTAAAAACTACCTACTGTTTGGCAAGCCTTAAGGAATATAATTATTATGTACATTATACAGACATTCTAATTCCTTGGTTCTAGGTGTGATATGATAATTTAAATAACTGAGTAAAACTTTCAAGGCACACATGAAATTTAATACTTTGCTAAGTAAGGAAAGAGGGACACTTTTGCTATTTATCAAAGTAATATCTGATCTACCAGTAAGTGTAATTTTCTCCAAACACTATTTTTTTATAAATAAAAATTATGTATAAACTGATGTATAAAAGTGGTGAGTAAGCTGATATTCAATCATTAAAGATGATGATCAACCTGATTTAGGACAGGTAACTTAAAAGAGAATTTCCTTTAACTTATCCAGGCAAAAGTTTGCTTATTATGCATCATTATTCTTTCTTTTTAACTAAGATTTTTAATATAAAAAAGGATAATATATCATGTTTTTATTTCTTGCTTTGATAGGAAAGATATGTGTACACATTTATTTGTAAATTAAGGCAGTTTTAAGGTTAGCTACTCATGTTGTTCCTTACTGCACTCCTCTGGGACTAGCAGCGTGCATTAGTGCTTATAGAACTCATGATCGCAACAGAGCTCAGTAGCTGTTCATTTTACATAATGTAAGTATGATGTTTCTAAATTCACAGACTATACAGCATAGTTCAAAAGCATTTCATCAAACCAGAATAAACAAATGCATAATTATACTACCTACTTATATATTTTATTCCTTCTACATTGGTGTTTCCGTATTCCTTTTGAGGTAGGTATATAATATAATTTACCTGTTAGAAAAAGATAATAAAAGAATAATATCTTGAAAGAACTTTGCTTTTTTCCCTTTTTTTTTATACTGATTAGTTAAGTTGTGGCTAGGAAATCCTTCAAGAATAGTCTATTAAATGAAATGAATGATCAGTTTTTTATGGTAAAGTTTTGTAATAGCTAATGACACTTTCCTTTTTAAATACTGCCACAATAGAGAATTTTTATTTTAGGCATGTTTGACAACCAATGAACTATTAATTGCACCACTTCTCTTTTTTTGTCAAGCACCAGTTTGCTTGTTATATACTAAATCAATAACTAGCTGACATCAACATGTTTCACTTCTCACTTCTAACTATATTTAAAAAATAATTTCTCTATTACAATCCTTAAAATGAATAAACTAGTGTTGGATTTTTTTGTTGTTTTTTGTATGTTTGATTAAGACCCTTTCCTTGAATTCAGCATATTGGAGAAATAATAATCTCTGACATGTTAAGCCTCAAATGAACAAAAATCATTTATCTTCTAATTCAAGGCATTCAAGTTTGATTTAGCATTTATTTTAAACTAGAGGCCCAATACATGGATTTGTGCACTGGTGGGGTCCCTCGGCCTGGCCTGTAGGGATTGCGCCCAAACCGACTCTCCAACATCCCTCAAGGGGTCCTGGATTGTGAGAGGGTGGTTCTTGGGTGATGCACCCTGGAATCGGGCTCCTTCCTCTCTTGTTCTGGGTGCATCACCCGAGAACCGCAGTTGCCAAGTCACCGCAGCTTGGCAGCTCCTGCATTGAGTGTCTGCCCCCTGGTGGTTAGTGTGCATCAAAGCGACCGGTCAGAGCATCTGTGTGTCATAGCTATCAGTCAGGTGGTTGAACGGTTGGACGGTTGCTTAGGCTTTTATATATATAGATTCTTTCAGAAATTTGATCTGGAATTTACTTAAATATTTTATGTACAATGTTAAATTTAGTACCTGGAAAATGTAATGCAAGAGCCATTAGGGTAAGTACTAAAAATCAGCAATATTATTTTTAAGTCTCTCTTCTAAATAATAAAATATCAAGCAGTTGATGAAATTGTTTTTAGATTTCCTGAGATTTATACCCCTTGGTTTAGGGTCACTGAAGGGTGTTCCTTTTCAGGTTTTCCAGAACAGCTAATGGTATCAGTGATGTTACATGTGCATAACAGTGAAATCACCACTTGGTGCTTCATGAGAGTGGAGCACCCCTTCACATCTGAATGCTATTTAGGTTTATCAGAGTATCTAATTTAATAGAGAAACAAACACATCTTGATAAAATTAGTTTTATAGCCAAGTGATGTCCTTAAAGATGAAAAGGACATCTCTGTCATGATAATGCCCATCACACCAAATCCTGTTTTTACCAAAAATATTAGCATAAGATCAATTTATAAGCTGTAAACTTCTGTTTTATATATTCTATTTCCAGAATTATTAGAAATTAAGTGTTTCTGACATTTGTTTTGGCTGGCTGTTGGTTTTCAAGTCTACTGTCCCCCTGTGTTTATTTTTGGCCATTGCTGCACATAATATTTGAAAAGTAATATATCTATACTAGAGGCCCAGTGCATGAAATTCGTGCACGGGTAGGTCCTTAGGCCTGGCTAGTGATCAGGGCCAATCAGGGTCTTCTGGCTGCCAGTCAGGGCCTTCCTTTGTTCCACGCTGCCCCCTGGTGGTCAGTGCACATCATAGTGAGCAATCAAACTCCTGGTCTCCCAGTCGAACTCCTGAGGGGACACTTTGCATATTAGCCTTTTATATATATATAGATGGATACTATAGGGAATACAGTAAAGTTATTTCCATTCATAGGATTATACTTGCTTTGGTGAAGCATATGGTACATTTTCCAAATAAGGATCACATTAGCCAGTTTCAAGACTTGAAATTTCTTATATTACATAGAAATTTTGAACTGGGTTATAATTTTGCATGGGTCACCTTTACCCTGAAGCTGCTGCCATTTGATCTTCCACATTTGAAGGAAAAACTCTCATCTTTTATTCATCCCCTTGGGTGTAACCTGGACTTTGATATTTTCCTTGTCCTGGAAGTCCATCTAAACAAGTTTTTAATATCTGAAGAAGAGAATTACCTTCAGGGTAAGAGTGGTCCTTGTGCTTGTCCACATGTAGGATTCTTGTTTTACTAAATAGTAGGACTTGACAAATTTTTGATGCTCTGATTATTAAAAGTAAAAAATACATTTATTTATCATTGTGTAGTATATTCAGCAGGAGGATTAATGTAAGTAATCTAGCTCGCCAGAAACACAAAACTGCTCATATTGTACTCTGCTATGATATTTATATTCTTTCTAGAATGTAATTTGTTTGAAGCAAATACTTTGTCCTTTTTTTATGCTTGCTTATCCCACTGAACCCAGATTAATGCCTCTAATTCAGCAATAGTTTATTCTTTGAACTAATACTTTCTCATGTAATAATAATCAGTGCCCTAATGTAATATAGATAGAATGTATCTCCAAAGCTCATTGACTGAACTAGATTGAGATTCTAATTAGTATTTACTAATTGAGATTCTGATTAGTAAAATACTAATTAGTATTTTATATTATCTTTATATTATTTGCAATAATATACAGGTAGTCCCTGATTTAATGATTTTTAAACTTTACAATCTTGAAAAAGCCATATGCATTCAGTAGAATCCATACTTCGAATTTTGAATTTTTATGTGTTCCCAGGCTGCTGATAGTGGTGTGATACTCTCTTGTGGTACAATACTCCCTAGTGATTCTGGGCAGTGGACATGAGCTGCAGCTCCCAGTCAGCCATGCAATCATGATGGTAAACAACAGATATTCTACAGTGTAATATTAAATGCATTTTCAACTTACTATGGGGTTTATAGGGACGTAACCCCACTGCAGATGTAGGAGCATCTGTGTACTATATGTTGTATTGGATATAATGCTTAACCTAAGTTTCAGGTTATTAACCTGTAAAGTAGTATAATAGTGACAATCTATAGTAACATGGGAGCCCACAAGTAATTAGTAATAATGACACTAAAAAATATAGATAACACTCATTGAGGAATTATAATATACCAGAGATTTTTCTAAAAGCTTCACCTGCATTATCAAACTTAATTCTACACATGCCTCAGGATTGGGATACTTATGTTTCCCATTTTAGACATTAGGGAATTGAGACTCAATAGAGATAATTTACTTACCCAAGGTACCACAGCTAATAAGTGGAACAAAAAACCATATATGCCTCATTCCACAATCAGTATGTAATAGATCTTCTTTATGTAGGCATGTATGCATTATTATCTATAATAATAAAAGCATAATATGCTAATTAGACTGGACTTCCTTCTGGACGTCCTTCCTTCCGGACAAAGCCGCAGTGGGCAGGGGCCACAGCAGAGGCGGCAGAGGCCCCCAGCCATGGCGGCGGTGGGCAGAGGCCAGGGCCAAGGACCTTGCATGAATTTCGTGCATTGGGCCTCTAGTTATTTAATAAGATCTTATGTTTATTTTATTACTAAATTTTGTTTCAGGGACCTGCTGTCCTTTGGAAAATAATTTACAACATGAATTTTTAAGTTGAGATCTCTAGTCCAAATGATTTTTACAAAGAAGATCAGGTAAAATGAACATTCAGGAACATATCCCCCACTCTCATTCTGTCTATACCTAGAGTGTATAATGTATATCCCCTCATTCTTTGAGTTTAACAATGTTTGATGTTATCTCCTACTCTTGTTTCTTTGTAGTTATTCCCTTGGTGATCTCATTTACTAAGTGTGTTTCTTAGCAGTTATCATATTCCTAAAATTATAAAGAAATTACAATGCATATTTTAGATGTATTTGTGTATAAATCATCAAAATTTTCAATTTATTTTCTAAGCTTTTCACCCTAAATCAACTTTCTTCATTACAGAATAACCGCCAAATAATTAACATCATTAAAATAAATAGGGATGATTCATCTATGTGAATGACTAATATGAGAAAATATCTAAAAACATATTTCTGTCTGCTGTAGGAGAAAATGTCAATTACATTATTTAAGAACATAATTGAGCCATAAGTAGAATCTCAATCTAGATCGCAAATTAGAGAAGCCAGCACTGAAAGGAAGTGCATGAATGCTACCAGAACAACTCACCTTAGAGGAAACACAATGCAGGGAACAGAAGATAACCTAAATTATATATTTAGTGTCTTCAACTAATGAATGGTGCTGGGAAAACTGGGTATCTATAGGTGAAAGAATGGACCCTTACTAAAAACCAAATCAAAACATTAACGCAAAGTGGACCAGACTTAAATGTTTAGCCAGCACTGTAAGACCCCAAAGAGAAAACAGAGAGGTAAATGGCCATGGTGGAAATTCAGAAGAATCCTGGTTCTTTTATCTTGAAAGTTATAATTTAATTACATTGTTACTTTCTGGCAACAATTAACCAAAATACTACATTGATTTGATGTGGGAAAATAAGAATTAAATGAGAGGAATAATAGAATCAGAAATTGGTATATCTGTTTTTCCCAGTTCATGTGGTCCAGATATTTGCACTAAGCATATGCCAAAAGGTATTTTTCCAATGAGTATGCGCTTTGAAGTTACAGCTAACTTTACAAAATTTTTTATGACATTAGAATATTAGCCTCATGAAATTATTTCATACTTATTTTTTTCAAATAAGAAATTAAAATCAATTTTTACTTTCTGATTTTTCAATGCCTTTATTTACTAATCCACCGAAGATTTTGTCATTTTGTCTGGTCTTCACACTTCTCTGCCCTTTATTTTCCACTCCACCGTCCTCAGGCAGACTTCCCTGTTCCACTGTGGTGAACATGTCTCATATACACTTTCCTTCACAATGCATAATTTGGACTGTGTCATGTCAGGGATGGAAAAATACTTTAACCCCATTTAATACCTGCATCCCTACTGACATTTAATGAAATTTATTTTGATGACTTTTCTTTGTGTTTTTAAGCTCTTATTTTGATAGATGTATTAAAATATTTTCTAATTTAATGGAGTAAAGTGTTTGGGTATAAAAAGAAGGAAATTAATTTAGAGATTATAAATTATGAACATTATAGATGAAATGTGCACTTTTAAAAGTTATTTACTTCACTTCAATGATGCTTTCTATAGTGAATATTATAATAAATACAATTAAATTTTACACATATTATAAATTCACAGTTGATGAAATGTAGGATTAGAAATACCTTTAAAGACATACAATAGAAACCTGCTCATTTTTTAGGAGGAAAAACAAAATTCCAGATACACAAAAGCCTTAAATCAAGGCATATAACATAGGTGATTTCTCCTAACTCCTATCACACTTCCTTCACCAACGTCAGGTGAAGTACTGTACAATGTAAATTCTGAAGGTGGTTTTCTCCCAATGACCTGTGTATTCATTAACGTATTTTGAATACATTTCTAATACAACTAAATACATTTTAGCTAATTACAAAAGTATGTAGCTGATCTACATGATGTTGCTAGTTGTCGTTTCTTTATATTGCTATCCAAAGATGTCCAAAATTCCTACTTCATAAAAATATGATGTAGTAACTGTTACAATTGTTTGAAGTTTAAAAAGTTTTCTATAACATGATATGGAAAATTGACACTTGAATTACAGTCTCTCTCTCTCTCTCTCTCTCTCATCCTTTTTCTCTCTCTCTCTCTCTCTGAGTGTGTGTGTGTCTCTCTCTCTGAATGGAAGAATATGAAAAGTGTATTAAGAGAGGGAGGAGAAAGACAAGTACCATATGATCTCATTTATGTGGCGTCTAATGAAAAAAATAAAATGAAAAACAAAAGAGAAACAGTCATAGACACATGAAACAGATTGACAGCTGTCAGAGAGAGGAGAGGTTTGGATAATGGATGAAATAAGGTGAAGTGATTAAGTAAAAAACAAACACATATCTATCACATAGATACAGACAACAGTGTGTTGATAGCCAGAGGAAAAGTGAGGTGCAAGTAGGTGGAGGTAGGCAAAGAGGGGAATGGGAAGAGACTTTGAGGCAATGGGCGCATGATGCAGTGTGCAGATGATGTTTTATTGATTGTACACTTAAACCTCCATGGTTTTGTGAACCAATGTCGCCCCAACAAATCCAACAGGAAAGAAGAAGAGGGAGGAGAGGGAAACTGAACTTACTGCTGGTACTAAGATTTTGACATATCAAGTTATTGTCTTCTATCTTTTGTTTGACCTGTGTTGATTGTGTCAACTAAACTGCCAAATGCCTAAGCAGAGACTTATGTGTCACAAAGGATTTGGGGCTCACTTTATACATTTATGTAATACTAGAGGCCTGGTGCACAAAAATTTGTGCACTTGGCGGGGGGAGGGGGTCCCTCAGCTTGGCCTGCGCCCATTCACTGTCCAGGACCCCTTGGGGGATGTCCACCTGTCGAATTAGGCCCACTCCCCGGGGGATCAGGCCTAAGCTTGCAGTCAGACATCCTTCTGGCAGCCAGGGAGCCCTCAGGGGATGTCTGACTAAAGACTTAGGCCCCCAAAGGATCGGGTCTAAACCGTTAGTTAGACATTCTTAGTGCTGCCATAGAGGTGGGAGAGGCTCCTGCCACCACCACTGCTCTGGCCAGCCATGAGCCAGCTTCTGGCTGAGTGGCACTCCCCATATGGAAGTGCATTGACCACCAGGGGGCAACTCCTGCATTGAGTGTCTGCCCCCTGGTGGCCAGTGCTCATCATAGCAACTGGTCATTCTGCTGTTCAGTCAATGTGCATATTAGCCTTTTATTATTATTATAGAGGATGCCCCTATTTCCCCCCTTTTGCCCCCTCTACCCAGGTCTTGCCCCCCACTCCTCTCTGGCCATCACCATCCTGTTGTCTGTGTCCATGGGTTGTGCATATATTTTCTTTGGCTAATCCCTTCTTTAAATTCACTTCTTTAAATTTTTATTTTCAGGTAAGTGCTTATAACTGCACTATTATATATTTTGTATTATATTATTTAGAATTAAGATAATTTTTAATTGAACCCTTGTAAATTTTAGCACAATAAATTATGCTAGAAGCAATTAGGAGATTTTTCATGTAATGCATACACATTTCAATTAATATTTTATTATTTTTTAATTTTTTAATATTTTAATTTGAAATAATCTCGTACATGTAAAAAAAACTATAAAATACTTCAGCATATAATATGTACCCTTCACCCAATTTCTTAGGTGTTAATATTTTAAACATAACCATTATACAACTAACAAAATTTGGAATATATTTTTCTTATAATATCTTTAATGTTACTTAATCCATTTACTTTGTTTTTGTTAATCTTCACCCAAGGATATTTTTCCAATAAATTTTAGAGAGAGTGAAGGGAAAGGGAGAGACACATTGATTGGTTGCCTCCTGCTTATACTTTGATAGGGACTGGGGATCAAGCCAGCAACTGAGGTACATGCCCTTGACTGGAATTGAACCTGGGACCCTTCAGTCCATGGGCTAATGCTCTATGCACTGAGCAAAACAGGTTGCAGCTTAATTCATTTACTTTTAATCTATATGTGTCTTTATATTTAAAGTGGGTTTTGTTTTTGATTCACCCTCGTAATCTGTCTTTTAACTGGTGCATTTATGCCACTGACTTTCAGAGTGCTTACTGATAGAGTTACTACCATATCAGGCGGCTTCTGTGGCTTCGGGGGTGGGCGTGCCTTGCCGCCCTGGGACCGCCCATCTCCCATCTCAGGTCCCGGGGTGGCAAGGCACAGCCGGCTGCTGGGGCTTTCTGGGGCAGGCCTGCCTTGCCACTGGGAACCTACAATGGGGTCCCGGGGCAACCGGCCTGCCCTGGATGGTGGCGTGCTGGCGGTGGGCACTGTCCCACCCTGCCCGCAGTATGAAAATTTGCCGCCATATTTGTTGGCGGTTAATTTGCATATCACACTGATTAGCCAATGGGAGGTGTAGCGAAGGTATGGTCAATTACCATGTTTGTTTATTATTAGATAGGATTAAAGTTAGTTTCATTCTAGACCTAGCTTTGCAGTCTAGTATTTGTAGTGTGACCATGAGCATGGGATATTAATGTATGTCCTTTTCCTTCAGTGTAAAAATAAGACATTTTTATTTTCTATTTTCCTTACAAATTCATTCAACTTGTAGTTTTGTTGTGTGTGTTTTTGTTGTTTGTCTTTAATGATGTGGGAATGGATTCTGCTGCTACTGTCAACCTCAATAGCCACAGGATCCATTAGTAATACCTGCCTTACTGTTTGAAGGCATATTCACTAATGAATTTAGTTCATTATTTTGCTCACTATTTTATAAATATTATATTATGTTTCAAATTCTTGGTCTGACTTTTACCACTGCTACTTTTACTTTTGTAGATTTGTTTAGTCCTCCCAATTTATGGTATATAAAATAGTCAAGATCCCAATCAGATTTTAAAATCATAAAATTCTTGGCCCTTCCTTTAGACATGAAGCAGAATTTTTTCTTGTCAGCTTAAATGTCATAGACTGAAAGAAATAAGGGCTCAAAAATACAGAAAAGTAAGTAATGAGAAACTTTCATATCATTTTATGCCTAAATATTTTAAAAAGGATTTTGCCTCTAGCAGGTTGTTTATTCCTTATTACTGACCCTAAGTTTGATAACATTTCTTTTACTTTTTGTCTCCTTCCAGTTTTTACTTCAACTTAAAATACTTAGAAATTACCTTGTCTTGAAAACCACTTTGTGCTCTTGAGAGGTTGTGAAAAGCTTAGTAGTTTTCTATTTTCTTAATTGTTTGAAATGCAGGGAAATCAGTAAAAGAAATCTTTCTTATTTTCCTTTGAGATGATTCCCTTTCCATTTAGAGAACTTTGCAGAATTTATGGCACTTTTCTTTCAATTTATATAATTGCATTTATTATCATCTAACATTACTTACCTAGACAATGCCAAAATAACAAGCTATAACCTAAGAATAAAACTACCCTGTTTGCTTCTGAACAAAATATATACTCATATGTATATATTCATGTACAAATGCATACATCAGGTATGGCTAGATATGTGCATCATATAAATTAATATATAAACACATATAGAGTATTAAAGTCATAATTATTAGTGTATTTTTATAGATTCTTTCTTACAATGCAACAGACTGCATTATTCTTTCATACAGACAACACAATCAGGACTTGAGGCTCAGACTCACAAACCCTAGAGACCTTTCAAAAATTTTTCTATTACTTGGAAGGAATGGGCAGCTATTGGATTATAATTAAATTTAGGTAGAAATTGAAAGATGATATTTCAAGTTCTCAATATAAACTTTAGAGCCTAAATATGATAATCAAATCATGAATTAGATTTTGTGTTAGATTGGTATATATATTAGAGAGTATAAGATCAGGTTGACATGTTATCAGTAGCTTTTCTTCTCATCAGAACTATTTTCCTCTACATTGCTCTCATTCATCTTGCTTTCCTACCAAGAGAGTGCACTATAGGAAACGAATATTTATTTTAATTGGCAACATACATATGGTAAAGGAAAATGAATCCTGAAGGTTAGCAAACGTTTTTTGGTGAAAAAATATTCCAAGTATTACCTTTAGTTTCAGGACAATGTTATGTGATCACATATTAAATTATTTGAAACACACTAGTATTTCCCTTTACAAAGATTTCTTAGTTAATTTTTGTACTTTAATATTCTTCTTATTACTGTATAAAACTCCTTAGTCTTTGTTTGATCTGGAATAATTCTATTTCTTTCACATATCAAAATATGTGACAATGTGTGAATTATGAATTAATTTATTACTAAGACAAAGCTACGCATAAAAATCAGATTCTGAAAATATAACCCACTTAAAATTATTTGCTTCAAATTAATTTGAATCCAGTCTGCACATGTATTCATAGGTAAACCCACAATTATTGTTTTAGATAATCACATTAGATTTCCTATATTCCCTTGCTTCTCTGCACCCTAATATCATCATATGTATTTTTCTCTTGGCTTAGTCACGTGTTTTCTTTTTAAGATCTTAGACTCAAAGGAATAGCCACATATTCAGTCACCTCCTTCAGAAGTTTTGAAATAACTCATTGGAGTCTATACATTTGTCCTTTGTATTCATAGATAATTGGTTCCAGGATCCCACGCATACCAAAGTCTGCAGATGCTCAAGCCTCCTGTTTGCATGTAACCTGCACACCTCCTCCGTATACTTTAAATCATCTCTAGATTGCTTATAGCTGCCAAAAATATACACTTAACGTATTGATACATCTTCTTACGATTAGTGAAAATTCTCTCTCGGCTTTCTCTTGATAAACATGGTCAAAAAGGTTTGTAGGTTTTGCTTGCTAATTTTCTTAAGGCACCTTCTTTGGAAAAATTAAGAACCAACTGACATCCATCACCAAGGGGAATGAGACTTTGAGACCACCTGCTACTGACTCTGACACATCAGTGCCAACGTTTGGCAAAGTGTCTAAGCTGCAGGGGGTAATGTCCAGGTGTGCTGGCATATTTTCCACTTCATTTCTTTGTTCAACTTGATTAACGTGCAAATGGACTATCTTAGATTTTTATTTTTATTTTTATTTTTTGGTATTGACTGAATGCATCTACAATATAATGTTAAACTGAATGTTGTTAGAGAGAAATTTTCCAAAAATGGCTCCACTGGAGAACAATTTTCAGAAACTCCTGCTTGTTTTGTTTTAGAGTTTTGTTTTTAAATAGTAACTATCACTCATCAACAGTTCTTTCACACTTATGTCTATTATTATATTTAGCATGTAGTATTTTAATTGTTTATCTCTGTCATTTTAAATGCAACTTTCCAAAGGTATGGTCAGGAAGGGAAATAAGTAGCCCTAATTAATTAATGGAATGGAAAGCTCATTTACTGAGTAATTTTGTTAAAACATAAATTCTTATTTCTTTTTTAATATAAATCCAAATGCTGAGATACATTTTAATACTGCTCCTAAATATAATATGAGGAATCATTAATGATGCACAGTTTAAGCTGAGTGTACCTAGAAATTCAGGCTATGGATTGAACTTTCATAAAGCAATTTATTAAGAATGAATGAAAATGAAAGTTAGTAAGAATGAATGAAAATGAAATGATGGTCTGAGTATTCTGGCAATATCCCCCCCAAAAGAATGTTATACAGAGCTTCTATTCAGTGCAGAGTAAATTGCTCTCCAGTAATGAAAAATGTCTTCTCTATAAGCAAAGTGTTTATATCTGTGTTCCCTAAAACATATTTTTTAGGTTATTTAAACCAATAACCACAGACATTAATACACTTACTGTATATTCCACTATTCTAAATACAATATGACATTAATAGGAAAGAATTGAATAATCAAATACTTTAGAGGCAATTTATATATTATAAATAATAAAGTATTTATGAAAAATAGAATAAGTAAAAATAATTCCATGTGTATTATACAGGAAACTATTTTTGGACCAAAGATGATATGTTTTATTTCATTTTCTTTGATTATAACTAATTTGTGCTTCTGCAAATTGTGTTTTGAAAAGCTAATAGAAAACAGTGTTTTATAAGTAGGTGATTTCAAAAAGAGGCAAACTATGGGATAAACTGTTAATACAAAATTAAGTTTAAAATATTCCCAAGACTTTCTTTTCCTCCTACCTCCTATCACCTCAGCTCATATAAAAACCACTGAAATAATAATCTAATTTTCATATATTATATGTCAGATATTATTTAAGATGCAGATACATCTCTACTCACATAACTGACAATATAGCTCAAAGTCATTTCTATTATTATAGATAAAATGTATTGTTCTAAGCCTTAGAACTAAGAGAGTCCTTATGGCACCTGTTTAAGAACACAAACAGTAATCAAGATGAATATTTCCAGGTTGCCTTAGTAAAAAAAAAATACAAGAACTATGTTTTATTTAGATAATTAATCTCATCTGTTTTGTGCTCTTTTTCTCAAGTTTCAGAGAGACATCTTATCCCTCACATAATGAATTTAAAATATGGAATAATTATAAATATACTAGAGGCCCAGTGCATGAATTCATGCACAGGTGAGGTCCCTTGGCCTGGCTGGGGGGAGGGACCACTGGAGGTTGGCTGTAGGAGTGCACTGACTACCAGGGGGCAGCTCCTGTATTGAGCATCTGACCCCTGGTGGTCAGTGCATGTCATAGCTACCAACTTAGGCTTTTATATATATATATATATATATATATATATATATATATATATATATATATATATATATAGACTAGAGGCCTGGTGCATGAAAATCGTGCACAGGTAGGGTCCCTAGGCCTGGCCAGCAATCAGGGCCAACAGGGGCCTTCTGGTTGCCGGCCGGGGCCCTCCTTCCCCAGCTGTTGGCTGGGGCCTTCCTTCATTCCATACCACCCCCTGGTGGTCAGTGCACATCACAGCAAGCAGTTGAACTCCTAGTCAGTTGAACTCCTGAGGGGACAATTTGCATATTAGCCTTTTATTATATAGGATATATATAGATTTGATTAGTGTTTAACAGAGTTTATCTTATTTAGCAATATTAGAATAACTAGGGGCCCGGTGCACGAAATTCGTGCACTGGGTGTGTGTGGCGGGGGGGAGTGTCCCTCAGCCCAGCCTGCCCCCTCTCACATACTGGGAGCCCTCAGGCGTTGACCCCCATCACCCTCCAATTGCAGGATCGGCCCCTTGCCCAGGCCGGACGCCTCTGGCCTAGGCGTCCGGCCTGGGCAGCAGGGACCCGCAGCTGCAGTGGCCCCGCGATCGTGGGCTTCGCTTTAGGCCCAGGCAAGGGACCCCTAGCTCCCGGGACTGCCAGCTTCGACCGTGTCCAGCTCCCATCGCTGGCTCCACCCCTACTTCCTGCTATCACTGGCCAGGGCGGAAAAGGCACCTGATTCTCCGATCATGGCTGGGGGGCAGGGCAAAGGCGGCCCCAGGGCCGCCTTTGCCCTGCCCCCCAGCTCTTAGCTCCCCCCTGGGTTTCCAATCACTGTCAGTGGCAGGGGGCTTCTTCCTGCTTTCCCTTTCGCCTCCCTGCATTGTGCCTACATATGCAAATTAGCCGCCATCTTGTTGGCAGTTAACTGCCAATCTTAGTTGGCAGTTAATTTGCATATAGCCCTGATTAGCCAATGAAAAGGGTAGCTCGTACGCCAATTACCATTTTTCTCTTTTATTAGTGTTGATGTGCTTAATAGTCTAGAATAGTATTGCATTATTAACCACATAAATTAATGTTCCATGAGACAAAGGATTTTTTGAAAAATTTGATAAAAATAGTTTACCTCTTGATTTTAATAAATGCCAGGTCAAGAAAAACAAAATAGTGGAATATAGTACCTACTAGCAAAAAACAAAAACACAAAAAGAATTAGAAATTCTTTTTGATTGTACTAGATACATCCTTGACAGCTCAGGGTCACAAACTCACTAAAAAAAATAAGACCCGATAAATAGATTACAGGATGTTTTCCCCCCCACATGCCTTGCCACCAGTCATATTTATAGCTGTAGGTATTAAAGGCTTAAATTTCCTATTGTGTCATTATTTTTATCTTCAAGATTGTCTTTGGCCAAACCGGTTTGGCTCAGTGGATAGAGCGTCTGCCTGCGGACTGAAAGGTCCCAGGTTTGATTCCGGTCAAGGGCATGTACCTGGGTTGCGGGCACATCCCCAGTAGGGGGTGTGCAGGAGGCGGCTGGTCGATGTTTCTCTCTCATCAATGTTTCTAACTCTCTATCCCTCTCCCTTCCTCTCTGTAAAAAATCAATAAAATATATTTAAAAAAAAAAAAGATTGTCTTTGAGTTTCCTTTTTAAATGTTAAAGGCACTTATAGTTCTTTTAGCTATAATCCACTGATTTTATATATTAATTGATAGGAGTCTGATTGACATATTGGGAAGGTCTAATAAATACAGAATCTAGATCATTTTGAGCACTCAAAAATACTAGCTATTATTACTAATGGCCATTTTTGCAAGAAAATAATTTCCTTGCAGAGCATAGGATATATTGGAAAAGCACTTTAGATACTAAACACTTCTCAAGAATGAAAAGAAAATTATGAGCCATTACTACATGCTATGTATCTATATAGCCCTATTTGTTTAAAATTTCAAAGGTTTATAATATATGAAATGCTTTTAGAACTGCTTTTGGAATAATAGAGGCTATAAAGAAATTATTCTTCTCTGACCTTAGATTTTTTTAAATGTACTTACAAACAAATATAGATGTTGAAAGAAAATTGTCTTTTAATGGTCAAAATATTGTCACTTTTTTTTCATGTAAAAGGGCTCTACACACAGTGTTGGCACTACAGTAAATGTGGAACCACACTGGCATTACCACAGTTCTGAGTGCTTGACAACACCCTGTTCTTAGTGCGGGTGCCTATGTGTCTAAATTTTTTTTAACATAACTGAATTATTTAAATCACTGGAGGCACAAAGGTCAATATTTGGCTGCACTAAATCATTATTAAAGCACAATAAGATTAAATTATTTTTAAAATCAGACAATTTTTTTACACCAATATTTAGAATACAAGTTAGAATATACACTGTTTCATCTCAAATGTATGGCTGGAGATGTGGTTTTTACTGTGCACTTTTTATGCCTATATCCATACAATACTGGAATACCTCTCTAGCATTTTGCCCATTTTCACTCCCATAGTCTTTTAGATATATTGGGAAAAAGACTATAGAGATCTGATTTTTTTCCATTTTGGGCCTCTTTAGTCTGCCTGATCTTTAATATGATTCATGATGCTATGTATGTCATATAGATAGATATAGATATAGGTATATATATAGATATAGGTATATAGATATAGATGATATAGATAGATATAGATACAGATACAGATACAGGTATAGATATGGATATAGATATAGATATAGATATAGATATAGATATAGATATAGATATAGATATAGATATAGATATAATAAAATAATTATAGCCTATCTTCTCTTCATATTCATCTTACTATATATCTTCAGCTTGGTTTCAGAGCAGTGTTATAATGTTATACACATTAAAGTGTTCCAAAATCACCAGTAACTAAATTATTTACATCTCAAAAGAAACATATGAATGATGTAACTAAAAACAAAATGCCAGGATATACCTGATATTAAATTCTACTGGTTGTCAGCTCTTGGCTAAGATTTTTTTAAGATATAAGAGGGAGACAATTAAACAAATCACACAGTCTTATGCACAGTACACATATATGCAAAACTCCGGAAGATTTTAGGAACTTATTTTTTAATTGATTTATTTAGTGACATGGGAAATATGACCTTTTACTTGCATGCTTCCATGTTAGTAGTAATTTCTTTTGAATTTATTACAGACAAAGATGGGCCTGCATCAGAGATCCCACCTTGAATTTCTTTCTTAGCTCTACAAAAAAATCCCCCAAAATATCCATTACATAATACAGTCAATAAAGTAAACATATGTTAGTGCCATTAATAGCATAGAATATTGAGTAATATTGATTTATTACTTTTGCTTTAGGTGTGATTTCCAAAAATCATTACCAGAACACATGCCAAGGAGTTATATTTCTATATTTTCTTCTAGGAGTTTGATGATTTCAGGTCTTAAATTTAAGTCCTTAATCCATTTGGAGTTAATTTTTGTGAGTAGTGTAAGATAGGGGTCTCATTTCATTATTTTACATGTGAAAATCCAGTTTTCCCAGCACCATTTATTAAAGAGATTGTGTTGTTTTTTTCTCCATTGAATATTCTAAGCTCCCTTGTCAAATATTGGCTGACTATATATGCTTGTGTTTATTTCCCAGCTGTTCCATTTGTTTGTCTGTTGTATTTTTATGCCAGTATCATGATGTTTTAATTACTATTGCTTTATAGTATAGCTAGAAATTAGGTTGTGTGATGACTCCTACTTTATTCCTTTTTATCTGAATTTCTTTGGCTATTCAGAATATTTTTTTGGGTCCTTATACATTTTAGAATTTTGTTTTCCTCTTTCTGTAAATAATACCATTGGAATCTTTATAGGGATTGCTTTTGGTATTATTGAACAATACAATTTCTTCTAATCGATGATCTATTTGTATCTTCTTTGATTTATTTAATCTGCGTAGACATCTCATAGTTTTCAGAATAGAAATCTTCCATCTATTTTGTTAAATGTATTCCTATGTATTTTTATTATTTTTATAGTATTATAAATGGGATTGATTTTTTAATTTCTTTTGCAGAAAATTTTTTGTAAGTGTATAAAATTGCTACTGATTTTTGTATGTTAATTTTGCCTCCTGCAACTTTATTGAATTTGTTGAAGCTCTAATAGCTTTTTGGAGGGTATTTAAGACTTGCCATATATAAAATCATGTCATCTGCAAATAGAGACAATTTTTCATCATTTTCAATTTAGATGTCTTTTATTTTTATTTTTTGTCTGATTACTCTAGCTAGGACTTTCAGTTCTATGCTGAATTTGAATGGTAGGAGTGGGCACTCTTGCCTGTGTGATGATGTTAGCTGTAAGCATGACACATATGGCCTTTATATGTTGAAATATGTTCTCTCTATGCCTAATTTGTTGTTTTTTATCACAAACAGATAATGAATTTTGTCAAATGGTCTCCCTGCGTCTATTAGATGATCATATGATGTTTACTTTAATTCTATCAATGTGATACATCACAGTAGATATGTGTATGTTGAATAGTCCTTGCATTTCAGGGACTTCTGTATGATCAGGTCTGTTTTGGGGACTATCAAATGTTTTAGTTAATGTGTTATATTTTTTAACTCTAGAATTTCTGGGATTTCTTAATGGTTTATTTTGCTGTCTTTAACTTCTCATTTTGTTCATGCATTGTTTTTCTAATTTTTTAGCTATATGTCTGTGTTATTGTGGTTTACTAAACTTCTTTAAGGCAATTATTCTGAATTATTTGTCTGTCTGATGCTTCATAGATCTCCATTTCTTTATTAGAGATTTAATTTCTCTTGGTGGTATCATAATTGCCTATTGTTGTTTGTGATCCTTGATTCCTTATGTTAGTGTCTGTGTATCTGAGTAATCTGTTTCCTCTTCCAGACTTTACAGAGTTCCATTGGCAAAGCCAGAATTTTAACATTCAGCTCAGTTTGGGTTTCTGGGTGTGATGCTGGTCCTGTCCAGATATCAACTGTCCAAGGAAATAACCATCAGAAAAGCCCAGAAACCCAAAATACATTTCTATCAACATTCTTTTTGATATTTATATATTCAAACCCATTAAAATATTTTTTTTCTGAACCAGGAAGCAAAAATCTTTCAGCCAAGAATGTTTCTAAAATATCCTGAATGACCATCTGCTTGTCAGTACCTTGTGAATATTCATCATATTTTCAGAATTTAGCATGAAGTGTTTATATTATGCTGGTCTTTCTTTTGATTTAAAATTCTGAAACAAAAAGTAAGCATATTTCTAAATATCTGAATTAACCTGTTAAAAATAAAACAAACACTAAACTTTCTTGTTATCTTTTGTTTGTTTAGAATTATAATTTTGATTCTTCAACAAATTTATTTTCTAAAATCACATTTCACTAAGCTAGAGCTTTAAATGAATTGCCTAACCCAAGTCATTTTTCCAAACTTGAATTAGAGTTTGACCAGTTTGGCATCTGTTCTCACAAGGATGCTATGCTGTTTTCTCTCCTAAAATATGACAATAAGATGCAGAAAGTGTCATGCTATCAAATATGAAGATGTCTTCACCTTGAGGAAAAACTTTCTACAACAGGTCAAACAGATGTCTGAAAGACATGGAAATTTAAGAACTCTTAATACATTTACATGACAATGAGCCACAATATAAGTTCATGTATCCTTCTTATGTAAATTGAGAATAAGTAGTAAGATACACCAGAAATTGTCTCTCAAAAATCACATTTAAAACCTAAGAGTTCTTTTTTCTTTGTTCTTGCTGTTACTCTTTGCAAATCAAATCATAACTATTAAAAAGATGAGGACACTAACACTGGATTCAAAAGGAAACTAAATACCTACAGACACAGAATTTGTTCTGTGATGCATCTATATCTAATCAGTTTCCTCAAAAATAATTCTATAAATTTTAAGGAGGAGAATATCATGATGTAGAAAAAAAGGAATTGGTTTGGAAGCTCTAAACCAAATTTGATATTGTCTCGCTGAGGACTTTAAAAAGGTTATTTCTGCATCACTTTTCTTCTGTTATTAACAAATGAATCAAATGATATTATTTGTTATGTCTATTGAAAAGATTCTGTTTTCTTTATCACTCTTGGTTGTGTATCAGAATTCTTGTAGAGATTTTTAAAATACAGATGTAAATGCCTCTCCTGAAAATTGGGTACTTTAGTGATGGGATATGGGCATTGTATTTCTAATCCTTAGTAGTTTCAGGATCTTGATTAGAAGGGATAAAAGCAATAATAAACCTTGAAGTCTGTCTGATTTTGGTGATTGTGGAGGCTGAGGACCCTGGGCATTTTTAGGCATTTTTTTCATTAGAAATGAGAATTTTACAAAAGAAATCCCAAGAATCCTGCATAACAGTTGCTTTGAGTTTTTGATGAGTATCAACTTAGTCATACTTATGGTAAAACTCTGCCGGAAGCCGGTCCATCCTTGCTGCTTGACACAGTCCCTGAAGGATAGAAACATCTGCACAGCATATGTTTCAAGGGACCTGGAGTATATAGCATACTGTTCTTAATATGTTTGCTCCCCTTAGCGCTGTGTGTTTTAACCAAGGCCACCTCTCCGAGAAAGGTTGTTTCCACAGGTAGAGATTTTTCCCTGAAGTTAGGGAGGGGATGAAACTCCTTAACTAAGTGCCAGGCAGGTAGTTAATCACTTTAACTACAAACAATCATGCTTAAGCTACATAATCTTTACTCCCTGGAATGGAGATAAGAAACGCCCTAACCTTTGTAATAGAAATTGACAGGATTAAAATCAACTGGGATAAATAAGGATGTAACAAGACAATAAACAGCAGAACCTCTCTGGAGATTCTAACCAGAACTTCGCTGGAGATCCTAACCAGAACTTCGCTGGAGATCCTAAGCAGAACCTCTCTGGAGATCCAGACGAGAACTTGGCTGGAGATCCGGGCTAGAGATCCTGGATAGGCTGCTGATCAACTGAGAAAAAAAAAAAGGACAGAAACTGGCCTCAGAACCTAGAGACAGAAACTGGTTACAGAACTTGGTTGGAGAACCTAGCCAGAACCTGGCTGGAGAACCTGGCTACAGAACCTGGCTGGAGATCCTGACAAGAGAACCCGGCTATGATGATCACCTGAACACTGTCTCCGTGTCCTTCCTTCTTCGCCGACTCCGTCCACACCTTTGGGAACCCCTGGACCTGCTGGGGTTGGACCCCGGCATATGGCGCCCGAACAGGGACCCCTAGATGTAACAAAACAGCAAGAGACAGAACTTAGAACACAGAACTTAGAAGACAGAACTTAGAAGACAGAACCTACACAGGACCTAGAGACAGAAGAACTTCGCTGGAGAGAACATGGCAAAAGATCCTGGACTGAACCTGACTACCGAAATTGGCAAGAGAACCTGACTAGAACCTGGTGACTGAACTTGGCTGGAGAACCTTGGGAACCTGGCTGGAGAACCTAGCAAGAGAACATGGCTACAGAACCTGGCTAGAGATCCTAGACAGAACTTGGCTGGAGAACTGGCTACAGAACCTGGCTGGAGATCCTGACAAGAGAACCCGGCTATGATGATCAACTGAACACTGCCTCCGTGTCCTTCCTTCTTCGCCGACTCCATCCACGCCTTTGGGAACCCCTGGACCTGCTGGGGTTGGACCCCGGCAAAACTCCACAATACAGAACTTACAAACATGGAAGAATTTTAAGGTGAGCAATTTCCAGAGCTCATACACAGCAGGGACTTAGTAAATTATAACTATCCAGAGTAGAGAGCTCTTGTTTAACACTTGAGGTATTCAATGGAGTTTTCAGAGGGACCATGTCTTAGTTGAAAGATTAAACTATTAATAAAATGAAAGATAAGGCTTTGTAGGGACCAACTCAACTGCTTGCAGGATCAACGTCCATCCATCAATCTTTAGGAATGAGAGCAAATAGAAACAATGAACAATATAATATTCACAAGGTCTAGCTAGTATCACATTGTTTAACATGAAATAAAGAAATAATAGGCTTTCCAAGAAGCAGGGATATGTAACCTAAACACAGGCAAAACATCAATAAAAGCTGTCCCAGAAGGAAGAGACCTTATGGAATTATCAAAGACATTAACATTGAAATAAAAAATGTTAAATTTTTTGAAGGAAAACAAACATATTGAGTACAGAAAAGGAAGATTTAAGATGGACCCAATCAAGTGGAATTTCAAGATATTAAAAATTAAATAAATAAACAAAATTTCACTGGGTTGGATTAGCTATAGATTGTGCACTATAGTAGCAAATATTATTAAAATGAATACATAACAATAGATTTTTTCCAAATTAAAGCATTAAGAGAAAACAAACCTAAAAACACAAGATAGCAGAAATAGCAAAACTTCAAGTTGTATTATGTGTAACTGGAGTTTCACAAGGAAGGAGCTACAGAAAAATATATGATTGAGATACTGACAAAATGTTTTCCAAGTTTTATTAAGATTTAAAACACTACAAATTTAAGAAGATTGTAGAAACTACAAAAAAAGAAGTCAAATTAAGATACACTATATTTACACTGTTATAAACATATGAGAAAGAAAATCTTAAAAGTGCAGCAATAAGAAAGATATGCAAAATAGCAGATTCTTGAAAACCATGCAAGCATGAGGAGAATAACATCCTTAAAGTATTAAGGTACTATTGTTGAAGGGAAGGGCTATCAAGTTAAAATTCTATATAGAGAAACAAATACTGTTCAAAATAAATGTGAAATAGAGACACCCAGCAGAGTTGCAGATACAAATTAGCATAGAAGAGGTGAAAACTGATGAGGATTATAAATATATAATAAAATTGACTATTAAAAGCTAAGATATTAGCCGAAGCCGGTTTGGCTCAGTGGATAGAGCATCGGCCTGCGGACTGAGGGGTCCCGGGTTCGATTCCGGTCAAGGGCATGTGCCAGGGTTGCGGGCGCATCCCCGGTGGGAGATGCGCGGGAGGCAGCTGATCGATGTTTCTCTCTCATCGATGTTTCTAACTCTCTATCCTTCTCCCTTTCTCTCTGTAAAAAATCAATAAAAAATATATTTAAAAAAGCTAAGATATTAATGATATACTGTGAGATTTCTAACATGTATCTTAGTAAAAACAAATCATGACAATTTAATTAATAAAGGAAGGCAAAATAGTATAATTGTAAGTTTTTAATATGTATGAATTAGAATAATATGTCAAAGAAGAATTTTGTAAGTTAAAAATTACAAGTTTTAAAATTAATTAACATATAACAAGTAGATAATACTTCACTTACTCAAAAAAAATAAAAGGCGTAGAGGATAAAGAATAAATGGAAAGCTTACAGCATTATAACAGGTTTATATCTTATCAAATTCAAAATTGTATTATTGCGAATGAGCCAGTTAACTAATAACACTGAAGTAAAAGACAGAAATTGTCATTTTTAATAAAAAGGAAGCCAGGACTATTTGTGGTCTTCAAAAACAAACAAACAAAAAATAATAAAAATTAAGAAAACATAGAAAGGTTAAGGATCATATGCCCTGAATATAGTAAGCATAAGAAAGCTTCAACATCTGTAATAATATCATGCAAACTGGTCTTGAGAAAAGAACTATTACTACAGAAAGTTTATGACAAATTGATTTGGTTCATCAAGAAGACATAACCATTTTAAATATCCACTAACCCAGCTCTATAATACATGACAGAAAATTATACAGAAATAAAAGAAGAAATAGATAACTCTTCTGTACTAGTAATTGAATAATAGATGGAAAATTTCTATGGGTAAGCAAGACTTCAATATTAGCAGCCAACTTACCCTACTTGAATTTGTAGATCAATGCCTCAACCACGACACAACAGGATGCACATCTCATCAAGGGCATATGGGTCAAAATACTTTATTTCTTTGGTAAATGGTCCATGGACAACTAGCAGTTAAATTTGTTATTTATCAAATATTTGGGTTTTTCAAATATCTTTCTGTTACTTATTTCTAATATAATTCCACATGGTCAGAAAATATACTCTGTATAAGTAAGATTTGTATTATGGCACAATATATGGTCTATGTTAGTACCTGGAACCTGTGATGGGCAGGGATGTAATAGGAATGTTTACAAGGAAGCTTTCTTCGGGTTATTAAAATTTTTCACATCTTGATTAAAATGGTGCTTCCACAAATATATACATGTAATTCAACTCATCAAAGTTAATAATAATGGATACATTTCATTCTATAAATTATGCCTTAATAATTCAATGAAAGAAATCAACACATATAAATTTCCACTTTTCAATATTAAATTATTTTAAGGTAATTTGCAAACAATATAATGTCTGTGAGGCATAATAACAAAACCAACACCCCTGACCTTACTTCTCAACATGAAATGGTACTAAATTCATTTGAGCATAGGGAATGAAGTGCACTTTCATAAGCTACTAAGGCAATGAAAATTAAGAGTATAGAAAATTACTATATTATACACACTAGAACTGAAAAAATACATAAATAAAAGTTTGCTCATTCAAATGTTGTTGAGGAATTAGAGCACCAGACACAATTGCAGTAGGAAGTTTAACTTTTAACAACCTTTTTGAAAATACAATTTGGCATTATTTTATGTGGTAGAGCAGGCAGAATCCCTATGGGTCATTAATCCAACCTTTCAGTGACATGTATAAAGATGTACAGAGGATATCATTGTAAGAACAAAACACTAGTCAGCAGAAAATGGATAATTATACAGTGGTATATTTATATACACAAAAATTACATTTCAAGAATGAAAACAAACTATAACTGAATTAACATACTTGGTGAAATATAGAGGCAAAAGGTAGATTGAAAAGAATGTTGCAAAAGAGTTAATACAATATAATATGACTTTTTAAAATATCTATAGCAGACATTTGTAATTTTAGAAATGAAGATATTATAATGTTTAAAGGTCAAGTTTAATGCAAATCCAGGGTTTAAAATTATTGTTCTAGAATTAATAAGCATTATAAAAAAATCCACAATTCTATACCATTATATTTTCCTTGGAACATTTAATCTTGAAATTTTGGTGTTTTTTTTTTTTTAAATATTTGGCATTTCAGAAAATCATTGGTGTTATAAAATCAATGCAAGGATTGTGCTTCCTGGTTATCTAAGGACAGGAAGAAGAGTGGTAACTTTTGAAAAAAAGGAAATTATTTTTACATTCTTGGAATCTGGAAGTAGTTGAATCTTTTCCAAAGAAATGAACATGGCAATCAAAGCTATGATCCATCATAATATTTTTAGATATTAAGACCCCACCCCTTCATATTCTTGTTAGGTATCTAAATTCTGGGTTATCTCAGAGCCAGGATAACCCAGGGTGGGCCAGGAAGGTGGCAGGAAAAAGCTGTCTATCTAGGCAACAAATACACCCTGCGGTGTAGGCTGCTTCTCTTCATGCTTGAAAGCAAATTTGCTTAATCACAATGAATTTTAAATAATTGTGTACAATTTAGTAAAATAAAAACCTAATCTAAACAATGTCTTTGGCTTATGAATAATTGACTATGAAAGATTCATCAAAAGTTCTGTGGTTGTTAACATTGTTCACTTTATTGTGGTGCCTGATAGTACTCTAATGGAGTCTTGAGTTCCTGAAAGAGTAATGAACTCTGCCATGTCCACTTTACTATCATATCTTGTTTAATCAGATTTTGTTAAAAAAGCACCCTAACGTAGATTGTCCATTTCATTCTTTTAAAATAACTGAGTGAAGAATATTATCATTTCATACCTTTAATGTGCCTTACTTTATAATTCATACCTTTAATATGCTGAGAATATGGCTTTAGGCTTTGCTCACTTTTTGAAATTCTTAATAACTAATGACACTTGGTGTACATTTGTGTCAAACACAGAAAATCTTATTTCATTTTCCTTATAAAATATTGTGTGAGCAATACTGAATTATGGTAATTATCCTGGACAGTGTTCTTAAGATTTTCTCATAACCACACATGCAAACACACTAAGGATGACATACTTGCTCTCTATCCTCTAGGAAACAGGTATTTTTCTGATATGTAAAACAATTCTAACTCAATTTAATCCCTCCAGAATGAAGCAGTTATTACTGCTATTATCATCATGAAGTGGTATGGAAACTCCTTATGAGGATACTAAATATACCAACTTAAGAGTACTTATCCACATGATTGCTCAGATTGACTGTCCATGTGCCAATTGCCAGGGAAATATTTATGAAGCCAAATGGTAAATTTGAATCATAAGCTAAAAAAGAGATGCCTTGTTATTCAATCATCCAAAGGGCAGTGTGAGTGCACTGCTGTTTTATGGAGACCTTTAAATGTTGGAACAGATCCTCCCCCACTTCCTAATTAATTGCCTAATCAATTCCTAGTAAATAAAAAGACTTAACTCTTTTAACCAATGGCATAGATAGTTTAAGCTATCTTTGACATATTTTCCTTATACAGTGGGGCCTTGACTTACGAGTGTCCCGACTAACAAGTTTTTTGAGATACCAGCTGTCTCTCAGCAGATTTTTTGCATTGAGTTGATAGAGTAATTTGAGTTAATGAGCTCCTTAACGAGCTCCTTAATGAACTCGGTCTCGGAATGAATTAAACTCGTAAGTCAAGGCACCACTGTAATAGAAAAATCTGGGAGTAAGCTTTGAGGAAAAGTTGGGGAAGTGCTATCACCAAATACAAAGAAAGAGTCCAGAAGTTTAGGTACAATTTTAACCAAGACCTTATAGATGATAGTTACATATGTAAAGTTTGAACACATATTGTAATGTATTTTTTGATGTGCAATGATCCTTGATCATTACAATATTGCATTTATTTGAAAAAAATATTTATTTGTAACTTATAGCTATTGGAACATGAAGTTAATGAACAATAATTTAGAATCACAATTACATATATCTGAAAAAATATAATTGTCCCCAGCTTTTCAAGACATCATAATATTTTCTATTCTAAAAATTTAAATGCACTCACCAAAAGTGCTTTGCAAATGTGCCCATCCTATTGGTTCAAGCTGTAGGCATACACAAGTGCTTTTTTTTCATGCAAAGGAGCTAATATATCTGTCATCTGTTTTGGTTACTTCTCCTCTTTTGGGGGCAATGGACAATGGTTTGGTGAACAAGTGAATAATGGACTTATTTAGTACTCTAGACAGTGCTTTAAAAATTCATTTTCACAGTAAAAATATACACAAATTATGTTTAAACAAATTATGTTTAAACAATATTCATTTGGGGACCAAAGTTGTAATAAATATTATCTCTTTCTTGTACTTGACACTCTTATTATTTCTAAACAGATGAATTCACGTTTTTACGGTAAATTTTCTTCAATAACTTGCCAGATATTTAAACCTTTGAAAATTTGATTAAAGAAAAGGAGGAAAAATGTACATTTTTAAAAAGGATTAATAAGGTATAACTATCCTATCTAATAATAGACAAACATGGTAATTGACCATACCTTCACTATGCCTCCCATTGGCTAATCAGCACGATATGCAAATTAACTGCCAACAAAGTCTGCCCTGCCCTGCTGCCATCCAGGCCTGCTATCTGTGACCCGGGGCGGCAGGCGTCCCATGTGCGACCCGACCCAGGGCGGCGGGGCGGGACAGGGTGGCTCCTCTGTCACCCCAGCTTCCTCATCACAGCTCCCTGGGGGGGCCTAAGCCTTTAGTCGGACATTCCCCGAGTGCTCCCTGGCGTCCAGAAGGATGTCTGACTGCAAGCTTAGGCCTGTTCCCCTGCGGAGTGGGCCTAAGTCGACAGGTGGACATCCCCCAAGTGTTCCTGGACTGCAAATGGGCACAGGCCGGGCTGAGGGACCCCCCCAACCCGAGTGCACACATTTTTGTGCACCGGGCTTCTGGTATTATGTAAATTTTAGATGCTGTTAGAAATTTGTGTACTTAGAACAATGGAAGGCTAAATGAATTGTTTATATTTATTTAAATTTTAGAAAATTATTTGTTTTCTTTCATCACAATAACAAATTAAAGATACTATAGTAGTTTCCTGTGGCTGCTGTAATAAATGGTCCAAAACTGGGTAGTTTTAAAAAACTTCTTTTTCCTCCACAGTTGTGTAGGCAGGAGGTCAAAATCAGGGTGTCTCAAGGGCCTCACTAATTCTGGAAGTTTGAGGGGAGATGCCATTTTTTGCCTCTTCAGCTTTCTGTGACAGTCACATCTATTTGCTTGTGGCTACATCAATCCAATTTCTGCCTGTCTTCACATAGCCTTTTCCTTTTCCGTCTGTGTCTTTTCCTCTCCTGTCAGTTATAAGAGTAGTAATCTAAACTAGATTTAGGGACTCTGAAGGAAGATATGATCTCAAGATCTTTAACTTAATTATATCTGCAAAGACTCTTTTTGTTAATAAGGTAATATTAATAGGTTTTAGGCCTTAGGATGTGGAAATATCTTTTTCAGGACCACCATTTAACCTATTATAGAGAGTATCTGTTAGAACTTAGGTATAAGAATAGCATCTAGCCGAAACCGGTTTGGCTCAGTGGATAGAGCGTTGGCCTGCGGACTGAAGGGTCCTGGGTTTGATTCCAGTCAAGGGCATGTACCTGAGATGCGGGCACTTCCCCAGTGGGGGATGTGCAGGAGGCAGCTGATCGATGTTCCTCTCTCATCGATGTTTCTAACTCTCTATCTCTCTCCCTTCCTCTCTGTAAAAACATCAATAAAATATATTTAAAAAAAAAAAAAAGAATAGCATCTAGTAAACTCTAAGTTTAGGAGTGTAGTTTATGAAGAAATTACAGTAAAGAGAAAAAGAAGAAAAGGCCATTTCTTATATTGTGCCAGTACTCCATACAGTTCATCTTCATCCCTCTTCCCACTAAATGATTCCTTCTGATCTTCAATTATCTCTGTGTCTAAACCTCTCACCAACAAGCCAAAGCATTTACTGCTGCCCATAATTATGGTATATCCTTATCTCACATCCTTTGTTCCTATATACAAAGGAGATGATTAAATATACCACTTGAGACTTTGCCATCTTAACAAACATTGTTTAGAGCTACACTTTCCCCTTAACAAACATTGTCTGGGCTACACTTAAACAGTACTGAAGTACTGAAGCTGTCCATGTTCAGCTCATACCAATACAAGCTCATTTACTCATGAACCAAATCCCAAGCCTTCTCTATTCCATTAACTGGTCATAGGGAACCTCCCATGAATCTATGGCTATAGTTAATGGAGAAATGTCTGTTGATCCTTTTCTTAAAAGTTCAAATTTCAGGGAAAGAAGTTACTAAAAGAGTTGTCAAGTTTGTGCATAATTATGAAGAAGTTTGTGCTAGAATATTTGGTGAAACAAAATGCTATTTTTTAAAAAACAGCAAACGCATGTCATTTGATGACATAAATAATTAATATTTTGGTAGTTGTTCTTTTGATTTTCTGTCCTTAAAATGGTGCAGAAGATGAAGAGGAGGAGCTATGGTGAGCAATTTGTAATGGAAAAAATTTGCCTGAGAATCAGATGGTAGACTATATAGGATCAAGGTACTTTACAGCCAGACTTGGAAATCTCTTTTCTTATTTCTGGGGATACATGGGTGTATGCATTTAACTCTTGGCTCTGATAAGGGTACTGAGAGTGATGAAGTGCTGCTTCCAGTCCAAAGTCCCCTGGTAAACCCCAGGGTCAATTTTATTGACGGTTTCATCTGGCATAATTCAGTAGACATTCTGGCTTGACTATATAATTAGAGGGCAAAAAGATCCTGCTGGGAATATCTGTCTTGAGTAGATTACTTGAAGACCCTTGCCATTTAATCTTTTTTATAGTTAATAACTTTTGTGACCTGTTGAAGAAATTTTTTGCCAGCCCAAGATTATGAAAATACTCTTCTGTTTTCAGATTGTATTGTTTTACTTTGAAATGTATTTCTACACTTCATCTGGAAATGATTTGTGTATAGTCTGAAATAAAGGCAAAGTTTCCCATATGGACACCAAATTTTCCCAGGGTCCTTTCTTATAAAGCCTGTCATTTCTGAAAAGCACTGTAGAGTCACCATTTTGTAAATCTGGTGAAGGAATATCTGTGAAACTATATGTCTGCACTCTTTACTGTGTTCCATTAGCCTGTTTTATTTTCCTCACACATTATGTTAATTAATGTAACTTCATAATAGATAAGTATATAGTGTAAGTTTTCAACTCTTTTTAAAGTCAAGATTGTCTAAATTTTTTTCTATATTATTGCATTGCCCTATTTAAACATTTAATTTAGATATAATTGAGGTATGCAATAGAATTACTTGATATTTGTATATACTGTGAAATGATCACCACAGTAAGTCTAATAACACCCATTACCATATGGAGTAACATTTTTTTTTTCTTGTATGAGAAATTTGAAGACCTTGTCTCTCAGAAACTTTTAAATACACAGTACATTATTATCAACCATAGTCACTATGCTGTACATTACATCCTCACAACTTATTTCTTTTATAACTGGAAGATTTTACCTTTTGATAATCATCCCTCATTTTGCCCACCACTGCTACCCATGTCTTTGGCAATTACCATTCTATTCTCTAACCTTATGAATTCTGTTTTTGGTTTATTTGTCTTATAAGTTTAACACATAAGCAAATTCATGTGGTAGTTGTCTTTCTGTCTAACTTATTTCACTTAGAAAAATGTCATGTCCCCAATGTCCATCTAGGTTGTCACAAATGGCAATATTTCTTTTCTATTATAGATTAATACTCCACAATTTCTTTATCCATTCATCCAACCATGGATACTTAGGTTGCTTCCATGTCTTGGTTATTGTAAATAATTCTGCAATGAACATGAGGGTGCAGATATCTTTTTAAGTTAGTGCTTTCTTTCTTTTTTTATTTATAAAACCCAGAAATGGAATTGCTGGATCATATTGTAGTTCTATTTTTAATTTTTTGAGAAATCTTGTACTGTTTACTGTAGTAGCTGCACCAATTTACCTTCCCATCAACAATGTTGTGACATTATACTCTAGAGGTTTTATACATCATTACTATTTTCACTTGGTATTTGATTTTTTCATGATGTTAAATGGTATCTCTTTATGTTCCATAGCCAATTTTTTATAGATACATAAAATACAAATATATTTAAATTAATTGCTAGCTAGGTAAATATGGATGTGTGTGCCTATAATTTTTTATACAGAAGCTTGCTATATATGTCTAGAGTTCTCAGATATTTAAAAAATTTATTTACAAAATAAGGTATGAGAGGCCCTACAAAGAAAGGTATATAAGAACTGAGTACTGAGCCTAGGGATTGAAAATAAATGATTAGTAGAAATTTTAAGAAATAATCAGGGTCTGTCCATGTTTGAATTGTACTAGGATCGTGACAGGTTTATGAGAAAACATGAAGTTTTATTAAAAATAGAGGACCACAGAGTCCAGAATGCAATTTAGAACTCTTTTGCTTACAAATGATATCAACCCGAGTCAAACAGAGAAAATAAATAAGTAAAGCAATCTCCGGATCTCACAAGAGAACATTTCAGTACTAGATCTGTGTCCAAGCATAAGCTTCATGTATTCAAAGATTCTGTGAGAAACCAGTCACTCAGTACTAATTTCCTCCACATCAGCTTCATTTTTAAGGAGGCTACTCCTGGCAAAGAGATGGTTGCTGATTCGACTGGTGTGGCAAACATAGATGAAAGAGTGTACTTCCTTCGTTCACAATAGTTTCAATCAAGTGTTTGGACTGAGTCTCTCAGGTCTGGCTTGATTCACTTAATCAACTGTAAATCATTCACTATGGCCAGGAACATCCAGAGGTGTAATCTTCCATCTATAATTACAGAGATTTAGATGGAGGATAATTACTTCTCCCAAAGAAATTAAAAGGAAATTCATTTTAAGGTAATAGATGCATGCAGCACAGTGTACAGGTCTAAGTTAATTTGTCTGTGGACGTGAAAATTTAGAAATCACCATGGTTTGTGGGCCATAGAATTGCATACGCAAACGAAAAACTTTGGTATTACTTTGCTTCAATGGGAACTATTAAAATAATTATCAAAAGATAACAATATCACAAAATAATATAGTGAGACAACCCAGTGGGATCTAACATGAGAAAACTGAGTAGGGAAGACATGCTAAGCTAACAGCATAATTTCTCTACAAATTAATATTAAATGGAGGAATAAAACAAACAAAAAAACCTTAAAGATAGAAATTAAGATAGAATGTTCAACAGAAATAATTTTTTTTTATTGCTTAAAGTATTATAAAGGGTGTTACATATGTGTCCTTTTTTCCCCCCGTCCTTGACAATCCCCTGGCCTCCCCTACCCCCCAGTGTCTTATGTCCATTGAGGAATAAAAATTTTTGAGATGTTAGTGACTAATATAGTACATATCAGGCAAGTAAATACTAGTTTAATCTATTTGGATAAAATTGAACATTATAAAATCCAGGGATAATTGTGTTGGCAGTTAGAAACTTTGGAAAGATAATGGATGGTCACATATTCAAACAATAATAAATCATGGTTCCAAATATTTACCAAGAGAAGAATGGAGCTCTGCTTAAGCTTTTGGGTGCTGCTGAAGTTGAATAAAGAAAACACGATGAAGATGAATGTAAAACCTCCATCATTTTTTTTTTTTTCTTTCAGAATGGGTCAAACCCAAGGTCACTTGGTATAAATGGATTTTCTGGAAAAAAGAAAATTGGCAATTTACCTTAATACTTTCATTTTTTAAAATCCCATTTTATTAGAATAATGATGGGCAATAAAACATGACTTCCCTCTCCTCCCATTTGTTAATGAGTTAGAATGCACAAAACCCTAATAATAATTGACATAAAATGCCCAGAAGCATCATTAGCAGCTTTCTTACCAGGCAGTCATTTCAATTTTATAAAACCCGCATTCCTGTTAAAATGATATCACATTAAAGTGAATTTTATTGTACTATTTGAAAAGTATGATGACAGTTATTAAGAAGATAAAAATGGATGGAACAGAATGTAGTTTAGAATTTGGTCTGCACTGTGAGACTTTTCCCTTAGAATAAAGGTATAAAATGCAGTTAACTGAATATTTTTGGTTCGGAAAAATTATAATATTTATGTTATAAGTATTTAATTTCCAAGGATCTTTATTCCTGAAACTTCACATAGAATCATTGGAAAAAGAAAGAGCAAGAATCAAAATCTATAATGTAGCTTAGGCTTGGGAAAGTGCTGGATTTGGCTAATATGCAAACATGTTCTTGGCAATAATAGCATATATTTTGATCATGTAATGCTTGATCCTCCCATGGATAATTAAGCATGTGCATTCTCCAAATAGTTTATCCCAAGTGTCATAGTAATGTCCAATTAAAATGTTCCACTAATGTCTTTATTTTATTTCATAGCTCAGTTATTTTTCTAGGCAGGTAAACTAATGTATGATTATTATTAGCTTGCATTTTGAATCCTATCCAATAGTAATTAAGATTCATTCTATGCCATTTCCAGCATTGAACTAACTCCATATGCTGAAGACTTAAAAATATTCTCCTACTCTTTGTTTCTTGTATGTTACACATTTTGTCAAATAGAGTTTTAGATGCTTAGGTCTTACCTGACAGCTTTTATTTATGTATAGTTAAATTAGAAAATATTCTTCATTCCAAACATCTTTAGTTCATGTACATTGTGAAACTAACTTACAGATATATATATATGTTAATATATATATTAAATATATATTAAATATATTAAATATATATTTAATTAATTTCATAGAGGAAGGAAGAGGGAAAGAGAGATAGAAACATCAATGATGAGAGAGAATCATTGACTGGCTGCCTCCTGCACACCCCCTACTGGGGATCAACCCCTCAACTCAGGCATGTGCACTTGACCGGAATGGAAACCTGGACCCTTCAGTCCGCAGGCTGATGCTCTGTCACTGAGCCAAAGCAGCTAGGGCTAATTTACATATATTTCATTCAATCATTTGAATTTTATGTGAGGTTAGTTTACCATGCCAATATCCATGATTGGGGAAAATATGATGTCAAGACACTAAGGCACTGGGATAACAGAATCTGAACTATTAGGTAAGAAAAGGAGGGAGAAGACAAACACTGACGGGTCGGAAAGAAGGCCCAAGATAAACTACACTGAGCTTTGTCTTGCCCTCGCCAAGTCTCTCATTGATAGATTTAAGCCTTATATGCATGCCAATATGTTATTAATTCAATTTTTTTTCTAACAACTTGTTTTAAAATTAAAACATTTTCAGGTTTTAAGAGATGTAAATATAACATTCTAGGGAATGTCTTGCCTTGTACAGGATTTAGGAAATATTGAGTTATAACCTATATTTGGGGAGTGATTTCCCTGGTCTATATTAATAATGATGCTGAGATGAGGGAGGCATAAGATGCTCTTTACTTGTACCAAGCTATTTTACATCACTTAATTCAGTTTAGACTTATAAATACTTATTGTATCACCTTGGCAAAGCCACTGAATGTCCTTGATTATTCCACTTATTTATTTTAAAAAAATGATGGTTGTGGAATAGCTAATCTAATGTCCATTCTGTCCAATTATAGCCCAAATACTAATGGGAGAGTGATGATCCCTAACTGAAGGTGTGGAATTGATTGGTGTAAGAGCAATTCTGCCTCCTGTGACTTTGACTCCTGCAGGAACTTAGGCCTACTCAGTAAGCACAGGCTACATCCAGGAACACACACCAGTTCAGAGATGTCAGAGAATACATTTCTGTTACTAGGATTAGAAATGAACTTTGCCAGATGCCTCAGGGAAATAATATTTTCCTTAAACTCTTACTCTCTAGACACATGCAATGGTTATAATGCATGTTTTTTTTTAATTTATCCCCTGATATAATATCTCATCGTTTATTGGAAAGATTTTCATAAATGAAGTGTAAGTGAAAAAATAAAAGTTATAAACCTCAACATTAGCCATCCAGTTATAAATACTATATGTATCTTAACTTTCCACTTGCTGAATAAAGTGCAATCACAAACTATTATCTTCCCTTGAATCTATGTGTCTTGTTTTGGTATTAGCCAAATAGTTTCAATAGAAAACAAAATCTAGGGGCATATTTGAATAGTAAGTAATCACATTTGGAACTTTGCTATATATTTCAATTATGAAATTGGAATGTATTTCCAGTGCTCTTAGGTATTTTAATAGAATGAATGCAAGTCACATGTAACATCCAGACAAAATTTCCTTTTCCTCTAGAAATTGTCCCAACAAAACTTTCCAAATAGTGAGAATTAAAGTGATATAAAATTTGCTTATGAACACATGGTTTCAGTTGAGATTTTTTGTTGTTTCTTTGTTGGTGTTGTTCCAGATTGAAATAAACCAAGAAAATTGTTTTATATATAAAACAATCCAACAGTTTTATTCCGAATATATTACCAATATATTTTAAATTAAGTGTAATGCAAAATTAACTTTTCTGATCAAGAACAGCTCAGGCTTGTCTTTAAATAGAAGGTTATATAAAGATAAGAATTCATAGAAATTATAATTAAAATGGGTTAACAATAGTTTCAATAAGGCACTTAATAATTTTCTTACCTTTGCTCATCTGGCATTAGGCATTGTTAACAGAATAAAATTAATTTCCTCAAAAAAAGTACATTTTAATTAAAAATCATTAGACACATCAGATAGAAAATATATCAACTTGATCTGACACTGTCTCATAGCTTTTCATTTGAGGTTTATAGAGGAAATTACAGACCTATGACAGAATCATATCACATACTAGAGCCATGTATTTGAAATATCCTCAAAAGTAGAAAAGTCACTATTTTCACATTTATTATTGACAACTGTTCCCTAGGGCTGTCTTCTCTTTAGTATACATGTCACCCCAACAATCAGGGGGAATGCCAAGCTTGTTAATCATTCCTGGAAGTATTTGAACATTTATGGGAATGATAGTGCTGTGTCATTCCAAATTGATTGAATCTGTCACATGTTCCTGCAAGTCACTTCATGGGACACTATTGTACAAGAATGAAGGAAAATTACTGCAGGAGAGTAGGAAAAAAATCTCACTGTACTGGGTTTCAGGGATTATTTCAAATTTGATGAATCCTGTCACTTCATCAATTTCTGCCTCAATGCAACCTCCTTTCTCTGTATCAATAGTATTAAGGTATACTACCTACTAAGAAGGAGCACTTAAGTTCTAAAAAATATATCTTATAGTGTCAAAGAAATATGAACTGCTATCCTGAAACCTAATGGCCATGTTTTAAGACTTTAGTAAACATTGTTACATCCACACACTATTCACATTCATGCACATAGGTATGTGTGTGTATATGTATGTGTGTGTGTGCATGTGTGTGTGTATGTGCACACACACAAGTAATAAATTTGTAACAATTGTTGAAATATTGACTGCGTTACTAAATGTTGTGGTCTAAATGGTGAAAACTTCCCAGGTTATTTTAGCATTTTAGACTTTAAGTAGTGGCCTAATTCTGGTTTTCTCTAAATGATTTGAGTGTGTGTGATGTTTTAAAAGTTGTCTATAAAATATTAAAATAAATTGTGGAAAGTCAAGTGCACAGATGACTTCATTATATTCACTATTTCTCAAAATTCATAGATAATCTAATGAAAGTACACATAATATCAGTTTAAATAGTTTTTAGGTAGACTATTTTGTATAGCATAGACTATTTTGTATTTCATTTATAAAATAGTTTTATGCAATATAGCTTTTTAAATATTTTCACCACCAGATATTATGTTTATATAGTGTGAATTTATTAGTCCTAATGCATTTTTCTGAAAAAGGCAATTATACAGGAAAAAGTACAATCTTTTTTGGCTTGAAGTTTATACTAGAGTGTTAGTACCCTGAGTCTTTTCAAACCCCCCTTGCTTTAGCAATTTCTGGGTTCTGCAAAGTGTACCCTAGCTTTTTTGACTAATAAACTGAATAATTTGTTTATGTATATGGTTAACTCCCAAAAAAGATCTGAGGCACGCTTCTTATAACATTGAAACTTTGTTCTTCTTTCCTTTACATTTTTACCACACTACAAATTCTGAGGATATTAGTTCCAATAAGATGTTTTGGTGTGAACTGTCTATCTACCTCTCTGCAGTGGTAAACTGGACTTGTTTCAATAGGATTGATATTTCTATCATCAGCAGAAATCTAATTCTATCTTGCTATTTTATAATAGCTAGATCCTATTGCTTAGGTTATTTTGAATATTCTAATATCTGACTTGTATGCCATCTCATGCTCAATCCACTAAACCTTTCATTGTTCCACTGGAAATCCTGAACTGTCATCATGGTTTGTCACACCCAATATTCCCCAAATTTTCTCTGAATCATCCTTTCACCTTTTTCCTCTAACTTGATCGTGACTCTCTTTGGAGGTCAATTTGGCCCATTCAGATGACTATTCTTTCCCCTTTAGAGTAGATGTTTATTTTACTCTTAATTGCTACTTTCAGAGTATCGTGAATCTACCCCCCCGCCCCCAACACACACACAAAATCACTGTGTTGAAGGTTATCAGTTTGTACCCCTATCATTAATCCTTGTTCAATCTTTCTGGTCAGTTCTTCTTATCCTATATAATAAAAGCCTAATATGCAAATTGACTGAACAGCAGAACGACTGGTGGAATGACCAGTTGCTATGATGCACACTGACCACCAAGGGCAGATGCTCAATGCAGGAGCTGCCCGCAGCGTGCAGGCCAGCTAAGGCAGGTGCCAGCAGGGGGGGCCCCCCAATCACCCCACCAGTTGCCCCACAGATCAGCCCTGATCACCGGCCAGGCCTAGGGACCCTATTTTGAACGAATTTCATGCATTGGGCCTCTGGTTCAAGGATAATTTTATTTATTTATTTTTTCAAGGTAATTTTAAAATCTGCCTTTCTTACTGACATCTATTCTATTACTGTTCTGATCAACATTCTTCAAAATTACCATTTCAATAATCCACCCAACATCTGATCATTTGATTCCTTGTCCTCACTTTTATTGATTTTTCCTTCCACCTCATATTCCTATGAGGATACCCTAAAACTTGTCATTATAATAAATGCAGCACATCTGAAGTCTCAAAGTCAATTACCTTACCCTTAGAGTACTACCTGCAATATTAAAACTTACTCTTTCTATAGTGAAGTTAATTAATTACCCTATTCTCCTAGGTGACTATTTCACAGGTTATATTTTATCTCCTCATACTCCAAAATCCACTTTCTTCTTAACTAATCACCTTGCTATGTTAATGCAGTGTAGCCAACAATCACTAGGGGTGTACGGCTTTCATATAATTAGCACAGTGATCTAAATTTTGCCTGTTCTTAGACCAGATTAGGTGATCTTTCTTTGCTTTTGTGTTTATTCTTACTACAACATAGTGCCAGAGTAACACTTTCTTTTTTTTTCTTTTAATACTTTTCAGTAATTATAAATAACTCTACATCCTAAAATAATATAGTATGAAAGCCTGGCTTTTAAGAAAGTTGGCAATATGGCTATCAAGAGTGGTATTTTCTTGGAAAACTCACCAGAATTTAGAGTTTAGCCAATTTTGAACTAACAACCACATATTTGAGTTTATATTTTTTCAATTAATTATGCATTTAATGTTAAATGGACCTTACTGAATAGATAGGTGTGCAGTTCTATGTAATTTCTGAGGTTACAAGTTGCACAACTAATACAACTCAATACTACATTTGAAGGGAATGACAGTTAAAGATTACCTTCAAGTAATAATTGGTTTTGTTTTGCCCTGACCTGTTTGGCTGAGTGGATAGAGCGTTGGCCTGCAGACTGATGGGTCCTGGGTTCGATTCCGGTCAAGGGCATATACCTTGGTTGCAGGCATATCCCCAGTGGAGGGTGTGCAGGAGGCAGCTGATCAATGTTCCTCTCTCATCAATGTTTTTAACTCTCTATCCTTCTCCCTTCCTCTCTGTAAAAAATCAATAAAATATATATATATTTTTAAAATTGATTTTGTTTTGAACTATTTACTTTATCCCAATACTAATTATTTTTATTTATATTCTCAGAGATATATAAAGGCTCATTTTCTTTTTAACTACACTGACTTATTTTTTTATCAAGGTAAAATTTACATACAATAAAATTCATTCATTTTAAATGTATTGTTTGATGAATTTTGGTAATCGAATACTATTGTATAACTGCCGCCACAATCAAGAAATAGAAAATTCCCATAACCAGGTGATCCTTTCTAATGTTATTCTGTGTAGTGTCTTATGTTCAATAAAAGAACATTTTGACCTACCTGTGAATGCCAGGCCAGCTTCTAAAACACTGAGCACTTTCCTGACCAGTGTTGCTCAGTGGATGAGTGTCAACCTATGAACCAGAAGGTCATGGTCCGATTCCCAGTCAAGGCATATGCCCAGTAGGAGCCATTCAGGAGACAATCAAACAGTGATTCTCTCTCATCATTGATGTTTCTATCTCTCCCTTTCCCTTACTCTCTGAAATCGATAAAAATATATTTAAAAAATAAAAACCCTAAGCACTTACCGTTAGTGTTGAATAGTTCTGAATATCAGGATTCCTCTTTCACAATTCCCTTTTAACTAAGAACAAAATATTAATCAGAAGATATCTTTTACAGCCTCTCAGTACCAAATATATATATATGAATAAATATACTTTTAGCTAAAAAATGTCTCTTTTTATATAAGAGAAACCCTTCTCCCTATATATAGCAATTCCATCTCATATCACTAAATTAGGTATTTTCTTTTACAATTTTCATCTCTTCCTTCTAAAACTTTCATTTCTTCTCTATACTGTATCATTCCTATCAGTACACAAATTTTCTCGATTATCTCCAACATTAAAAATAAACTTTAAAAAACAAATTTTTCTTGCTCCCTCATTTTCCCCCAGCTTTTATAGCACTCTCTCAGGTTAAATTAAACACTTAACCACTGTACACATTCAGAGTCATCATTTCATCTTCTTCTGTTTATCTTAAACCTCACCTAATTGTCACCAGCATTTCACAGCAGCAGCTAGCATCAAGGTCACCATTAACCTCCATATTGTCTAAGTTATGAGTTAGCTCAGCCCTCATTTTACTTGACTGGTCAGCAGCATTTGACATGATTGCTACCTTATTTTGAAACACTGCTGTCATTATATCTTGCAGTAGTGAGATCTCGTTTTCTTCGAGTACTTCTCTATCTCCTCTGATGTACTTTTTTCTCCTTGCTGATATGCATTTTGAAGGATTACCTTGGATTGAGTCCTACCATTTTTTTTTCTATGTTTACAATTAATCTGTGGTTGGTCATAGCCAAGCGATCATACCAGCTACAGAGAAAAAAATTTCAAAATTTGATCTTCCCCTGAATTTTAGTCATTTGAATCCATCCAGCATCTCAAATATGACATACCTTAAGCTATTCTCTTTACTGTCTTCCTCTATACGATAGTGTCTCAGATCTGTTAGCATCCTAGGAATCCATCTAAACCAGTCATCATTCCCACCTGGGATGATGCAAACTATTTTTCCATAGAATTTCTTGCCAGGTGGCTTCCTTTTAGTTTCTGCTGATGTGAGTCTCTGGGATGAAATTGGAAGGTGGTAAGAATTATAATATATTTTTATGGCTTCTGAGGATTTCTGGCAATGGCTGTTCTAGCATTGCTGGTGGAGACGGCAGTAGTGAGGAGCAGGAGTTACAGCGGAGACAGCAATAGAACTGTATTAATAGCTCTTATGCACCAGTAGCAGCTGCACAGAGTGAATGTGGGTGAACCCTGGCTCTCTGCTTAGTCCTATTCAAACATAGCAGCAGAAGCCTCAGTTGTGAGAGGGATTCCCAGCGTGGGCTAACACCGTTCCCCCGTGTTTCTCCAGCCCGAAGAGTAATAGTTAATCATTATTTGGTCATCTGACCTATCCCTTTCTGCTCTTATAATTCTTCAATCATACTTTTGAAACACAAATTCTCTGAATTACCTCCATTTAAATTCCTAGAGTAATTTCTGTTTGCATGATTGAGGGTTAATTGGTCAAGTACTAAGCTAGAAGGATTCTGTTGGGATTAGTTATTTCACATAATTGGGCCTTTAAAAAAATTAATGACATCCTTAATGGTGGAAAATAAATTAGAAGAGATGAACGCAGTGACTGATGACTTAAGTCTTTGTTTTCTTGAAAGAGTGAAAAAGCCTTCTTTGGACAAAGGATAGTTGCACTCTAGTAGGGAGAAGCAGGGTTATTGCCTTTTGCTGAGTAGCCAACAAAGTGAACAGTGCCAAGTACTGTCTTGTGTCTCACCTCTACACCCACTCTTCTATACCTCATTTCAACCTTCAAGCTAGAAAATATAAATTGTATGTCCCTATGGGCTTGGCCAACTGGCTTCCCCAAGGAATTCTTCCAATGGAAGACACAGGCAAAGGATTTGAATGCAAGCAACAAGGAAAAGCCAATTTACTGAAGTAACTAATCTTTCAGTAGTTACAAATTATTGGTCAGGCAGTGATAGTGTAAACTGCTACAATGACTCCCGAACCTCCCTGGCTTGTTTATTACTCAGACTACATTTCCACCGCTAGATAAACGGGGATTCTGACCATGTCAACCTAATCCAGAGATGCAAAATCACAGCACATTCACCATCTGGAATACTGTCAACAGCTGTGGTAGCGGTAAAGAGCTACTTTTCATATTTCATTAGCCAAATAAAGTCACTTGGCCATACCTTTCTCTCAAATTGCCAGAAAGCTGGAGATACTCCAGTAACAGTGTAATAAGCAGTGTACTTATCTTCCACCATATGAATTTGTGCTTTCAGTACCTCTGTAAACAATCCCCAGCATTAATTTCCTGTATAGTAAAAAAGGGGAAGAAAAGGTGATTATATTTTCTAAGTAAACATTATTTTCTATAGCCTGAACTTACCTTGTTGCAGGGTCATCACAAGATTTAATTCAGTGATAAGACTTCAGCTCTTTTAAGACCAAACTTGGGAAAACACTGAGCTATTGAGTTTGACATTTTTACCACACCTACTAATTTTCTTCCCTTATAGAAAATAACTAATGATCATATTTTATAAGCACATTAAACTTCAACCACAAACTCTGAAGAAAGAGCTTCCATACCTGAATTTGATCAGAGTAGAGATGAAATTGATTTGCCTCTATTTTAAGCTGAAACATCCAGTCTTTCTAATTCGCCACAGGCTGTGTATCTGACAGTGTGCTTACAGGAATTTTTAGTGAGAAATTTTCATTTTTAGATCTTTGTTTTGAGACATCTGCCATAGCTACGAAATTCTATCAACAATTTCCAATGGCATTAATATTCAGTTATATCTGGGGAATAACTAAAAAAGTTAGAAAAGAAACTTAAACTGCCAAAACATAGACTCTAGCACAGCTTTAATCTATATGTCATCAAGCCTGATATCAGTGTCTGACTAACTTAGATGAACAATAATCTTATTATCAATTAAATACTTACACTAGTTCAAAAATATGATTTCACTTTTTAATTTATTAAAATTGCTGCCCAATGAGGTTTCATAAATGCCAAATATTTGAGATAAACCATCCTGGGTATTGTTAATGGAAAATTTTTACACAGGTATAAATGTATTCCTCATTTATCTCTCCACCTACAACTACAATCGATATAAGCAATGATCTTAGGTCAGTAAAGGTATAGATTTAGACAAACTGTTAAAGTTAATTAATTTTAATTAATATGAGTCAGGTGTTTGCCTTACTCCTCTATGAAAATAGGTTGAAAGCCAAGCCCATTGTCAATATGATTTTACTCCTGATTTTATATTTTATGCTAGTAATTATGCAGATTTCATACTTTATTATCTAGCTTGAGCTTCATATTCATGCAATAATGTCTCACAATATTTGCTAACTTTATCTTTCCATCCTTCCTTCCCACTCTTAGGCACTCATTATTTCACACCTATATAAAAGAGTAAATAAAATATTTTGCCATTTCTAAATCTTTTTTATGTCTGTCAATATGTATTACAAGTGTTTGGACACTGTTATTAGAACACACAGGATTATCATGCCTTATTGGTTGACTCATTTTTATCTTTATGGTATGTCCCTCTTGTCTAGAAATACTTTCTCTTTAATTGAATCAAACAATACTTTGTCTGACATTAATACAATTATGCTAGTCTCTTATTGTGAGTGTTTTTATATTCATCCTTTTTACTTTCCACCACAGTGATCCTTTATGTACTAAAATTAGAGGCCCGATGCACGAAATTTGTGCAAGTGGCTCGGCCCTTGCAGCCCTGGCTTCGTCCAGAAGGTCATCCGGACAGTAGTTCAGTTGATTTGCATATTACACTTTTATTATTATAGATGGGTTTATTTTAATAACCAAATAGTTGTCTAAAGTCTTTTCTATATAGTCTGACAGTCCTTGACTTTCAAATGGTGTATTTAGTCCACATATGCTTCCTTCAGTTTTTAATAATGTTGGCTATAAGCCTCACTTATTCTTTTTTTGCCTATCTCCTTTGGCATGAATTGTATATACTTTTAACATTTCATCTTATCTCATTTATTAATAGGTACTTAATATTTTAATGCTTGTTAAAATATGCATGTTAATTTTTTTACAACCTCCCTTCAAATGATAACACTATTTGACAAAGAGAATAAAACTTTACTAGAGTATCATTTCATTTACTCCACTTTTTGCCTTTGTGAAGTTCTCATATTTTTTTTCTTATTTTCTTCTTCTGAAAAATAAATGGTTATTATTTCCCATCTGAAGTGCTAAAAAGTGTTTTAAACATTTATACAAAATTTTGTGGTAATGTTCATTTCTTCTTGCAGTGTCATGGTTTATATAACACCATTTTACATCAGTTTTGAATAGCTTCTTTTAGCTTTTATTGTAGTTTAGTGTTCCTGATGACACATTGTCTCAGTTTATATCTGGCTGAAATATCTTTATTTCTATTTTATTAAGAAATTTTAGTTGAATATAGATTTTTCATTTTCCCAAACTTTCAAAATATTATATTATTTTCTGCCTTCTATTTATTTCTATTAAAAAGTGGGCTCTATTTGATTCATTGTTCCTTCTATGTGTCTTTTCCTTTGCTGCTTTTAAAGATAAAGCAATTTATATATTGATTTGATTTTTATGTTTTGAGCAATTCAGTTTAAGTATGCTAAGATGTAATTTAAAAAAATAAGACTCATTGTGCTTGTATTTCTTTGAACTTCATGACTCTGTATGTCTATATCTGTCATCAAATTTGGGAAATATATTTTTGGACCATTTAACATAGTCCCATAGATCTTGGACACACTGTTCTTTTATTTTTCTCTTTTTTAAAAAATGTTTCCGTTCTGATAACTTTTCGCTGATTGAGCTTTAAATTTACTTATTTTTTACTGTACCCAATCTGCTTTTGAGCCTGTTAATTGATATGTTTATGTGACACAATTTCTTGAATTGATAGTTTTTACTTAGGTGTATTTCTACTCTTTTTCTTCCACTGTTGAAAATGTTTTTTTGTCTTCAATAAATTAAACTTATTATAATTCTTTTTCTGGAGGAGAATATAGTATATCTTAATGGCATTGGAAAACAAAATAAGCTAAGTCATAAATGGGTGAGGGATATTTTAAGTATGAAGAAGCAACAATTGAAATAAACCAGTATAGCTTTGCACGTATGAGATTGTTCACACTTTCTAAAGGTAGTGCTATTTATAATAGTATAGTCAACTGTTGTATACTTTTTCTGATGTGATTTTGTGAAATGAATAATGAAAACCAAAAGCTGTATATATAGAATTATCTTTCTCTTAGCATTTTATTGTTTTTATAATGCAAAATAAAATGAAAATAACTGCTCTAGCCAAGTTAGAATCCAGTTAAAGGCACGTGCCCAGGTTGCGGATTCAATTCCCAGTACAGGATGTGCAGGAGGCAGCCAATCACTGATTCTCTCTCATCACTGATGTTTCTATCTCTCTCTCCCTCTCCCTTCCTCTCTGAAATCAATAAAAACATATTTAAAAAATTAAAAAATAAATAACTATAGTGAGTAGTAACTAACATTTCAAACACCATTTTTAAGCTCTTAATTACTTTGAAATCACCTATATACATAATAAGCAAAAAGCTTATTAAAAACTTTTATAAGTTAAAAACTAGGATATCAGATGCCTTGAACTAAGTATAATTTAGTGATTCTTTTCATACTTCATATTCTTGGTTAAAATTAGGTCAACTTTATTTCTTATTTTTTAATATTTAATTGAACATTGCCCAAAAGATAATTTGTTCATCACTGTGAATAAGTAAATATTTAAGTATGGGATTTAATCACAATCAGAGCTGCCTCTCAGAATTAGTGTAAATTAATGTGCCTCAAAATCACATGGTACTCTAAAAATTAGCTTATAATGGTATTTCTGCTAAAGAAAAATTATAATAAAGAAACAATTAACCATTAGATGTATTTAAAATATTAATCCTGTTTTGCATGCATATTTTATCATGCTTAAAAATAAAATCTATCTTCACATATTTAAAATATACTTGTTAACAATGGTCTGCATTATACTTTCCACTACTTCAATGAAAGAGATGTAAAATCTTAAAGTCCAGATAAAAGCTAAAATCTCAAAATCATAATATGATTTATTAAAATGAATCCAAAACAGAAAATATTTCTTAAGTTATATAGGAACTACAGAGTTTGTTTTTAATTATGTATTATTTTAATATATTTTTATTGATTTCAGAGAGTAAGGGAGAGGGAGAGAGAGATTGAAACATTAATGCTGAGAGAGAATCATTAATCTGCTGCCTTTTGCATGCCCCTCACTGGGGATCAAGCCTGCAACCTGGGCATGTGCCTTGACCAGGAATTGAACTATGACCTCATGGTTCATAGGTCGCTGCTCAACCACTGATCCACACTGGCTGGGCTCTGTTTTTAAATAAATAAGGTGATTTTTCCAACAATAGGTATGAACATTAGAGGATTAAAAAGAAATGGCAAAATGGCATTAGATGAAAATTATATATGTAATTTATAAAACTACCTATGCAATTTGAAATCTTATTAACATAATGAACTGAACTCCTGAGTGTCTAAAGCAGTGGTTCTCAACCTTGGCTGCACATTAGAATCACCTGGGAATCTTTGTAAAATCCTGATTTCTGGGCCTCATCCTCCGGAAATTCTGTTTCTTTGTTACGAATGTTGTGGCCCCACCCCATAACAAAGAAACAGAATTTCCAGAGGATGAGGCCCAGAAATCAGGATTTTAAAAAGATTCCCAGGTGATTCTAATGTGCAGCCAAGGTTGAGAACCACTGGTCTAGAGTGATAATGATGTGATGATTTAAAAGATTATTTAGAAATTATTACATAGATTATATTTATCATCTTTATATAAAAGAAAAAATAGCACAATTTATTTTTGACAAATCTATTTAAAAATATAATTCTAGAGATTCTACACGTCTTTAAAATAAACACTACCAGGAAAAATGATAATGATAATAATCATAACATCTTTTTATTAAATGTTAACTGAGTGTCAGACGATGTATTTAAATCTTGTGTAGATATATATCACTTTTCTGGGTATATCATTAAAATTATTATTAGCCACTTTCTTTCAGTCAATTATGAAATCTATCAGAAAATTTACTTATTGAAGCCTCTCTTTTGACAATGCTGTCCTTTAAATGCAAAATGCCTCAGTGCTCTTTGATTGTAATATCTGAATGATTTGGCCTTCCACCTCTATTTGCAGTTGAACCTTGTAGGGTACACTCAGCTGGAATCTCAGTGCTAGGATTAGAAGTGTCCTTCAGTGAACATGTTATTATAGGCTTGTGTTCATAAATATAAATTGACTCACTAGAGAAGGTTCTTCCCACATACATTGATCCAGATCCAGTTTTTCAATAGCAACTTGGAGGCATTTGTTTAGAAAATCAAATCAAATTCAAATTCAAATTAGAAAATCAAATCAAATTCATAGATAATGAAATATAGTCTCACGTGACTGGTCCTACTTGAAATTATCCGGCTTTTTGTTTCCAGTGCAGATAACATGTAATTTTCAGTTGTTATTTTTAGCAGTTCTATTGAGTTATCCTTTACATACAATAAATTTTAAATATTTAAAGTGTACAATATGATCATTTTCAGCTCTTTTACAGCTGTGAGGCATCACCACAGTCAAGATAATAAAGATATCCAACATCCCCCAAATTTCCTCATGCCCTTTGCATCCCTTCTTCCCTGCTACTCATACCCTCAACCCTCCACATACTCAGGCATCTGCTGATCTGCTATCCACACTATAGATTAGTTTGAAAAATTAAAAAAAAATATATATATATATATATTTGGCTGGCTAGTTTAACTCAGTAAAATGATTTTAAGATTCCTCCATGTTGTTGTATATATTATTATTGCCCAGTAGGTAGGTCCCCACTGTGTGGAGATACCACAATTTGCCATCTATCTGTTCACTTATTGATAAACATTTGGATTACTTCTAGTTTAAGGATATTACTAACAAAGCTGTTACAAACATTTGTGTACATGTCTTTGTATGGACCTATTTTTTTATTTTCTTCTGGTAAATATCTAAAAGTGAAATGGCTGATCATTTGCTAGGTGTATTTTTAAATATTTAGAGAAACTGCTAGCCTTTTTCAACTTGTGTCATTGTACATTCCCCCTGGCAGTGATAAGTCCAAATTTTAAATTAAACATTTTTATCATTGTGTAGTTATGTCTCATTTTGGCCTTAACTTATATAAATCCTTAATAACTAATGAATAATGAGCACTATTTTCTGTGCTTATATGCCATTTATCATCTATCTATCTATTTATATATCTATCTAATGTTGTGTTGGTTTAAATCTTTGCCCATTTTAATTGGGTCTTTGTTTTGTTTTTTATTATTGAATTTTGAGTTGTTTATATATTCTAGATACAATTCCTTTATAAAATACCAGGGGCCCAGTGCATGAGTTTTTGCACCTTGAAAGTAACTGTGGGCCTCGAGGCTGTGGTGGGCACAGAGGCGGGTCTCAGCCCATCCTCCACGTCCCCTGCCCGGTCCTTCCCATTGCGGCCCCCAGCCCCCTGTCTGCCAGCAGCCCCGCTCCCGCTGCCACTGCTGCCACCAATCCCACATGCTACCGTGCCGGCCCTACTCGCATCCAGTGATGGCACGGAGCGATTGGGGCTGGCACCAGCAGCAGATGTGAGCAGGCCAGTGCTGTCAGTGGGTGCGAGTGGCAGCTGCTTCCCCTATTGCCCCTCAAGAGCAGGGAGAGGTGGAGAAGCCCTCCGGGACGATCAGAACTGGCTGTCGCCCCTCGCACCCACTGACAACACCAAGCAATCATACTGGCAGTGGGTGCAAGTGGTGGCTCCAGTGCCGGCTGTGGGTGCGAGCAGGGCCAGGACTGGCACTGGCAGCAGGTGCGAGTGCCAGGCAGGACCGTGGCACACAGGAGCAAAGAATTTTCAGTAACCACCAGAGGTTCACCCGGATGACAGCAACCAGTGCCCCGCCTTGGTCTGGCACCCCCACTCACCTGCTCCACCATCCGGCTGCAGGCACACCTACCATATTCCACACGCACCCCCTGGTGGTCAGCACATGACCTAGCGACCAGTTGTTTGGTTGTTCCCCCATTCGGTCTATTTGTATATGAGCCTTTTATTATGTAGGATGTACATTGTACTTCTTTAATTCCACTCTATGACTTGTCTTTTCAGTCTCTAAGAGTGTGCTTTAAGCAGCACAAGGTATATGACTCCATTTAGTTACATCACTTCTTCCTGAGCAGTTATGCTGTTTTTAGCATACAAGATTTATACATATTTTGCCATATTTATTCCTAATTCTTTTGCATTTTTAATATTTTTAAATATTTTTATACATTATATTTTAAAATTTCCATTTGTTCATTGCTAGCACATAGAAATTTAATTGGTACTTGTATATTTATGTTATCCTGCAACTTTTCTAAACTCATTTATATATATGTTAGCTTTTGCAGTTTAACTTCATTCTTTGAGATCTGATGTCTTTATTTTATTATTATTCTTTTTTATTTTATTGCACTGGCTGGAACTTGCTATACTGTGTTTAATAAAGTTGGTAGGAGTGAGTATCCATCTGTTTTTTACAATGTTTCTGAATTTAGGACTAAAGCATCAAATGTTTGTCATTAAATATGATGTGAGTTATAGCTTATTTATAGAACCACTTTTTAGGGGGCTGAGAAATATCCCTTCTATTACTAGTTTCCTGAGAGTTTTTATTTGTTTATAAATGAAATTAGATTTTGTCAGTTGCTCTTTTTCTAACTATCGAGTTATCATTTTTAAATGTTTTCTATTCTTATGATAAATTTGATTTTTTTCTATGTTAACCACACCTTTATAACTATGATAAACCAGATTTTTTTATCTTTTAAATTTTTTATTTCTTGTTTGCCTGGTTTGATATGAGACAATTGTTAGATTTAAAGAATTCTTGGGTGGTAATAGTGTCCTCCTCTTGAATTTCTAGATGAATTTTTGTTTTTAATAATTCTACTTATGTGTTTGGTATAAATTCACCAGGGAGACAATCTGGGCCTAAAGTTTTCTTTGTGGGAAAGTTTATAATTTTAAAATGCATTTTTAAAAATAGAAATCTAGCTATTCAGGTTATCTATTTCTTCTTGGATAATCTCTGGTGATTGGTGTCTTTCAAGGGATTAATTCTTTTTACCTACTTTTGCCCCACCCTGTATATAATAAGTATGACCTCAGAGAATAGCATTCTATTGAAAGGCTACTTTTCAATGTCAGCAAACCTAAGGACTTCTCTTGGATTCACTGATTTTTACAGTCACATTTCCCATTTGCCAACTCTTATTTTCTTCTACTTTTTCAAGGACTATTGAAATGTATTTTAGATAAAATTTACTGGGGGTAAAAATGGAAAACATATGAACAAAACATTTTGGCTGGAATAACTATGTGAATGATGATATTATCAAGAAAAGGACTATGAAAGAAGGAACAGGTTTGAGATGTCTGTTGGACACTCTAGCTCCAAGCAGTAACCTATGGCACACTCTAAGGAAGGGGTCAGCAAAGTATGGCCTACATGCCAAACTAGGCCTGCTGCCTATTTCTTGTGGATCATGAGCTAATAACTTTTTTTTTTTTTGAATGCTTGCCAAATTTATTAGATCACCAAAAGAAAAGGTTACAAAGGCCCATTTCTTACAGGACTGTTACACCCAGAAGTGTTACTGTGAGAACATTTGTGGCAGAGGATGGTTCACTAACGGGTCTCAGTGGAGGCAGCCCGTGGCGTTCCTGGGGCCCGCGCCTCAGATCTGCTGCCGCTGGCCTCCCAAGGAACTGGTCTACCTGAGAGCCTTGCTGGAGGGTCCCTCAGAAGTCTCAGTTCCCGTTGTCCCTCCCGCTGCGAGGCCATAGGCAGGGAGTCTGCAGGGCGAGCATCAGCCGGACTTCTGGGCAGCAGCCTCCAGCCCTGGAGGCGTCTCTGGCTCCTGGCTCCTGGGCGTCGGGTCCTCTATGGCTGGGGGCATGGGGTCCTCCACTGATGAGGGCGACTCTGGCTCCAGGGACTTGGGCGTTGGGTCCTCCACCCCTGGAGGCGGCTCTGGATCCTGGATCTTGGGCGTCTCTGGCGCCGGAGACTTGGGCATCGGGTGCGGGGTGGGCGGCTCTGTGCTCGGATTAGATGTGTTCTGCGCGTTGGGCCCGGGCAGCAGGCAGTCCTCGGGCCGAAGCCCACAGGGACCTGAATGTAGTTCCTGGTCGGTGTCCTGGTCGTCCGAAATGAGGTGGCACAGCATAGAGTGGAGGAGTTCTGAGCAGGGCCCGGGGTCCAGGAAGGGCAGGAGTGGTTCCTGTTTCTCTGGCTCCTGGGTCTTGGAAGTGGGGTCCCCCGCTCCTGGGGACGTCTCTGTCTCCTGGGATTTGGGTGTCCCGTCTGGTGCGGGCAGCTCTGTGCCCCAACTGCACGTGTTCTGTGCGCTGGGCCCGTGCAGCAGGCAGTGCTGGCGCAGAAGCCCACAGGGCCCAGAATTCAGTTCCTGGTTCAAGTCCTGCTGGTCCCAAGTGAGGCGGCCCAGCCTGGGGTAGAGAGGGAGTGCCCAGGGCCTGTGGTCCTGGAAGGTCTGGCGTGGTTCCTGCGGCTCCTCCACGGAATCCCAGGCCTCACGCACGCAGCGCACACAACTGTGCTCCATGGTTCAGCTGCCGAGAGAGGGTTTCCAGTGACTCCTTCCCTGCTCATTTATACCCCCCTGGGCTCCTAGGGGTCCAATGGGAGGGGAGTCAGGCTGGGTGGTGCCAATTGCTGCAGAAGGTGGGACATAATGAGATTGAGGGGGATCCAATCATCCTGGGTGGGGCTGTGCCGGAAGCCGGTCCATCCTTGCTGCTTGACACAGTCCCTGCAGGATAGAAACATCTGCACAGCATATGTTTCAAGGGACCTGGCGTATACAGCATACTGTTCTTAATATGTTTGCTCCCCTCAGCACTGTGTGTTTTAACCAAGGTCACCTCTCCGAGAAAGGTTGTTTCCACAGGTAGGGATTTTTCCTTGAAGTTAGGGAGGGGATGAAACTCCTTAACTAAGTGCCAGGCGGGTAGTTAATCAATTTAACTACAAACAATCATGCTTAAGCTACATAATCTTTACTCCCTGGAATGGAGATAAGAAACGCCCTAACCTTTGTAATAGAAATTGACAGGATTAAAATCAACTGGTATAAATACGGATGTAACAAGACAATAAACAGCAGAACCTCTCTGGAGATTGAGACCAGAACTTGGCTGGAGATCCTGGCTAGGCTGCTGATCAACTGAACGCTGTCTCCGTGTCATTCCTTCTTCGCCGACTCCGTCTACGCCTTTGGGAACCCCTGGACCTGCTGGGGTTGGACCCCGGCAGGGCTGGATAGGATTAAGGTGTTCTGCTTGAGAGCCTTAAAGTTTGTTTTATGTGCCCGACAACTTCTTTATCCCATCGTCTACTGATGGGCACACAGATTGCTTCCAGAGCTTAGCTCATGTAAACGGTGCTACAACAAACATTGGCGAGCTTATATCTTTTCCAATTTCACTAATTGTTTTTCTTAGACTACAGTGGCTGGGTAAATAATTATTTCTCTTTATTAATCTGCTGAAGAAAGATAGATCCATGCAACATCCAAAGCCAATGAGGCCTTGCTGAGCTTTCAGTATCATTAGGAACTGAACAGCCACTTTCTAGGATGTTTGTGTGGCTTGGTACTCAGTGCTCAGATGCCCCTTGAAGCAGGCGATGCCACACCATCTGGGCAGAGTGTCATTGTCTGCCGACCTCCAGCTCTCAGTTTCGGTGGAGCCTGTCTCAGGAGTTGAGTCCTGGGCACAGGCTTTGTGAGGCGGCCAGCAGTCAATGACCGGAGCCAGGCAGTGGAACAAGGGCCTTTCAAGAGTAATTCTTGCCTCAGCACCCACCGCTGGGCCTGTCAGAAACTCTGTCACATCTGCATAGCAGTCTAGCAGCTGAACTTGTCCAATTCCCCTTTTACTTTCTTCCTTTCATAGGTATTAGTCATTAATACAAAGTATTTGCTTGCCTAACTTCACCCCTGCATGCTCCAGACCCTTGCTGAGGCAGTGTTTAAGTTCAGTTTATCTATTATCCTATTTGATAGTCAAATCTTGTTATCTTGGGTCCATGAAAGCCCTTCAATCTCACGTTTTGTTTTGTTTTTTTCCTTTTGAGCACCATAATAATCTTGCACAGTTTCCTTGCTTTCATTGCCACAGCTCTGCAATCAGTCTTTTCCCCCAGGAAACTCATTTCCATTTATTGGGAAATGTATGTAGAAACCACCATTTTTTCACTGAGGAGCTCAAAACTATTTTGTTGATAGTTGCACCTGGTCCTTTTAGGTAGGCAGAGCTAGATACACATTATTTAGAAAAAAGGGGGAAAACACCTCCTCCCACCAGGGGAGCATCGTGTATCTGCCTGGAACTGTCTGGCCTGGGGCTGGTGCCCGGAAGCCCATGACTGTCATTCAGATGGCACAGGGCTTCCCCCAGGCCCCCTATCCTTAACCAGCACCCCTCCCGCACCCTGCCCATGCACCCTGCACACCTTCAAGAACCATTTCCGCATGCCTGCGCCCTGCGCTCAGCTGGAGGGCCACACTCAGACAGCCCAGCTCCCCTGGGGGTGACCCCGAGGTTCCCTTCCCTCCCAGAACACCCAGGACTTCCCTGGCCCCTCCCTGCCCAGGCCCCTCCATCTCCTGCCATCAAAACGCCCCAGGGAGAATCATTGCCAAGTGGAGGCGCGAAGAAGGATCCGTGGTTTAATCGTGGTCCACGGGTTCCAGAAGAGAACAGAGAGAGGAGCAGAGGCAAAAGCCATGTCAGTACCTTAGCGTGTTATTGACTGCACTCAGGGACGGGTCTGTCCCAGGAAAGTCTGCGCGTCCCTCATGAGAGAAAGAAGCAGCAGGGTTGCCTACAGGGCAGTCTCGGGGTCCCCAGGGGTGCGGCTCCTCGAGCTTTTGGCCGCTTCCGTCCGCTTCCTAGGGTCCATCCTGGGTGCTGGGTGCTGGTGCGGGCGGCAGGGGCTCAGCGCGGCGCCAGGAGCTCCCCCCCCCCCCCCCCCGTCCCTCTGTCCCCTCTGGGGCTGGCGCCTCCTGGCTGGTTCAGGAGCCACAGGGCTGTGCGGTCCGGCACCTGGGCCTCCCCTCGAGGTGACTGCGGATCCTGGAGGCGCGGATTCAGGTCAGGTTCCTGGCCCCTCTCAGCTCCGGGACCCTCGGAGAGCCAGGGGCCAGGCTCCGGGAACCAGAGGCGGGGGTCGCAGGAGGGGCCGCTCAGCGCAGGGAGGTTGTCCATGGCCCAGGCCCATGAAATAATTAAAATAATTAAGGGATTACTAACAAAATTATGGGCAAGATTAAAGGAACTAACAACTTGACTGCCATTCAGTTGGAGATAGAGTCCCAGAAGTGAGGTTGTCTCACAGAAGCCATGAACTTAAATGATCTGAGCTACTGGTAAACCTCTTCACAGCAGAGAGAAATAAATACCGGGACATGTCTGCAGAATTAATACCCTGATCTTTCTCGTCTGTCTTCTTCAGTCTCTCACAGTCTGAGGGCAAGGGGACCCGGAGTGTTTGCTCCATGTACTTCAGCTTTCCGGGTCACAAAGTACTGTGACAAAGGATGGAAACCACTTTATAGTGTCAAATAGGAAATTGCCAGCATAAAAATGCAAAACATGCACAAGTGTTTCGATATAAACATATGGAATGTAAAAAAGAAAATTGGACAGAACACATAGATTTTAGAAGCTATAAGAACTTTGGTGGTTCTGGAATTTAATGATAAATAAGGCTTCTCAAGAATATTATTTCTAGTTAGAAGATAAAATCATAAGTAACACAGGTATTTAATAAATAAAGAAGAATACCTGGCAAAGAAGTAAAAAGGAAAAAAATGTTAAAAACTAAAAAGAGTGCCTACTACAATTTTATAGGAACTTAATAAAGATGCATAAATTAATTAATTGCTATCTAAATGCTATGGTTAAAAAAGGAACGAAAAAGAATTATGTCAACTGCTTTGGGTCAAAATGTGTATGACTATAGGCTCTAATGTCAAGTTAATGCTAAAATTCTACCTATTTTTTTTTTAACCAACATTATAGCCTCCATCCTCCAAGACGCCACAAAAATTCTTACCTAAGCTACTGACATAGTGTGCAAACTTATTTTATTTCTTTCCACATGTGTACTACAATCTATTTTCTCATCACACAAAAGCCTTAATGTATTTTTAAAATATTTCATGTCATTCTTCCACTTAAATGCATTTGAAACTCTTTCATCACACTTAAAGTACAACCTAAACTTCTTATTTTGGCTCTTTCTCAGAGAAGATGCTCCTAAATTTTTAGTATGACTACGACTTCCTCTTTCCATTTTATGGCCTTTATCCTATTTTTAGTCTCTTTAATAGACTCTGCCACCACTTGAAATTATATTGTTTACTCCTGTGTTTTCTTGTTTATTTTCATTGAATGGAGGCTTGTTAAACATAATAAAAGGATCTCCCTTGTTGATGGCTCTATCATCAATGTTTTTGTATTGAGTGGAAGAATAAATTTTATCATTGACAAGTTGCCTGATTAGAACACCCACCATTCCTCACTTTTAAATAAAAATGCAATTATGCAGGTAGATTATTAGAAGCAATGCAGTATACATTTATTAGTAGGGTTTAAATATAAGGCAGTAGGTGAGACGAGGCTGGAGATAAGCATGATGAAACCATAAATATCTGTGTTTTTGTGTCTTAATTGACAGAAAATACATCTGTTCTTCGAAGGTTTCCATCCTCTCATAATTATTTTCGGCAGTTCCTCTGGTATGCTTCCATTATTTGCAGACCCAAACTTAAAGAACTATCAATTCTGGCCACTGTGCATCTTTATTATTTTTAATAAAACTTTATGCCCAGCTGGTGTGGCTCAGTAGTTGAGCATTGACTCATGCACCAAGAAGTCACCAGTTCGATTCCCAGTCAGGGCACATGCCCTGGTTGTGGACTTGATCTCCAGTTGGGGCCTTGTGGGAGGTAGCCAATTGATGTTTCTCTCTCATAGATGTTTCTATTTCTCGCTTCCTCTCTCTCAAAATCAATAAAAACATATTTTAAAAAACAAACAAACAAAAACCCCACAAAACCTCAGACCATTGCATCCAGTCATTAGGTTTTATATCTAGTTCAAGTGCAGGCACAGACCACTCCTTTAATTCCCCAAAGGCCACCAAAGGCCAAGAATGCAGTCATTGATGAAGTGAAACGAACTGTGTCCAGGCCCTCCTAGGATTAACAAGCCTTAATAAGTGAAGCTCAGGGCTTCTTTCTAACTCTAGTTAGATTCCTATGTGACAGGAGGCCAATAGAAACTTCTATATTTTTACTTTCAAAGACAAAGCTTCCAAATTATTTGAATATCAAAATAAGAGCATCTTTTCTTCCTCAAATAAAATGCTCACCTACAGCTGAAGGACCTCAAATGTTCCACACCCATCAAGTGGTTGACTTAAAAATAAATCAATACCCAGCGGAATTTATAGTGCCATTTCTTAGTCTAGATTTTTACATCTTAAATAGAATTATTCACATCAATTACATCTTAAATAATATCTGGGTTAATGCATAGTTATGAAAAATGCATCTCTAATTCTTCAAGGGCACAGAATGACTAAAGACAAATTTAATATATGATTCTTAACAATGCACATTAATATCTCTCAGTCTTCAGTTTCCGAATTCAGATTTATAGTGACACCTCACTTTTCTCCAAGAATAATAGGAGGCACTTGCTTTAAATTAGTCTAAAAAAAGGCCAAGTTTTTTCCAAAACACAGGAATTCTCTTCCAGAAGTAATTTATTCTCATCTTTCAAGATGTTGAAACTGCCAACAATCCATAATACCATTTCCCTCAACTTGAACATACAAAGAAGTTAACAAATGAATATATTTCTCACCAGCCACTTAGTTATGTATACTATATTATATGGAATTACTTCTTACTGCTTAACAATCTTCTAAGTCCTTCTTTGCCTACTACAGGTTAAAGTCCTTAACTTATTTCACAAGATACTTTGTACCATTTCTGCAATCCACCTTTCCTTTTATATCTCCTGCTATCACCTGACCTTTCTGTTCCCTAGTCTCTTGCTATCCAAAAAAATATATCATCTATCCATGCATGTATGTATTTAATTGATAATTATGCCATAAGTGCAGAGTATGAGAGCAGGAGATACAGAAAATGTAAACCCCATCCATGTCTTCAGAGAGTTTAATGTCTAATAACTGTCAGACATCAAAGCATTTATAAACGTGAGCATGTTTGAAGAGTAAGAACATGATGTTTCAAAATTTTAACAGCCCAGCCAGTGTTGCTCAGTGGTTGATCATCAACCTATGAACTGGGAGGTTTGATTCCTGGTCAGGGCACATGCCCAGGTTGTGGCCTTGATCCCCAGTAGGAGTGTACAAGAAACAACTGATCAATGATTTTTCTCTCATCATTGATGTTTCTATCTCTACCTCTTCCTTCCTCTTTAAAATCAATAAAAAATTATATTAAAAAATTAACATGAGAATATAAACTAGTTCTAGACATCAAAGAAAGTCTCCTAGTAGAAATTTTCTTATCATGAGAGTTAAAGAATGAGTAAAATTATTCCATATTCAGTGCTTAGGGAATAGGAGGAATCTGTTCAAAGAAAGAAGGACTTTTCATGCTGTTACTTTTTACTGGCCTTCTCACCTGTCTATGTAATTAGTTCTAACTCAAATGTCTTTGTGACCTTTTACAAAATGCAATCCCCACTGTAGAGTCTTTCCAAAATCTCAGCCTTAATTTGTCATCTTTACCAGCTTGTATTTCTATTGATATGATCAGTAATTAGATATTCTATGTTGGCCCCTAGATAGTAATTTATTCGAAGTGGAGGCTTTTATACAATGTTTTAACCTCTCTAACATTTTTTTTTCGTGGTATAACCTAGTAGGTAATAGTAAAATTAGTTGAAGCATGAGAATCCTGTGGTTTTCATCAATATTTCATAAGTTTAATAATTTTGATACTATTGCCCTAATTTTCAGAGCTTCTGCTGCTGTGAAAGAAATTAACAACAAAAGAAATGAAGCAAACAGTTCCAGACAGAAATCGAGTTCGTGGGGAGTCATCCTAAGGTAAAGAAACACAGTGGAGTGAAATGTTTATTTTCTCCACTTCTGCACCCCTATTACAGACAGTAAAGATTTCTGCATACTTTAGTAGGTCTTTGTACAAGGCACTTGAATTGCTTCCCTTGGCTGCACTCCACTCTCCTATAGAGTTAAAAAATATTCCAGATTAATTTGTAGCTAGGATACTACATGTAAAGTAAGATTTGCCAGACAGGTGCACTCTGTGAACATTTGACAGTGGAATGGCTAATAGCATCTTTCAGATGCTGCGGCTAACAAATGCTCTGGGGAGAAGAGAGTGGTGGCCAGACTGGCCTGCACATCTTACTGCCCCGCTGCCGGCTTCATGAGTGTGGTATGTGCAACCCTGCTCTTTCCTTTCTTTTTAATCCTCATCCAAGAAGTGAGGATATTATTTCCATTGATTTTTAGAGAGAGTGAAAGGGTGGAAGTGGGGAGAAATTGAGAGAGAGGAGAGAAAGAGAAACATGGATGTGAGAGAGACACAGTGAAGGTCGGGGATCGAATCTGCCAACCAGGAAGATATACTTGACTGGGAATCAAACTCTCCACCCTCCAGTGCACAGGCCGATGCTCCAACACTGAGCCAGACTGGCCAGGGCAATCCTGACCTTTTCTTGACCTTTGAGCAATAGCAGCAGTGGTGGTGAGATCTAAAAGCCAAAGGCCTCATGACAGTGTCCTAACTTGCACTCTTCCCAAGTCCCTGGGTTCAATCATTCCTGCTAGAAGTAAGTTGGGGAGTTTCTGTTTTCTGAGCAGTCCTGGCATGATAGAGTGTTCAATAACATGTGCCGGAAAATTCACCTTTTGAAAATCTTAATCTTTGTGCTTTGTTTACTTCCTTGTATATTGCTCATAGTTCCATGGCTTCACATTAAAAGAGATAATTGACATGGAGATTGTTGGTTATTCCCCTAGGGCTAATACCAGGGAGTAAACTAAATCTGAACATATTTAATGATTAAGAGGACTTCTGTGGATTTAAGAGAAATCTTCAAATGCATAAATAATAGTGATTAATCAAAATCCATTTCATAATTGTTCAAATAGCTTCTAATTTGTTAAGCTCTTTGCATACTTTAGTATTTTAGAATTTTAAATGACTCAGAATTATTATGCACTTTTTTGACTTCTAAATATAACACTTAAATGACATTGAACATCATCAGAAGACAGTTTCCTACTGCTTTCTAAATGCTGAGTCAAAGGCAAGGAAGTTATGAAAAATAAATGAGGTAAAACTGAGATGTTTACTCTCAAAGCAGGAGGCACTAATCTTGTAACAATGCTCTGTTCCACTGGCATTGTTATTGCTGCCACACAGAGTGATTGATGGTGATTTAATCATTTTATCTAATAGCTTTGGGTATCAGAGAATATGTGCTACAGTACAGATTTTAGAACATTCCAAAGTTTTCCAAAAGTAAGAAATCAAGTATGAAGCTGCAATTTGTTTTTCTTCCTCCATCTAAAGTAATTTTGGAGTCTTCTGATACTAATAACATAAAGTTCAGGATTATATGCCTTTAATATAAAAAAATAAAAACAGTTACTGAGTCCATGTTAGATTATTCCCATTGGCATATGAAATTAACACTCTCCTAACTGTGTTCTAAGTGGTGAGCATTTAAAATGAACTGGAGAGCATTATGGTAATCAAATAAGCCAGTCAAAGAAAGATAAATATCACATGATCTCACTCATTTGTGGAATATAATGAAGAATATAAACTGATGAACAAAAACAGATCCAGAGACAGAGAAGCATCAACCAGACCATTAAACCTCAGAGGGAAGGTAGGGGAGGGTGGAGGTAAGGGGAAGAGATCAACCAAAGGACTTGTATGCATGCATATAAGCCTAACTCATGGACACAGACACCAGGTGGGTGAGGGCATGAGTGGGGAAGTCAGGGGAGTAATGAGGGGATAAGGATACATGTAATACCTTAATCAATAAAGAAAATAAATAAATAAATAAATAAATAAATAAATAAATAAATAAGATAATTGCACTCATCTGACAATTTTACATAGTTTAATACAAATCCTTGTAAACATAAGCAATACTTAAATGAAACTAGCCATATTTCTCTTTTATTAAATTTAGAGACCCATTTTTTATTACAGATATTTCTTTAGAGCTAGTTTGTTAACTTATATCTTGTCTACTTGATGCTAAACAAGCAAATGACAATGTATCTAATTGTTATGCTAATATTTAATGTAATTCATTTACCTAGTGCAATAGGAGATTGAACTCAACTCCAGTGAAACAGAGGTGGACGAGTTTTTCAGTGATATGGTCAACAAGTGGGAAGTGCTTGAGGATGTTGAGGGGAAGTTGTTCAATACAACTAGGAAATCTGTATTTGCTTATTAACCTTAATTGGATTACAGTCTTACTTTACCACAGAGTGTAGGAGATGGAGACTCTATCTTTCTTGAAGATTATATTTCAAAGGGATGAATCCCAGGTTTTTTAGTAAATATCTTTAATTTCTTCTTTACATTCTATAAACCCCTAATTTATATAAATTCCATTCGAGTGATTTTATATTTTGATATTTAAATAGAAAAATGTATATATTCTATATATTCCTGCTAAGCTTATTTTTTCTAAATTTTTTGTTAGCTCAACCAGTGTGACTCAATGGTTGAACATTGACCTATGAATCAGAAGGTCAGGATTTGATTTCCAGTTAGGACACATTCCAGGTTGCAGGCTCCATCCTCAGTATGGGGTGTGCAGGAAGCAGCCGATCAATGATTCTCTCTCATCATTGATGTTTCTATCTCTCCCCCTTCCTCTCTGAAATCAATAAAAAATATATACAATAATATAATTTTTGTTAGAGTTAGATATTAACAAAAGAGGAGAGAGTGAACTGAAAGGGGCATCTAATTAAGCCTGACTTGGTGTGGGGGGGAAACAGCTTTCAATCACCTGGGGGCATCCTTCCAACTAACAGGGAGGTGATGAAGGGAGACAATGACAAGGGAATTGCTTTTATTAAACACATGTGCAATAGAAGCCAAATGAGGAGGTGGAACTATGAGGCATGGGCAGTAGGAGCCACACTGGTGACCATAAGAGAAAGAGGGCATTGGCCTGGGAAAAAGAAATCAGATGGGGGGTGAGGTGGGGGGGACTACAAACGCTAGTTCTGGAAAAGCCAGGAAAGAAATTGGATAGTTTGAAAGAGAGCCTGCTCTTTCCAGAACACAAGGAAATATAAGGAATGTTAACAAAGACTTCAGGGCAGCAGCCATTACCCTCTAGCTTGCTTGGTCTCTGTCTCTCTGGTATCATTGCTTTGTCATATAATAAATCTTGCTATTATTGCTTAAAACTCCTCCTATGTGAATATACCTAATTTTTTTCCCCCATTCCACCATGGAAGGAACTATTTCTTCCAGTAACAGTTTGTTTCTACTTTAATAAATAAACACAACTCTCTTTTTCAGTATTCTAGTTTATTTCTTGGTAATGAGACTCCTTGCCTTATCAGTACATCTTAAATTATATGCCCACTTTGTTTTCATCTTTCCTGGCTGTATACTCTTAACCTACTGACATTATCTATCTCCATCACTTTTTTTTTATAGTGTACCCTCTTCACTTCTGTTTCCTATTCCTTAAAATGTTCTAGTTAAAACTTTCAGATTAATCAAATGCTTGAACAAGAATCAGATTATATTTAATTTTACTTTTAATATTACCTCTGCTATTAATGCCCTCAGTTATATTTAATCTTCCAGCTCTATACTTTGAGGTATTTCTAAAAAACAAAGGGGGGGGGGTGTGCAGTATAAGTTTTCCCACCTTCATAATTAAAGAATTATATAATTATTCTATTAATTTGACTTTGACAAAGTTCACTTTTTACATCTGACTCAAATTAAAGCACTTCTCTTAATCTCTAAATTATTCAGGATAATTTTAACACATCTGAGTACGTATACTGTATATGAACATATTTTTGAGGACCCACTAATGGCCAGAGATTATGATTAGCAATTTTCATTCATTACCAAATTTCATTTATTTCTCTATCTTATCCTATCTAACAAAGATGGAATATGTAAATTGATCATCACTTCATGACAAAGATGGCGGTGCCCACAGCCAATAAGGACGAAATATGAAAATTGGTGTGACAAAGATGGTGGTTGCCAGGCGGGGATGCTTGTGTTGTCACCATAGTGACGATGCAGGCGTTCCATCCCACCCTGGCTGCTCCAGCCCTCTGGGCAGCATGCAAAGGTGGAAAGGCGGCTCAGGCCAGAGCAAAGGAGGTGCCAGTAGCCAGGGGAAGGAAGGCCTATTCTTACACGAATCTTCGTGCATCAGGCCTCTAGTATTAACATAATATTATTTCCATTTAGTATTAGTCTGTGGTAGTGCTTCTTATACTTCAGAGTGTAAAGAGAAAAATCAAATTTGAGGCTTGCTAAAATGCTGATTTTCTAAATCTAACAAAAGATTTATTTCAAGATCTCTGCAACTTAAATATATGAATATTTTATTTGATCCCAGGAGATTCTGAAGTAGATGAATTTCCAGTCAGATCTTAAAGAAAACATTTCTATAGTAAATGAATTTAAGGAAGATTAATTTTTCAGCTCTCTATGGGACTTACATTAAGTCTAAAGAATAGTGTAGATGTAATGTCATGATCTTATTTCTCAATAGTCGCTGTAGTATTTATTCATTAAAATTATAAATACTTTAGCCCTAGATGGATGGCTGTTTGTTGGAGTGTCATCCTGTACACTGAATGATTGCAGATTTTATTCCCAGTCAGGGAACATACCTCAGTTTTTCCATCCCCAGTGGGGCATATATGGGTGGTAATCAATTTGTGTTTCTCTCTCACACACTTCTCTCTCTCTCCTTTTCTTTCTCTCTCTCAACCTCTCTCTTTTTCTCCCTTCTTCTCTCTCTAAAAATCAGTAAACATATCCTTAGATAGAAATTATATATATATATATATATATATATATATATATATATATATATATATATTTAAATTAAAATTGTTGTTAATTAACTCCATGTAAATATGACTATTATCCTCTACTAGTCTTTTTGTCCTAATATTATTTGTTATTAAATATTACAATTTTAAATTTCACCTTCAGTCAAAATTAAGATTGTTACTTTTTTAGTATTAATTCATTATTTAATTTCTTCACACGAATTCCAGGAAAACTGCATTTACAATCTTTGAGGTTCTCATGTGTTCATCTTAGATTATTTGAATGTGTCATAGTTGCATAGTGGGATGTGAGTATGTGTGTATGAATAAAATCTTTATTTGAGCAACAGAAATAAAAGATAGTTACTCAATTCAATTATTTCCATAGCTCTTCCAAATAGATTTAATTGGCATGTATTGAATAGCTTTTAAAATTCATATATTCTGTTCAATTTTTTCTTACTTTCTTAATGATAAGAAAATAGTTATGCAAGGGCTCTTTAAACCGTTTTCTTTATTTCTCAGGATTTCCCTCTAGGAAAGAGAGAAGATGACAACATGTTTACAAATCTGTACAAGATGATAGGCCTATTGGCAATTTCATTATTGGTATTTGCTGGTAAGAGAGGTTTTCTATGGAATGCTTTTACTAAGATATACCTAGTCTAAGATTACTTATGATAACTTGGAATTTACAGATTATGAAACACTAGAGGCCTGGCGCTCACCAGCCATGAGCTCTGCTTCTGGCTGAGCGGTGCTCTTCCTGTGGGAGCACACTGACCACCAGGGGGCAGCTCCTGCATTGATTGTCTGCCCCCTGGTGGTCAGTGCCATTCATAGTGACCGGTCATTCCACTTTTTGGTCAATTTGCATATTACGTTTTTATTAATAGGATGGTTCTCTGGAAAATGTCGTAAAAGCTATGTAACTATATGTTTATAAAATGCAGACGTTACATGATCAAAATAGCTTTTTACTCTGAAGTAATGGAAGTGCATACATTAGTTAGCGAACTAACACATGCATGTTGGCCAGAATGCATTTGAATGTAGCCAAGAAGTTCCTACAGAGCTATGGTTGGTAGTCCTTGTTTCCTCTTGCTTCACTAATGACTTTTAATTACTTGGATTCTTGACACATTAGATTACTGATTTGAGTGTTTGATTTGAAAATTTAATTATCTGTGTTTTCTCACTTACACACATGATTTCTAAACCAAAGAGGCAAAGCTCCCAATTGATCTTGATATACATTCTTAATCAGAATGTTGGCTTATTATACTAGGAAAGGGAAATTTATCAGATTAAATATCAATATTTATTCATATTTATCAGTATTGGTATCTATTTCTTTATACTTTTGTCTATATCTATGACTGTGTCTATGTGTATGTGTGTGTATGTATAGATCGATAAAGTGGTATACATTTATGTATGTATAATATGTACTTATTTTATATATATATATAATATATGTTTATTTTATATAAGTATATGTGTTTTATTAGTAAAAATAAAATAATAAAACAGTAGATTGTTTGAGAATGTATATTCAGATACAGATAACTGAAGAAAGAACTTTGAAGATTTTACATATTTGCAACCTAAAACTGAAGTGTAGCAAGGATGTTTTTAGAGCCTGACTCAGTATCATTAAGTCACCAACCTCCTCCTCTTGCTAATGAGATGTAAATAAACTAAACTATATGCAAGGATGTAATTGGGGCAAAAGCGTTTCTCTTTAAGAAAGGATTTGGATGAAGATTTATTTGATTAGAGATTAAGGAACAAGATTACATTGGGATGGGCATTATAAATAAAAGATGCATTCTTATCTTGCATAATTGACAGTATCATGTGTGCTTCACATGCCTGTCCACCTCCTGAGTTCCTTGCAGCCAACATTCACAAAACAAGTATCAATGAATCCTCATTTCATCCCCTCAACTATCCTATTTGTTGCCTTTACTAAATAAAACAAAGCCTAAACATGGTAAAGTTGCAATCCATTTTTTATGTATTATTTTTAATTAACATAAGTTGTTAATAATATTAACTCATTTTTCCTTAATTTCTGTCCTCCCTTCTTGCTGAAGAGATTTGACAGGATAAAGAGACAAACAATGGCTCAACTTGATTTTTTTTCCATTTTTACCCTAGCAAATGGAGCTAATAAATTTAGACATTCTTAGAAAGTAGGATTTCAAGTAGTACTGTTGTGAATTCAACCTAGATTTAGATAAATTAATAAGCAAATTATAATTTTTAAATATTCTATAAACAGGAATCTATCAATTAATTTTTTGCAGCATTGCAAGGTCATAAGAATCTTTCTTATTGATCACAAATGAGTGATACTACTTTAAAACTTGTATTTCTCCTAACGTTTATATAAATCCTTTAAGAGCTATTGCTCCCTAAAATAGTGCCATACAAAGTGTCATTCAGGGTTGTTGCTAGTGATCAAGAACTATTTGTTGTTGGTCCATGACAAATGTGATGTACAGAAACTGAAAGTAAGCATGTGGAAACCTTTATAGAAATTTGACATTGGTGCAACAACCTAGAATGGGATCGGCGGATTTGTCTTATTGAATAAGATACAGGCCAGTTTCTGTGCTGTCAAAACTATGTGCTAGAACCATTTTAAAACATGTCATGCTTTAGGTGAATTTCCTGGTATAAAGTAAAATAAAATGAAATATCAAATTATTCATTTCATTGAAAGATCATTTAAATTTAACTATAAGTTTAGTGACTGATGAAAACTTGAAGATTGATGCATAAAATTTAAATCATTAAGATCTTTTTGAATAAAAATTGAACTGAATACTCTGTGCTTCTTTTCCATTACAATAAAAATCTCTTTCAGTTATATTTAGAAATTATAATATAAAATACAAATAACATGTTTATTCAAAATGTATTGTGAAGATCTGACATACAGAATAGTTTGTGGCCACCTGAATCAAGGCAGCAAAATTTCCCTTGAGGTCAGCTTGGATCCATCATATAAGAAAACACTGGAACTTTTGTTTTAGTAATCTAGAAAAACAAGGACCATGCGTAATACAAAATGGGTGAAACAATGATCAAATCAGAGTTGACTCATCTCCAATAAATTTATGATGCATATTAACCACTTGATTGCTTGATTACATTCATGAATAAATCACCAATTATATATCTGAATCCATTATTTTACTTATTATATAATAATAACACTAATCATCAGCAGTGCAATTGACAGCTATATGTTCTAACTAGAAACAGATAATACTAGCTTCAAGGATTTTTCCATAGGAAAAAATCTTAGATGATTCAATTTAGAAGAACTCCTTATTGCTGAAAAGAAATATGTATTTTATTTAATATTTGAATAAACTTGTTCAAGAGGAAAATTGTATCTAATTGACAAAATATGTAAAATAAGTAGAGGAGACTGCTATCGTATATAAATAATATTTCTAGTATGAAAATTCCAACTTAACCAATGGCTGTAGACACACTATTGACTCATTTTTTGGTATGATTTCATGAAGTTATTAAGGTCACTGAGGACTGTGATCTGTATCAATTCTTTTCTACTTTCACCATTTTTTTTCTAATTTTTATTTCTCCAGAGACAGCCCATATTTCTAATTTAGCTGCTTTGAAACATAGAAACAGCATTTCTAAATTGGTACACAATCTGAAGATAAATAATACATCATATTGTGATAGATAACTCAAACTTTAATTACTCAGATAAAACCACTTCCATTAAAAAACATGTTATATATTATACAACCAAATCGCTTTATTAAATTCTATTAACAAAATTAATAAGCAATTCTCCCAATGCATTGCTCTCTTTATCACTAGTTTACTTTGAATTATTAAACAAACCTCAGAGTAGAAGGCTCCATATGAATTTCAAATACCACTTATTTATTTAACCAATAAATACTGCACATAATATCTTTGTATGTTCTTTTGTATACATTTGGAAAAATTTCAGTATTTATTTATCTTTCAAGGACAGTAGAATCACCTAGATTTAAACTCAACTGATACATTGTGCTAAAGAAGAGAAGGGAGAAATTAAAAATTCATATGACAACTAATTGGTGACCTTCACCCTTTCCAGTGACCTTAGGCACCCTGGGGGGAAAAATACTGAAACCTTGTGTTTTTCCGTTACAGCATTGCTCTTTATTAAGTATCCCAGAATTAAGGTCTAAGCATAACCTAACTTTTACACTTGTTGGTTTGGTTTATTTTAAAGATATTAGAAAAAAAATGTTCAGCATAACTATGTTTTGAAACGTTACATCAGCCCAACCTTAAAAGTTTCTAATATTTCTTTCTCCATTCCTTGATGTTTCCTCATTTAAAATGTCAGTATTCCCTACATAGAACAACCTATACTGCTAGAAAATGCAGTGTTGTCACAGTAAGGATGTTTTCAGTAGTCCAGAGAATTTGCCTTACATAGCTTGTTTTATCAATCAGGGAGATAGATGTTTAGACAAAATTTAAAAAGTTGATTGTTTTTCAACCATAAGATATATAGTAAAATAACTAAAAAAGGGAGACAAACTGACACTTGTATACTTTTGCCCTACACTGTATATTGGCATTTCAAAAGCTTTATTTTAAGATATTTTACTTTGTACGTTTTGTTCTTTACAAATATTTTGATATCACTTAAATACTTGTTTCAATCTTGAATAATAATTCAGAAAAAATTGCTTATAGGATCATTGAATAAGTTTTGACTATTGTTGATAATATGGGTACTTTTATGAAGCTAACAGAGGAATGAGAAAAGTGTGTATTATATGAAGTACATTGTATAATGGATAAAAAGATTTTCACTATGAGCAATTATTATCACTGTGAGAATTCTGCTATGTAGGTATAAAGATTTTAATCCAGAGTTTCATACTCATAATAATGATTCAAATATGGTTTTTCTGGACAAAAATAGAATTTATCACATGTACTAATATAATTTATCACAGTGTACCAAAGATTAAAGATTATTAATAGTTTTAATAATTTAATTATGCAATAGTTAAGACATGAAGTATAGAAAACAATAAAACAGGAAATGATAACTGTGCTTTGAGTCATACTAGAAAATTCACTAAGAGCTTAATCAGAAGAATACATAATATTTTAAAAGATCCCCTAAATTTCCCTACCTGAAAGATGAATAAATGTATACCTTACCCTTAAATTTCCCAGGAGTATTTGCATTTTTGAAAGGAAAGGGGTCTCTGTGTCATAGAAACCTGAGACTATGGCATAAAAATTAAAAATATCAAGTATTGTAAAGTGCACATTTAGGAAATAGGTATTTATGAGTCACCTTTCTTTCTTATTATAAGATTTCAGGCATTAGATGGAAGACAACTTTCCAAACTGCCATTTGGAATTCTTTGAATTATTTTCTCTTAGAAGCAACATCGAATATGGAGAAATCAATACAATTAAATTAAGGATTTTGAAATTGGTTAAAATATCAATTGAATATCTACTTTTAGATGATATCTTGTATGTAGGATATAAATAAATATGAGAAAGGTATATCCCCTATACTCTAAACTTTTTTCAGTGGGGGAGAATACATGGATTTGTTACCTGGGTGAAAAATGCCAGAACTCTAATGAAAGAAAGGAGTGAAGAGTTTAATTTTTTTGGCGGGTTTTAATTTCTCTTGCTGCATAACAATTTACTACAAAATTACTAGTTTAAACAGTAACCATTTATTTATATCACAGTTCTTTAAATCTAAAGTCTGGGTGTTGTTAGATTCCTCTCTATAGCGTGTCTAAGGACCAAAATCAAGATGTTGGCCTAGATGAGCTCTTATTCGGAGGCCCTTGGGAGGAACTCATTGGTTAATAAAGTTTTATAGTTTTCAAGTGTACAATTCTATGGTACATCATCTGCCTATTGCATTGTATGTTTACCACCCAGAGTCAAATCTTCTCCCATTATCATATATTTGACCCCTCTAATTCTTTACTAAACCCCTGATCTCTTTTCTCTGGTACCCACCATACTGTTGTCGGTGCCTATGAGTTTTTGTCTTTGTTTTTTTGTTTGCTTACTTGTTGCTTTCATTTTTATATCTTACATATGAGTGACTTTCAAAGGAAAAATCTCTAGGATCCTGACACTCACAAAATCTAGGGATCATCTTGGTCATCTCCAAAATCCTATATTTTCAATGAATTTCTTCCTTTATAATTTTGTATCAGATAGACACAACATAAAAGGTCATACCCATAGGTTATAGGTAACAATACTTTAACTAGTACATGTAGTACTAGTACATGCCATTTAAGTTAGTTTTAAAATCACATTTTTATTTTTTTAATTTGTTAAAAGCAATTTAGAAATGCTATAATTTATCATGAACATAGGTCCAGTTCAATAAGGATACATGAATTTTCACGAAAGGCAGAGAATCCCTGTAGTTTTATCAGAAATTATATAACTCTACCTGCAACTATATTTTATGATAAAAACATATATTTTATATGATGAATTATTTGCATATACATCACATTGCCCATATATATTTCATGTATTTATTAAATGAGCAAACTAACTAAATCATTGTAATTTCTTATAAAATTCCCATCAATTCTTATAGGGTCAAATAAATAGTCTTTGTCTCAGCATTTAGGATCTATTTTAACTTAATGGAAATCTGTAGTCTTCTGTATAGTTTAGTGTAGAAACAAGAACATGTATTTTTAAATAGAGCAGTTGTGCATTCAAAGAGCTTCTGGTAGCTATTTTTCTAATGTGTAAATTTATTCACATACTTAGGTTACAAGCTTTACATTTAATAACAAATGACTTTGTTGCCTTGGCATTGCTGAAACTATACGCAAGTAATTTCATAAAGGGGCTGTCTTAATTATACAAAAAAATGTATGTATAAATAAAATCTTAAGACTTCTTTCATTAGTTTGTTTGAAGAGCTAATCTGCTTGAAGAAGCAATTAAAATGCTTTCATTTTAAGTGTATATTAAATAAATCAAATATGATGATGTTGTAAACATTCATTATAGATTTATTTTGATATTTGTTCTGCATAAATTACAAACATATGCATATTTTATCTTTAGAGATCTAATAACATTTGATAATCAGGGCAAACAACCATGTGCTACTTATAAGTGATGATATTTAACTAATAAAATGACAGTTTCGTTGCCTGATTTATAAGTAAACCAATAGGAATGCAGTAATGGACCCAAAGTAACTATATTGTAATCATCAGGAGAAAAAAGGTGATAAATACTTATAGACGTGATTACAGTGAGATATTATTAAGTTATTAGAACAACCCTGGAACTGCCTGCCTCTAGGCTTTTGTTATAGAAATGCATTATCACTTCGTTGCTTAAGTCGGCGCTAGCGAGATGATTCTATTAATAGCAGCTTGATTCGTATTAATTGCTGTGTACTAATCTGTATATAGTTACCCAATGCAGTTTTTACATTCTCCTTTAATAACAAGCTATTTGGGAGATTTTTGTGAAATTTTAAATAGATTGGAAGTTAAGGTTTAACAGGACTGCATCAACAGGCATATCGCTGAACCTTTTGAATACCATGATATTTCTTTCTCTCCCCATCATGGAGCAGCAATCCTAGTCTCCTCATGATAACCACGGTCAATAACACTTGCAAGCATAGTAACTCCTTCCTTTGCCTATTGACCTACTAGCATGATGAATGAAAACTGACTGGGAGAGGGATTTGGGTTTAAGTTCAGTGGAACCCCTACCATGTCTTCTGATGGAAGCATTAATCCTCTCTGGGAAGCAAGAACTCTAGTTTACCAGAGTAACAGATTGTGAGAATGGAAGCTCAGATTTCTCAGGTAAATTGGGTGGAAGGAGAATGAGCAGAAACTCTTCTTTTTCTATCCCTTTTGGTTGCTAACACAGCATCACACTGATCAGAGCTATAGCACAATGTAATTACCTTAAAGAATATACCACCTCTAGAATAGCACTCTAATCCCACAGTGCATCCAAAGGAGTCATCCACTGGGTCATCCTCTCAAGCAATAAGCTATTGTATGCTCCAACTTCTACCACCAAGAAAGAGGCACATGACTTGGTTGGCTTGCTTAAGTTTTGGAGATGGTGCCTACCACAAAAAGAAATATTACTACAACTTACTCTCTGGATGATTTAGAAGGCTGTAAGACTTGAGTGGCATCCAGTCAAAACAGCATTAACACAAGCACAAACTCCCATATAAGTAGCATGACACTTTGGCCATATCATTGAAAAGTCTGTGGGATTAGAGAACTTAATGGTAGAAAAGATGCTGCCTGGAGTTTCTGCCAAGTTCAGCCAATAGATCTCTGCTACTGCAGAACTCTGTCTTTACCATTGACAATGTCAAGTCAACTTCCACAGCACACTTACCTACAATCAGCTCTGGACTACAGAGAAATGCCCCCACTGAGTTTCTTAGTGATAATAGTGCTCCCTTTGCTAATGCATTATTTTTTTTAAAATTATTGATTTTAGAGAGAGAGGAAGAGAAAGAGGGAGAAAGAAAGAAAGAGAGAGCAACATCAATTTGTGGTTCCACTTATTTATGTATTCGTTGGTTGATTCTTGTATGTGCCCTGACTGGGGATCAAACCCACAACCTTGGCTTATTGGGCTGATGCTCTAACCAACTGCATTCTGTATTGCTTTAGTGAAGGGCGAGTTCTCTGTGTCTTCCTAAAGACATTTTGGAAGACATGTCTTCTGTTACTTTTTTAAATTTCTTCTGGTATTTTCATTATAAATATGTTACATTTTTTATAACCAGATATGTGCCCCACAATCCATGGATATTCTGTTCTGCTTTATTTTTTATCTTATGCTCTTCGCTTTTTCATATTAGAGATATCTATTAATACATCCTCTAGCTCCGAGGTTATTTCCTCAGCCATGCCCAGTCTACTAATATGCTCATCGAAGGCAGTTTTCATTTCTGTTACATGTTTTTGATCTCTAGCATCTCTTGATTTTTTCTTAGGATTTTCATCTTTCTGCTTACTAGTATTCTGGTCATTTTACCCACTATAGTGATCCTTAGCATAGAGATCATAGATTATTTAAATTCCCAGTCAGATAATGCCAACATTGCTATCATCTCTGGTCTTATGTTTGTTTACCTGTCTTCAAATTATGTTTGTCACCTTTAGGTATTCCTTGTAATTTTTCTTTATAGCCAGAAATGATGTAGTAGTAACATTTTTTTATATAGACTAGAGGCCCGGTGCACAAAAATTTGTGCACTTGGGGGGGGGAGGAGGGGGTCCCTCAGCCCGGCCTGTGCCCTCTCGCAGTCTGGGACCCCTCGGGAGATAAGACCTGCTGGCTTAGGCCTGCTCCCAGGTGGCAGAGGGCAGGCCCAATCCCTAGGTGCAGCCCCTGGTCGGGCTCAGAGCAGGGCCGGTTGGGGAGTTGGGGCACCGCCCCCTGTCACACTCAAGGCAGGGTCGATGGTGAGGTTGCAGCGCCACCCCCTGTCACGCACAGAGCAGGGCCAATCAGGGGGTTAGGGCGCTGCCCCCTGTCATGCACAGAGCAGGGCCCATTAGGGGGTTGGGGAGCTTCCCCCTGTCACGCACAGAGCAGGGCCCATCAGGGGGTTGGGGAGCTCCCCCCTGTCATGCACAGAGCAGGGCCCATCAGGGCGTTGAGGAGCTCCTCCCTGTCACTCACAGAGTAGGGCTGATAGGGGGGTTGGCGCATCGCCTCCTGTCACCCACAGAGCAGGGCTGATCAGGGGGTTGGGGCACCGCCACTGTCACACTCAGGGCAGTGCCGATGGGGAGGTTATAGCTCTACCCCATCACACACAGAGCAGGGCTCGTGGGGTGCGGGGGTGGTTGGGGCGCTGCCCTCTATCACCCACAGAGCAGGGCCGATCAGGGGGTTGTGGCGCCGCCACTCTCACACTCAGGGCAGGGCTGATGGGGAGGTTATGGCTCTACCCCGTCACACACAGAGCAGGGCCCATTGGGTGGGGAGGTTGTGGCCCCATCCCCTGTCACACACAGAGCCGCAGGGCGATCAGGGGGTTTGGGCGCTGCCCCCTGTCATGCTGATCCTGGTGCCGGGAGGCATATTACCCTTTTACTATATAGAATAGAGGCCTGGTGCATGGGTGGGGGCTGGCTGGTTTGCCCTGAAGGGGGTCCTGGATCATGGTGGGGGTCCCCACTGGGGTGCCTGGCCAGCCTGGATGAGGGTATGATGGCTGTTTGCAGCTGGTCACACACCCTTCAGGGTGGGGGTCCCCACTGGGATGCCTGGCCAGTCTGGGTGAGGGGCTGAGGGCTGTTTTCAGGCTGGGACTGAAGCTCCCAGCTGCTCCTTTTTTTCTTTTTTTTTCTTTTTTTATTCTGGGCCAGCTTTAGCTCTGAGGCTTGGCTCCAGCTCTGAGGCCTCAGCTGCTGAAAGTAGGTATCTGGTTTGTTTAGGTTCTGTAATCAAAACTCTGTATCAACTCCAGCTCTGAGATCCCAGCCGGCTGAAAGCTGGTTTCTGGGGTTTTGTTTAGCTTCTATATTTGTTACAATGTTTCTTAAACTGCAGGCTCAGAGGCCGGCAAGGCAGGCGGGGAACGTTGCAGTCCTCCATCACTGAAGCATGCAAGCCTCATGTTCAGTTTAAGCTGCCTGGCTGCCGGCTGCCATCTTGGCTGGCAGTTAATTTGCATATCGCCCTGATTAGCCAATGGGAAGGGTAGCAGTCGTACGCCAATTACCATGTTTCTCTTTTATTAGATAGGATAGCAATATACATAAGGTAGGGAGTTAGTGCTCTAAGTAAAATGTTTAAAAAACAAACAAAGTTGGAGGTAGGCACATATAAAAAGAAAAAAACGGTGTTAGCTCTGACCAGATCAGGGTGAAAGATAGGCATCTCTGTCAGTGTGTCCTCTTTAGTTTTCCTAATATTCACCTTCCCTCCAAACTCCAGCCCTATGCAATGGGAAGTAGCTGCTAATTCTTCTCAAAACACATGATGAATAAAAGCTTTACTAAGTTGAACAATTTATCATTTACCATTTGTGAACACTTTGTTATTTGATTATGCTGCTAGAGATCACAGCATGAGCAAAAGAGAGAGGGGAATGTTTTTGGAAATTGAATTTGACACCAACTTACAAGGAGTAAGGGTTTAATTCTGTAGGCAATGGTGTATCATTGATTATTTTTTAAGCCATGGATTAATGTGATCTAATTGTACTTCTAGAAGAAGGCTTAGGAAGAACTGTAGAATTGACTGGAGAAAAATGACTGAAAGTTACAAAGCTGTTGTTTGGTATTTTCTTAAGTTTATAAAATATACAGCTCTAATGATGTGAAGCCGTTAAATATGAATGCAAAATACAAGTTTAATTCATAACAAATATGTTTCAACTAAATGATACATAAATATTGTATATTCAAGAACACATGAGCATTTGGTTTAATGTAATTTTCTATGATTAATTCTTCTTTTGTTTGTTATGATCTCAATCCATTGGCCTTCCTCTGATTATTACATCTGTGAAAGATCTTGCAGTGATAATTATTTCATTGAAATATTTTAAACTGGATATCTATAACAATCTGTCATGATAATTATAATGCTCTTAGAGTTTTTCTTTAAAAAAAGGAAATCCTATTTTCTTTAACTTATGAGAATGTTACAGTGTTGATAGAAAAAATATTTTCTCTTTTCATCTGAAATTCTCCACAATCATTCCTGAAAATAACCATATAATGGAATGGTTGCTAAGTTGAATGAATTTTTGACTCCATAAACAAAAAATTTACGTGATCAGAGTATTCACAGATATGAAAAATCTTTCTCCCCTTGAAGATTTTGTGAATTCTCACACAGTGATATGGAGAATCTACATTTAGGAGGCTCTACAAAGAAAAAAATATATTTTAACTTGACTGAATTCAGAAATTCAAGTACCAAATAAGTAAGTATAGTGGACACATTATTGCAACAAAAAACTTATATTCATATTTTTATCAGAAATCTTTCCATAACAGTATGCTATCACCTTGTCAGAAAATGTCCTCAGCCTTGCATGGCCTTATTATTCTTACTCCTCTTTCTTTTCCTTTCCACACAGTATTTGTGTTACTCTCCTCATTCCTATATGACCTTATCGGAATTAGGAAGAGTCTCTGTTGCATACTTCTACCACTTCCTTCACTTAATATTATATTTAATTGCAGCAACTTTGATGCTACTTTATTTAGAATGGGAAGAGGTATTTGGATTATCCACATTAATAACAATTGAATTTGTTTTCCGTCAACATTCCTTGCTATCACAGCTCTCAATAGTTCAGCATTTCCCTTTATCTGTTAAATAATGTAGTCGTTTATCATGGAATCTGTCTTCAAATATTGAAACATATTTGGTATTAGCATAAATTATTGAGGGAAAGACTAATTTGATACACATATTGCCAAGAAAGACCAGAATCAAAAGATTATTCAATAAAAATTTGAGAGTTTATGATCAGCATCTGAGACAATGATATCCAGAATAAAGACACAATGAGACCTTTTAAAAAATACCTGAATTGGGGGTACCAACTTTCTTTCCCAAAAGTGCTATACATTGTATAAATTTTTCAAATGTTTCAAACTACATAAAATGCACTGTATTTGTTCATGGAAAGGGGGTAAATAAAATGAGTGGATGAAAGAAATATAATAAATGAATTTACAAATAAAAAATGAATTCATGACAGTAGAGTTCATGGGTGAAAAGTAGAGTATAAACATTAGAGCACAATATCAGAAAAGGTAAATTATAAGGAAAAAATAGGTTTAGATATTGTCTTGTTAACTTCTGATTCTAGAGCCTAGTTAAGAATTGTATATCTGTTTTATTTCCGTTGGAAATGGAAATGGGTAATATAAGTATATACTACATGTATTATCTTCTATTGATATAGTTCCATGTTGAAGCATAAAATGTAGAAATGTGTTCTTGCAGTGGAGGAAGTAGTGGGTAGAACAGAAGAAGTTCATGTGGAAAATGTCTTAAACTTTTCTTTTATGCGTACTTGAAGTACGTTGTCCAGGTACTGGCATACTCTAAGTATCTACTAATTAATTGTCAAATCAGTGGATGCAGGTCTAAAACCCCAATATTCTATTGAGCTTCTTAGTGATACTTGCTTGAAAGCTGTAGTCAAACTATATAACGTATAATAGAATTGGGGCAATTTTATAATTCTTTCAGAGTTTAGCCTGGTTCACTACTATAATATTGTTCATCTTGGCCAATATCTTAATGTTATTTATTTATTTATTTATTTATTTATTTATTTATTTATTTTCTATATTGATTAAGGTACTGCATATGTGTCCTCATCCCCCCATTTCCACCCTATCCCCCACTCATGCCCTCACCACCCTGGTGTCTGGGTCCATTGGTTATGCTTATATGGATGCATACAAGTCCTTTGGTTGGTCTCTTCCTCTTACCACCACCTTCCCCTACCTTCCCTCTGCGGTTTGACAGTCTGATAGATACTTCTCTGTCTCTGGATCTGTTTGTGTTCATCAGTTTATGTTGTTCATTATATTCCACAAATGAGTGAGATCATGTGATATTTATCTTTCTCTGACTGGCTTATTTCGCTTAGCATAATGCTCTCCAGTTCCATCCATGCTGTTGCAAATGGTAAGAATTCCTTCTTTTTTACTGCAGCATAGTATTCCTTTGTGTAGATGTACCACAGTTTATTAATCCACTCATCTGCTGATGGGCACTTAGGCTGATTTCTAAACCTTAGCTATGGTGAATTATGCTGCTATGAATATAGGGGTGCATCTATCTTTTCAGATTGGTGTTGATAGTTTCTTGGGATATATTCCTAGAAGTGGGATCACTGGTTCAAATGGGAGTTCCCTTTTTAGTTTTTTGAGGAAACTCCATACTATTCTCCACAGTGGCTGCACTAGTCTCCATTCTCACCAGCAGTGCATGAAGGTTCCTTCAATCCCCTATACAGGCCTGTGAAGAGCAATATGTTTTTTATATTTGTCAGTTACAGACTTTCTATTCCTAACTCTTATTTATTCAGTATATTTTTCTTGTCTTTTTGTAACATAGTGTTCTCATATATCACATGTTAGTTATTTGGTTAACAGGATATTAAAAATACAATATGCATTAGTTAACTGCTAAAAGTAGCAATTACTCAGGTAAATATTACAGAATCTTACCTTTACTTGGTCATAGAAATGGGTTATTTTCCAGGAATATTTGATTATGTTTTTAATCTTTCTCTACATAGGAAAATATAACTTATTTATCAGTTAAGAAGATTATTCACATTCAAGCCTATGGCCCTCTATGTCTAGGCATTATACTTTATTTCTCAAATCTGATGCTGGAGAATCCTCATTTTTATTCTAAATATTTTTATTTATTTTTTTGTCACAGGAACACCATTCACTAGTGAGAGGGAGAGACTCACAAACACAGAGTATAAGTGTACACATGATTACCACTGCAGTCATGAAGCTTTGTAGCAGGTGAATAATTACTTGTATAAACTGACCTTAGTGGCTACCATAAAACAGTCTAATTATTGCAGTCTTAAAGTGATTCTAATTAATGTAATCCCCAAAGCCATAAAATTTTAATATTTCAGGTTGCAGATTATCTGTAACATTTGTTGCACAAGATGGTAGTTTAATATGCAGTCAATGCTGTAATTCACTGTTAATCTTTCACTATTGAACCTTTAAAGTGCCAGTGCTTAATAAATTGCTGTTGTGGTACCATAGGTTTGGACTCAGCTCTACATGAAAATGAGCTATTAAACATGCAGCAAAACTGAAACATGAGAAAAATGCTGCCCTTAAAAATGAATGTTACTATCTGTAATATTTCATAAGCAAGAAATTTGCGCATTGGATAAGTACACATAAAATTTGATAGCTTAACTTCTTATTGCAAACGCTTTGTCATCCTATGAAATTAACAGAAAGCTGTATATAAATTTGAGTACAATAGTGAAGGAAAATATGATATATAAAATCTATGTTAGAAAATTATTTATTTTGCAATGGGGCTGGATAAAAAAAGATGAAGGGATGAAGAAGTACAAATTAGTAGTAACAGGGAGGTAACAGTCACAGGGAGGAAAAGCACAGCATAGGAAGTATAGTCAATAATATCCTAATACTATGTACTGTGCCAGGTGGGTACTTGAAATATTGGGGGGGGGGAACACTCTGCAAAGTATATGATTGTCTAACTAGTATGCTTTACACCTGAAACTAATACAAAATAATATTGAATATAAACTATAACTGAAAATTTTAAAAAAAGATTTTTTTTTAAATTTTGGAGGCATTATTCTTATTCAGCAGGGACAAAAGTTGTCCATTTTCGTTTTTATATATATTGTAGAGCTAGGGCCTTTACCCTGTGGCCACAAAAAATGTGCAGATGTGGAGTGGCTCAATAACTAAATAAAAAGATCTATAGAGTATTATTTTTGTATTAGAACTTAGCCACCAGTGCACCTTCTTCTTGAGAAAATGCTAAGCATGCTTAAAGGATTTGGAACTCGAAGAACTTTGATTAAACTGTAGAGTATAGCAAATACGTTATTAAAAAGTAAAGGACGGGCTTCTCTCGATAAAACTGTCCTTGGCATTGGAAGGTCCTTTAGAAACCTACTGCAGTTGAACCTCTGAGACTATTTCTTTTTGTTACTTATTGTTAGTTTTTGCTTCATTTATTTTTTTAAAATTTGTCGTTATTGTGGAAAGTATTACAGATGTCTCCTTTTGTTCCCCATTGACCCCCTATACCCTGCACACCCCTGCTGGCCTTCACCACAATATTGTCTGTGTCCATGGGTTATGCATATATGCATATGAATTCTTTGGTTGATCTCTCCCCACCCACCTACCCACCTTCCCTCTGAGACTCATCTGTCTGTTCCCTGCTTCTGTGTCTCTGGATCTGTTTTGTTCATCAGTTTATTTTGTTCATTAGGTTCCAAATATGAGTGAGATCATGTGATACTTGTTTTGTTTCTTATACTTTTGCAGTGTACTCTTAAGCTATTGTGACCCCGAAACTTTCGGTCTCCTCTCAAATGTGGACCCTCTTTGATCAAATAGGCACAAGGATCATTCTGCTACTACCGATTCCTGCTATTAAAATTTGTGAACAAAATGAGAACACTTATCAATAAAATATTTGTACAATGTATGTAATCTCCACTGAAATATTTAGATAAAAACAATTGTTGTAAAAGAAAATGAAGGAATTAAATAGAAATACTAGTGTGTACACCTCTTTCCAATCCTTTTGAAACGCCCCAAATTTCCTATATTCACGCATCAGGACTATTGTCACCTGACAGAAGTGAGAAAGACCAGACCTTGTATTCATAGGACAGGCTGTAAGGCAGCAGTGTAATGAATTCTGGTTTGAAATTGGAAATAATTGTTTATATCCAAAGAAAATCTCAATTTTGTAAACTCAGTTTTGTCAGGTTTTGTAAATAGGTGTAGACACAATAAATGTTAAATTTGGAAAGTGGTTGGTGTAATTTAGACTTTTGGATGAAGAAGAGGAAGACTTATAATAAGAAAGATGTTCTCTTGACATTTTTCGCTGTGAATATAGTTTGACTGCATGTATAAAAATATACCTCAATGATATTTAACTAATTTAACTTTTACTGGTGTGATTCCTTTTAAAGAAAACATGCATTTTTCTCATGATATCATAAGGTATGCATTAAGTAAGCCACTGTGAACTATCCTGAGCAATAATTTGGAGAATTACAAATTATTTTCTAGGAATTGTCTGAGAATTGATGCAAAGCTTGAATTCTATACTTTGTCACACATACACACTAATGTGTGTCTTTATATACTACTGTTTTTACGTAAATAGAAAGGTCTATAATTTACTGTAGATTTAGATGCCTTTATGTCTTAGATGTGAGGGTATGGGTCAGATTATTACATAATCCAGTTTAAATATCCTCCTAGAATGTCTTATGTTTCAAGGGTCATTTCATACAGAAACATGTTTTTGCCTTAAATTTCTCTTCTGTTTATTTGTTCTTATAGTTTTCAATAAAATGGATATCTATTATGACAACCTTACATAAAAATACTAATAAACCATGAATTATGAATGTAAGACATTTATAATGTTTTAAAAAGGTGTATTTAACCTCAGGCTTTAGAATGAGTTTCCTTGTAAAATTTTCATGACATCATATAGGATTATTTGTAATATTGAAAATCCTTTAGAAGGTAAGCCTGATGTTCTTTATATTCAAAAGCCTAAATCATCTTTAAGAATTATTTCTTTAACTCAAACATCTTTAGTTTTAAATTCTTTACCTCTGAAAGATCTTAAAATATTCTACTGAATTTTACTGTATCTCTAGATTTATGTAAATTATTAAAGAGAGCATATTTAATAGTTAAATAAAAGCTTTATTGCTTTATTTCAAAATGAAATTCATATGTATTTCCAGTATACCATCAAAGGTGTTGCTCAGGGATTCTAAAGAGGAATTTGGGGCTAAAAATGAAAACATTCAATTCGAGTCCATTTAATTCAGTGTTCAGTTCCTTGACATTCTACTAGTCAGACCAGCATTATTTTACATTTTCCTTCTATTGTAAGTAGATTACAAAGCATCATGAGCCAAAGTAAAGAATATAAGGGGATCTTATATCATGTTCCAGCTTGCCATTGTTAGCTGTGAGGTCTTACATATAAGCTCCCTTGGATGCAGTTTCTATATCATTAAATCAAAATGTCAGCCTAGTTGAATCCTTTATTTTACATATATCAAGCTGTAGGGATGAATAAAATTTGAAGACTCTGCAGTCCCAGTATGTTTGTCCAAATAAAGGACTATTATATTTTTAAGTTCTAAACAATTATGTGTCTAGGGTGGCATTCAACCAAATATTAATTTTCAACATCATACATTACTTAAGGTATTTCTACTCTATGTATAATGTTTATACATTATGCTTTGTATTATGTAAAAGTATCAATATAGTATGAAATAACATGCTATTCCTTATATAAATATAATATTTGCTATGTTTATGGCATTTTACTTATTAGTGGAAAAATAATATTTCATCTTCATACCAATATAAAATTAGAAAAACATAAGGTTAGATTACTCCCTTTATCTTTAATTGTTGAATATTTAAACTAAAGAAGAATTTTTAGGAAAAACAACATAGGCAACTTCATAAAAACAAAGATTGAAATTTCATTACAATATTTAAAATATTTTCACTTAAAAATTTAAAAACATCCATTTGGAAAAAAATATTTTTAATGCATATACACAGTAGATACAGGTTAATGCCATTACTATATTAGAACGTTTTGCTAATTATATGAATAATGATTTAAACTCAATAGAAAATTTAGAAAAATATAGAATACTGGCAAAAAGAAGAAATATAAATATGCAATAAACATGTAGAAATGTATTTATTCTCTTCACCACTGGAAAACTTAAAATCAGGGATATATTTCCATCTTTTAAGTTGACAAACATTAAAGAATTGGTGTCAACTACTATTAGTGGGGATTTGAGGAATTAGACACTGGAGGAAAATTTGACATTGTGTGTCAAGTCTAACAATAGGTATCTTGCAATGTAAGCAACCCCATTTTTAAGTATTTCTCTTAAAGAAACAATTGTACAATGATGAATCCAAAAGATTTTACAGTATTTTACACCACTGTCAGTTTTATATCTGCTTACCATGTGCTTCCTGACAGAGTTTGACAAAGGCTGGATATATTTCAGCAGATTTCCAGTCATAATCAAATCTAATTATAAAGTTAATCTGACTAAGATTTAATGACATGCATAATTATGATGCAGTATATGTGAAAATGGCCAAGTATTCATTTAAATAGCTACATTTAGTACTTTGATTAGAGATTAAATGAAATATCAACTCATTCCAAGAAACTTTATTAACTTGTGCTATGTGCAAATAACTATGCTATAGTTATTACATCATGGGAAATGACTTTTATCTAGCTTATGGGATTTAACTCATTCTGTTCTTTACTACACTCATTTTTATATTTTTCTCAGACATTTCAGGAAAGCTAACATTTACTAATGGCTAGAATTGCTTATGAATGTGCAAAATATAAATTCATATGGATTTTAGAATATGTAATTAATATAAAGATTGATAATATTCAAATTATTTGATTGTGACTTCACTATCTCTCTCTCCATTGCCCTCCTCTTTCTCAAATTCATTACAAAGTATAAGAGTTACTATATTTCATTAGTGAGTTATTTTTAAAAAATTATGATTTTGGTAATGCTTTTCAACATTTTCTATCATTATTTCTTTAAAATAATAGACATTATAGAAATACATTTTGCAAGTATGTGTTTCCAGACTATCAGACACGTTTTTATGTCTAATACTTTAGTTTCAAAAATATATAAAAACAATGGAAAAAACTTAAAAATAGTTTAAGTACTCCATAAACAAAATAGATTTATGGAGGCTTATGCTTCATTCTATATCAGTGAGTTCAACTAAAGGAAGATGAATTTTACCAATACATGTAAACCCTAATAAATAAATATTGCATCCTAAAACAACATGTGTATTATCTTTCCTATAACTGTCACTTTTAAAAGTTAGGCATTTTAAAAAATATATTGTTGGCACTATTATAGGTGTCCCTTATTTACCACCCTCCTTTTACTTTACTAGTAATTACCTCCAATCAGTCCCCACCTCATCCCCTCTGTTGTCACCACACTGTTGTCTGTGGCTATGTGCTATGCATATATGTTCTTTGGCTAATCTCTTCACCTTCTTTCATTCAGTCTTCCCCATCCCTCTCCCGTCTGACCTCTGTCAAGCTGTTTCATGGACTTGGAGATTATTGTGCTAAGTCAGACAAAGACAAATACCATATGATCTCACTTATATGTGGAATCTAATGAACAAAAGCATTTTGAAGAGACTTCAATATGTCATGTTTACACCATCACTGTTAAAAGAAATTGGCAAGATGTTATCAACAGAATAAATGCCAAATAGTTAAATTATAAATTGAAAAGGATGAAGTGTGATATATTTTAAATGTAAATATTTCAAGGATAGTCCCCCTTTTTTGCAAAGCTGATTGCTTTTATTATAGATTAATAAAAGCATAATATGATAATTAGACCAGACAGCTGAACGACCTTCCAGACATCAATCTGGACATTCTTCCGGACAAAGCCGTGGTGGCGGGGGCCAAGGCAGAGGCGACTAGGGGTGATCAGACAGGCAGGTGAGCAGTTAGAGGCGATCAGGCAGACAGACAAGCAGTTAGGAGCCAGCGGTCCCAGATTTCGAGAGGATGCAGGCCAGGTTGAGTGACGCCCCACACCCTCAAGCATGAATTTTGTGCACCAGGCCGCTAGTTAACTAATAAAAGCAATGTGAATCAATAGAATATGTAATCTTTGATGGTTATATTAGGAAAAGAGTGACATAAGAGCAAGGACTGTATCCTGGATTTATAACCTGGAAAACATGAGATATATGGGACATATATGATGAGTCATTAGTAATGCTAAGATTTTACAATTTTAATAAGTGGAACTAAAAACTCATCAGTATAAAAGAACATATATCACATGCACTTGTTTTTCTATATAAAATAGAGTTTTAAAACAAGCAAGTAAAAGACAAAGTTTGAGACTAGAGTTAATAAATGCATGATATTTACATTTGCTTGGAAGTATAAATGACCCAAGGAAAATTCCTTTTCATTGAATGAGAAATATTTTTAACACTGAACGTTAATATAACTAGACCATTACTAAAACTTTTTATTTTTATTTTTTTATTATTTTTTTTTAAATATATTTTATTGATTTTTTACAGAGAGGAAGGGAGAGAAATAGAAAGTTAGAAACATCGATGAGAGAGAAACATCAATCAGCTGCCTCCTGCACATCTCCCACTGGGGATATGCCCGCAACCCAGGTACATGCCCCTGACCGGAATCGAACCTGGGACCTTTCAGTCCGCAGACCGACGCTCTATCCACTGAGCCAAACCGGTTTCGGCTTATTTTTATTTTTTCAAATATATTTCATTGATTTTTTACAGAGAGGAAGGGCGAGAGATAGAGAGTTAGAAACATCAATGAGAGAGAAACATCCATCAGTTGCCTCCTGCACATCCCCTAACTGGGGATGTGCCCACAACCGAGATACATGCCCTTGACCAGAATCGAACCTGGGACCCTTCAGTCCACAGGCTGACGCTCTATCCACCAAGCCAAACCGGGTAGGGCTAAAACTTTTTAAAGCTGCTGTGGATAAATCTCTATCTGATATACCGATTAAGTCACTTCATTGTGATTTGATATAGAATCTGTGAATGTGGTACAAAGTATTAAGTAGAATGGAACAAAAATGCTTCACACATACACACACTCACACACAGACTCACTCACACACACACACTCTCACACATACACACACTCACACACACACAAACTCAAACACACACTTACACACTCACGCACAAACCCACACACTCACACACACACTCACATACTCACAAATATTCACAAATACTATGTCTATCTACTCATAGCAGTAGTCCTGCTATTTCCAGAATTTGCCACTAATTATATAGAATCACTAACAATTCTTACTTCTTCATACAATTTTGCTCTAAAGAAATTTATTTTACTCCTAATTCTGGTATAGTCTAATTATAGCTATAATTATCAATATTGGTTTATGGTTTGAAGCAATATTATAGATGGTGTTGAGTTTTTTTTGTTTATGATTTTTAACATTGCATTTTTGTCATTTCAGTTCACTCTAATGGAGCTAATAAAGGAGCAAAGTTGCTACATGGCATGATCCCCAAACTTGACTCTTTTTAAAAAAATATATTTTATTGATTTTTTGCAGAGAGGAAGGGAAAGGGATAGAGAGTTAGAAACACCGATCAGCTGCCTCCTGCACACCTCCTACTGGAGATGTGCCCACAACCAAGGTACATGCCCTTGACCTGAATCGAACTGGGACCTTTCAGTCCACAGGCCGATGCTCTATCCACTGAGCCAAACTGGTTAGGGCCCAAACTTGACTCTTAGTAAAAACTCCAGTTTTTCATTATATGCTGAGTATTAATCCATTACCATTATGTTAAAATTTGTCAAGAAAATAAAAATGTATGTAGTTTGGAAACACAACAGTCAGAATCTAATTATAGGTTGTCTTAGGAATAATTTATTAACCACTATCATACCAATAAAACTTTGAGTAACTCAATAGCTTATATAATGACTTGACAAAAAGAAAATATCTCATTGTTCATGGCATGTATTTTTAAACCAAATGTAAAGCATATTTGATTACAATCACACAGCATTTTTCTCCCTACACTTGGAAAAGCATGTGCAATATTGTTTCTTTTTTTTCATTTTGGCAAATAATATTAATTGTCACAAAGGGAAAATATAAAGGCTATTATAAGTTAGTAATGTTCTTTTTTAAAGTAAACTCTGTTCCCTTAAAACACATTTTCCTAAAAACAATGAAGTAAATTTCAAATGATACACTGATTCATCAAGTCATTTAATTCTAAAAAGGATATATGAGTTAACTGAAATATTGTTATTCAGATCAGAAATATTTTTCATGCATATAAATATAGCAGTGCACTGAGAATGAAAACAACTTAGTACTAAATTATCCTGGCAATTAATATGGACTTGGGTATATCAGTTTACATTTTTAATTGTTTTGTTCCAAATTTTTGAAAGCATTGCCTTATATCTATTATGCTTCATCCTACTTATAAAATGGTGTTATTTTATTTTACCAACATTGAGAATATGCATATTCATCTGAAGGTAATTACAAGAGGAGTTCCAAATGGAATTGAGGAATTAAATATATTTCTTCTTCAATTCAGTGTTCCAATGTGACACTTTAAATTAGACAATGCATATTGTTTCTATATTTTTGGAAAAATAAAAGCATTAACTTTTAGATATTAAATATTTCTCTGTGTGTATTTTATCTCAATAAAACACACACAGACATAACACACAAACATATACATGCAAACACACCTCAGAACTCAGATCTGACAGTTTCTAAGTTCTTCAGACACAGAAATGACTGTGTCCTTGGTTTCCTAAACCATGTGCCCGGGTCCTGTGAAGTGGTAGAGCAAACTCTCAGGGCCTCGGTGGAAAATGTTAGTTTTCCAAGGTAACACAGTAGCGCCTGTTAAATATCACAGAAATGGCTGCTATCAAATTGTTTGGACCTGGGGGTGGGGGGTGAAGGAATGTGCCTATGCCAGTGGGTAGGGGTGGCCGGGGGGAGGTCAATGGGGAATATGGAGACATGTACTACTATTTGTAATACTTTGTAATAAAAAAAAAGTCTCTCTCTTAGGCATTATCTTTCTGGATCATGTTTGTGACAATACTTAATACAGTGCCCAGGAAATAACCCATTCTCAATATATTTTAGTTGTGTTCCCACAAGAATCTGTTTAATGTTATTAAGTGAATAAATATATCGTGTTCTTTATCTGTATAAAAGATTGTATTGAACAAAAACTTACACGGTCTGGTTATTTCTGGTGTATATGTTGTTAATATATCTCAATGAATTTCAACAGTCTTCTGCACTCATATCCCTGGTATGGGGCCCAATATTTTAGAAATTCAACTCTCATTTATTGTTCTTCATTGCCATACTTAGTAATATAATTATTTGTCTAAAATGTAAAATAAAAAGTTCTGCAGATGTAATGTGACTATAGTTGACAATACTGCATTGATTATTTGAAATTTGCTAAAACTGTAAATCTTAATAGTTTTCATCACACACAAAAATTGTTACTAAGTGAGTGATGATGTTAACTAAACTTATTATGGTAATCACGTCACAATCTATACATACTAGAGGCCCAGTGCATGAAAATTCATGCACTGGAGGGGGGTCCCTCAGCCTGGCCTGCCCCCTCTCAAAGTCCAGGAGCCCTCAGATTACTTAATAATCTGAGCTATTTGGAAGAAATCATCTTGGGTAAAAAATAATTTAAACAACAAATATAGGTGGAAGTGTGGAATAAATGGGACATTTCCAGTGGGGATATAAAAATACTCAGGAAAAATAGTTGGAAGTTTTTATTAAAAGTGAAAACTGCATATTTAAAGTCCCTGTGATTGCCTAGCCTCTCTCTGCATGCATATATTTATGAATTAACTACTGATGTATGCAACAAGTATAAATCTCAAAATCACTATGTTGAGCAAAAGAAATGAGGCACAAAAAGAACTTCATATTGTATGATCTGATTTATATTATAGAGTAGGCAACGCTAATCTATAGACATAGTGATCAGTCTATTTGTTGACTGGAAAATGGTCATGAAGAACCTTAGAAGCTTTCTGAGGTAATGGAAAGTTTCTCTGTCTTGAAAGTGGTGTGGATTTAAATGAATGTGTATATTTATCAAAATGAATCAAACTGTGTACTTTAGATTTTTCATATTCTGCATGAATATATACATTTATTTTAGAAATCTAAATAAAAACAAAATTGGGAAGTTTGCAGGCCAACACAAACCTGAGGGAATTTGTGATCATCAATCTTCACTGAAATACTACAGGCGGTTTTTCAGTCAGAAGAAAAGCAATCTCCTATGACAGCATGGAAAAGGGGAAAGGAATGGAGAATACTGGAAAGGGTAAATACTGGGTTAATATAAGAAAAATGAATAATGACTCTGCAGAAATATCCATTTCTCCTGGGATTCAAATATATGTACACATGAAATTTATGATAACAATAATATAAAAGACAAGAGAGCTAAATGTAAATAAATTTTTATAAGATTCTGTCACTCTGAGGATGTGCCAAAAGTGCTAAATTACAGTAGACATAACTAAATAAATAATGCATTTTATAGTATTCAAGATAACTACAGAAGAATAATTGGATAATTTAAAAATGATAAGAAGAAGTTACTAGAAAACAAAATTAAACATTTATAACTATATTCAGTGCAACTGGAAAATATTTCCCATTTCAAAACTAAAACTTTTATGTTACTTACAAGAAACACAAATATAAAGAAAGACTCAAAAAAGTTAAAAGCAAGACATTAAAAATCTATATACACCATGTTATCAAGCCCATTCTTTAGTAAATGTCCTATAGAAATTAGTGCATATATCCACCAAAAACATCATCTGATAATAGCTGAAAACAACATTAAAGATAAAACAAATATACTTTCACAGTCATGAATAACAATGAAAAATAATGAACTGTGACTAGCTCCAATAATACTGATGAATAAATACAGATAAAGTGTTCAGAGAGAGTTGTCAGTATTCAGGAAAAATAAAATGAATCAATGCTGATGGAATTCAGAATATTACTTACCTTTGGAATACTATTTATTAGTGTGAGCATTAGGGAACTTTCTGAGGTCCTGAATATGTTCTATGTCTTTGTTTAAGTTGTGATAAAATGAGTATATATATATATATATATATATATATATATATATATATATATATATATACATTTGTTTCATAGAATTTAAGCGAGTTAGACCTTGCTCTGGATCAATCAGACTTTAAGGAAATGTAGCTGGTTAGACTTTCTATTCGGGCCACTAAAATGTTCTACATATCGGCAATATGGCTGTTTTGATTTCTCATAATTTGTTTGTTTACTGGAGTAGTACTTCTATTCTCTTCAAGACTTTCCCTTTGCCTTTACAGCCAGTCTATCTAGGCATAAGAGGCCTAGATTTTGGTCTATTTCAACTTTTGACATCCCTTTCTCACTAAGATTAATCATTTTTAGCTTTTGATTTAAAGTGAAAGATGTGTGACTATCTCCTATCTCTAGAGTTAGCACAATATACATTTTCCACTTCTTTTAACTTATCTGATTCTCATAATTAAAGGGGGGTTCTTATAGATAACATATAGCTGGGTCCTATTTTCAGTACTTCATTCAACACAAAAGGGTTTAGAACTAGGAACATTATCAGGAATAAAAAGGTACCTTACATAATGAGATTCAAAAATAGGTGAAACTGACAGGAGAAATAGAGAAATCCACTTTAGGCTTCCTTGTTTTTGTTTCTCCTTATATGTCTTCCACCTCAAAGGAAGTCAGTGTCTTACAGCTTATTCAGCTATAACCTGCTGTTATCATGCTATAGTATTTTGGGTGTGTTTTTCAGTTGTTAGGTATAGGAAGCATTCTAGAACCTTATATTTAAATCTCACACCTTTCAGTGGGTGTCTGTCTGGGCTATGTGCATCACAAGTGCCGTTCAGGGCAGAGCTGTTTATTTTGAACCCTTAGGTGAAGTAGGAAGCTAACGCATGCTGGTGTAGAAGGAATGCCTTCTCCAGTTGGGGGTAAGGTTCTAGTAAAGTCTTCGGTGAAGAGTAGGACTTTGGTGTGGAGAACATCCTGGGTGTATTTCACAATTACTCTTCCTTTCCTTCTGCCAAAGTCATGAGAGATTTTACTTGGAACTTCACTTGAGAATCTGGTGGGGTTTCTAGAATTCAAACCATTGAGAATATGGGCCACACTCCTCAGACTTTGGTATACAGAGTTTCTCTCTCTCAACCTCACCCACACTCAGCCTCCAACAATTCATTGAAGTTCTCATTTAAGATTTACCATCAGTTCATGGCTCTTGTACCTTCTGTGCCCTGTAGGCTGTCTCAGCTGTTAACTCACTATATTAAGCTAATTCCCCAAATTGGAGGGTGACTCTTTCTCCTGAAACCTTTGTTCTCTGATAGTTTCAGGAAAAATTATTTATTTTTAGTCTGTTCTACTTTTTCTCCTTGTAAGAATGAGAATGACAGCTTTTAAGCTCCTTATAGGTTGAGGCTCAAACCAAAAATAATGTTTGATTTTGTTGCTTCAATTGTTCTAATTTTGGACATTGGGAAATCTTTCAGTTTGATCTCCATTTTCCTGGACATGGCATCGTCATTTTTGTTATTGCTGTTATTATTATTAATCACCATTTCCTTACTTTCTGGCAACACATGATACTCTACTCTCATCTATGTTTTCTCTGCCCTGGAGTAGAAACAGATATTTCTTCAAAAAACCCTGGTTCCTTTTATTGGAGAACTAGAGGCCCAGTGCACAAATTCATGCACTGGTGGAGTCTGACTGGCCCGTCCGATCATTGATTGGCTGCCTCCTGCACACCCCTCACTGGGGATTGAGCCTGCAACCCAGGCATGTGCCCTGACCTGGAATTGAACCATGACCTCCTGGTTCATAGGTCAATGCTCAACCACTGATCCACGCAGGCTGGGATTCATATTTTCTTACTACCTCTGAAAACCTAAATTAGAATATCTAGCAGTCTGAGTAAGGAATATATATATTTCAAATATTCTGTAAGTTATCCCTGTATTCATTATAGTTAGAAAACTATTATCTTAAAATATCCAATGATCACCATACTAATTGAGAGGAGACTATTAAATATTTTTTTTTATTTTTTTCCTTTACTATAGGAGTGATATGTATGAAGTAGGATTTTAACCTAGGGAAATCTGAGGACATAGTCACTATTTTTATCAGAGCCATTTGGGGAGAGTATTGTTAACAATTCTGAATCAATGTAGGAGATGCTGTCCTGTACCTCTGTATATCACTTAGGAACAACTCTGAAGAGCCATGCCAGCTTCATAGCCACATTGAGGCTGCTGTTGCTAATGTTTGGTCTTCCTCTGCCCACTCTGCTCTTCTCACACCTAACAGGTGGTATTTTAGAGCATTTCCCTAGAAATTTCCTGTACTAAATTTCAGAACCTCATAGTCTGTTTCTATGGACCCCAAATGTTGCAATGTTAAGTCCTCAGAATGTATTATGTGATGAAACAATGAAAGAATAATAAAATAGTTTAGAAGTTTTATTGTACAAGTAGGATTTGGCTGGCATATTATATCCAATTAATACCACCAGTAACATCTTGAAGGTTTATGAAATAGACATCCATACTAATTATGTCATCATTTAAATTTCATCTGTTTTGAACTTTGATTCTAGTCAGGCTGTTGATTAAAGTATTTTCAAATACCTTAATGAAAGATAATTTCAATATTTAAAAGGTACTTTCAAATAAATAAATACATGAATCTAAAATTAATATTTCTGACAAAAATATAAATCAATATTCTGAAGTTTATAAAAAGACTATAAAGAGTTTAATATCCTAGTGATCAGGAGAGCTACTTTTATTTTGTTTGCCATAGGGTAGGAAAAAGAGAAAGATGATAATTCTTTTGTTAATTAGTTTTCCCTTTAAACAATCTCATAATGGCAAACACAGATGATAAGAAAAGAGTAAGAAAGCTGAAATAATTAAATCACTGAAATATTACAGCTGTTAATATTTGTGTATATTTCTTTTGCTTTTGTTCTAGTTTTAATTTAGTTATGATTATATTGCAGATATAATTTTATACTCCTTTATCCTTAATAATTCAATATTTTTGTTATCAACCTATTGTGAACATTGTGTAGGTAGAATTATTCTAAAGCATTTTAATCAATATATAATATTCTATCAAATGGATATTTTATAGTTTATTTCCATAGTGTATTTTTATATAAATTTGAAGTCACTATTGTAAAAATACTGCTATAGTATTTTTGTTCATGATGCTTTCATAGCATTTGATGAAATTTTTTTTATCGTCTCAGAAATTAAAAGTAAAATGCTATACTGATATTTTTTATCTTGAAATATATTTAAAAATTGTATCAAGCATACTTTTAAATCATTTAAAGTGCTACCTAAAATACATCTTTTATCATACCCTTGTCATCATCATATATTCAATGTAGGCTAATTTTAATAATGAAAATTCAAGTTGATGGACAGTCAGTGAAAGTTGTTTAAGCTGAGTTGTCTTCTGAAATAGTTACACAGTTTAAGTTACACAGAAAATTTTAGAGAGGGCAAAATAGGTAGCTTGAAAAATGTTAGAAGGTGGGTAAACAATGATGGCCTTTGTGGTTTGGTGGCAAGGAAATGGGAATATACAGGGACCTTTACGGTGATGAAATTACAATTCCATTCTAATTTCATCACCTACAATTGTCAATATGAAATTGACAATTGTAGGTGACGAAATTAGAATGGAATTGTGAGGAAACAATAGACTTAAAATTTATTTTCAGAAATGTAGCCAGAATTTAGAATAACTTTGTGTCCTCAGAATTTCATTTTACGCACATAGTCACACACTCTAAATCTGAAAAAAAAAATGTGTGGCGTTTATGCTTGAGAGTACATGAGTGTCTGTGTATGGAATTTTCATAACTGTACACGAGACAGAGTGTATATATGGGATATATCGCATACACCTATGTTTCTCTTATGTGTGCATGTGTATAAACATAAGTATAAATATAAATATACTAGAGGCCCGGTGCACAAAAATTTGTGCACTCGGGGGGAACGGGGGTCCCTCAGCCAGGCCTGTGCCCTCTCGCAGTCTGGGACCCCTCGGCAATTAACGACCTGCTGGCTTAGGCCTGCTTCCAGGTGGCAGAGGGTAGGCCCAATCCCTAGGTGCAGCCCCTGGTCGGGCTCAGAGCAGGGCCGATTGGGAAGTTAGGGCGCCGCCCCCGTCATGCACAGAGCAGGGGGGATCGGGAGGTTGTGATGCCACCCTCAGTCAGGCTCAGGGTAGGGCCAATTGGGGGTTTGGGGCACCACCCCCTGTCGCACTCAAGGAAGGGTCGATGGGGAGGTTGCAGCACCAACCCCTGTCACACACAGAGCAGGGCCAATCAGGGGGTTGGGGAGCTCCCCCCCGTCACGCACAGAGCAGGGCCGATCAGGGGGTTGGAGCACCGCCACTGTCACATGCAGGGCAGGGCCGATGGGGGGGTTATGGCTCTACCCCATCACACACAGAGCAGGGCCCGTGGAGGGGGGATTGGGGTGCCACCCTCTATCACCCACAGAGCAGGGCCGATCAGGGGGTTGGAGCACCGCCACTGTCACACTCAGGGCAGGGTCGATGGGGAGGTTATGGCTCTACCCAGTTCACACACAGAGCAGGGCCCGTGGGGGTGGTTGGGGCGCCGCACCCTGTCACACACACAGCCACAGGGTGATCAGGGGTTTGGGGAGCTGCCCCCTATCAGACACAGAGCCAGGCTGATCAGGGGGTTGGGGTTGCCTTCCCCTGTCATGAACAGAGCAGGGCGGATAGGGAGGTTGTGGCCCCACCCCCTGTCACACACAGAGCCACAGGGCGATCAGGGGGTTTGGGCGCTGCCCCCTGTCACACTGATCCCGGTGCCGGGAGGCCTCTCAGCTCCGCTGATCCTGGTGCTGGGAGGTCCTGCGGCTCCGCTGATCCCGGTGCTGGGAGGCATATTACCCTTTTACTATATAGGATAGAGGCCTGGTGCATGTGTGGGGGCTGGCTGGTTTGCCCTGAAGGGTGTCCTGGATCAGGGTGGGGGTCCCCACTGGGGTGCCTGGCCAGCCTGGATGAGGGGATGATGGCTGTTTGCAGCTGGTCACACACCCTTCAGGGTGGGGGTCCCCACTGGGGTGCCTGGCCAGTCTGGGTGAGGGGCTGAGGGCTGTTTTCAGGCTGGCAGGTGACTGAAGCTCCCAACCACTCCTTTTTTTCTTTTTTCTTTTTTTTTTTATTCTGGGCCAGCTTTAGTTCTGGCTCCAGCCTGAGGCCTCTGCTGCTGAAAGCAGGTATCTGGTTTGTTTGGGTTTTATAATCAGAACTCTGTATCAACTCCAGCTCTGAAATCCTGGTGGGCTGAAAGCAGGTTTCTGGGGTTTTGTTTAGCTTCTACATTTGTAACAATGTCTCAAACTGCAAGCTCAGAGGCCCGCAAGGCAGGCAGGGAACCTTGGTTTCCCCGTCACTGAAGCAATCAAGCCTCATGTTCAGTTTAAGCTGCCTGGCTGCCGGCCGCCATCTTGGCTGGCAGTTAATTTGCATATCGCCCTGATTAGCCAATGGGAAGGGTAGCGGACGTACGGTAATTACCACGTTTCTCTTTTATTAGATAGGATGTAAGTATATGTAAATATAAATATAGTATATATGCATGTGAATATGTGTGTGGTGATTGCATGTGTGTCAGTTTGGGTGAGGGAATGCAAGCATATGAGTGCATGTATGTGGGGTACACATACATTTATATATGAGTATATTTTGGTAGTGTCTGTGGGTGTGTTTATGTGTATGTACAGGGATATGCATGGGTAAGTATATGTTTATATGGGTTATATACATGTGTGAATGGGAAAGTATATGTGAGATGTACACATCTGCATTGTTTCACATGTCTGTTTGAGGATGTGTATATGTGTATGTGTGCCTTCTGAGAGGATATATACTTCCATTTTGAGCATATTAAGTATGAGATGATATTGGAGACTGTGATGGGATGATCAGTAAGAAGGGGAAAATTATAATTTGAAACTATCATAGATAGGAAACTATTTAATGAAGTTAAGTCATTAATAGAATCAACTAAGATATAGAATGAGGTGAAGTCACAAAATGATTATTATATGGTGCTACATGGAATCACTGGTGACTTTAGCCAGATCAGTTTGAATCAGGGTATAACCCTGATTGAGATGTCAAACAATAATTAGGAAATCAAGAAGAGGAGACAGTATAAACAGACTACTGTTTCAAGGAGTGTGGTTATAAAGAGAAGATATGGTATACTAGTATGGTTGGATTGTGATAAAGGCAAATAGGAGGGGTTGGGTTTTTTTGTTTTGTTTTGATTTTAAGGTATAAAATATTATAACATGTTTTTGCATTTATAGGAATAATCCATTAGAGATGTAGAAAGAAACACATTCAAAGGCTAAAATGTGGAGGATTGGATCCAGTAGACAATTAAGAAATTTCAGCTTTGAGAGAAGGGACTAGTCTTTTGAAATAGGAGGGATGAAAGGAAGATGTGCTTACTTAAGAGATAGATTTTAATAAATAGTGATGAAGGTGAAAGCCCACCAGTCTAGTGACTTCTATTTTATAAATAGATTATTAGGTGATATTCTAACTTTTATGAGAATAGCTGTTTTCAAACAAAAATTATGAATACAAGATCAATATGATAGATCTGCATAGAAGTTTTGGCTGTCAGTTTGACTTTAATGGTCTTGAATTTTTTGAACACTAATATGAATATATGATTTTCAGAAGCAATGCTCACCTAATTAGAGGTAAGTGTGGAAAATAAGTACATTGATTTTATCATAATTATGAATTTATTGGGCAATTTAAACTAGAGTTAACAAAGACTAAGGATTTGAGCCTGTAGCAAAGCTATATTTATAATTCTTATTCATTGAATATAAGCTAGAAAATGAGAATGTGATGGGGAAAAATGAAAAACTATTTTGAGGTCACTTGAATAGTTTTTATAATTGCTTTTGATACATTTTACATTTCTCACCTCCTTTGAGAAGTCTGGTGATTCAGAGACAAGTGGGCTAAAGATGGGATGTTTTATGTGTTATTTGTTATCACAACAAATAACTCCTATTTGCCAAGTATTATTTCAGGTTCCACAGAAATACAGTATAAAAAATAGTAATAAATAAATAAAAAATTTCCTTACCACCCTGGAACTTATATCCTAGTGCCCGAGGCCAATAATAAACAAGTAAACCCATTTGTAATGTAAATAAGCAGTAAATGCTATAAATAAAATAACACAAACATAGCTAAAGAGTAAAGTGAATGTTCTTAAAATTTGATTGCTTGAATCAAGCTATCTAAAATGATATTTAAAAAGCGACTTTAGGCCGAAACCGGTTTGGCTAAGTGGATAGAGCGTCGGCCTGCGGACTGAAAGGTCCCGGGTTTGATTCCGGTCAAGGGCATGTACCTGGGTTGTGGGCACTTCCTCAGTGGGGGATGTGCAGGAGGCAGCTGATCGATGTTTCTCTCTCATCGATGTTTCTAACTCTATCTCTCTCTCTCTTCCTCTCTGTAAAAAATTAATAAAATATATTTTTTAAAAAAGCGACTTTAGGAAGTGAAAAAAATGTCTAAGAACACTTGAGGAAGTATATTTAGGCAGCAGGAATAGCAAGTTAAAGGCCCTGAGTTTGTGGTACACTTGACAGGTTTGAGGAAAGGCAAGCAGCTAGTGTGGCTGAAGAATATTACATGTAAATTTTTAGAGAAAGCAAGGAACTATGATGGAAACGTTATATTTTATTATACAAGTGAAAGAAACTAATTGAAGTGTCCTGCATGAGGGAATGACATAATCTGATTCACACATTAAAATCAGCACTGTGGTTTTGGTGGCCAATAGGAGTATAAGGATAGAAACAGAGCAGTTGGGAGGCTATGGAAACATTCCAGTTGAGATATGTATGGAACAGTGTTAGTGATGAGAGAGGATGGCTGTATCCAGTTGACATTTCTTGTAAATTTAGCCATACACTTACCATGTGTCCCACCCATTGCACTCCTAGATATTTATTCAAAGGTGAAAACATGAATAATTTCAAAAATAAAAATTAAATGTATAGCTTGCTTAAATAAGTGAGAATCGTATTGTGTGGTACAATTTACTGAGCAAAGCATAGATCTTTTTATATAGGATTTTAGGATGCTTTGAGTTTAGCAGTTGACACACTTTCAATGTGGAAGTGTTTCTAAAGGAATTGATTGAGTCTCATGTGTGTGTGTGTATGTGTGTGTGTGTGTGTGTGTGTGTGTGTGTATTTGGGCTTTACATATGCTGCATTTTTTTCTTTAATTTTTACTTTTGACACTATTACATGTGTTCCCATTTTCCCCCATTTTGACCCCCTCCAACCAGCCACCATTTCTAGTTCCCTCTGTCCTCACCACACTGTTATCTGTGTTCATGGGTATTGATTGAATCTTAAGTGTAGAAAGAAGTGCTTCCCATTGTGAAAATGGGTATTTTTCTAGGACAGTGGGAATATTTAATTTTCATTTATAAACTTATTATAAAAGTTTCCATGCAAAAGTGATAGCTTAAGTCCTGTGGTAGCCCAGATGTGATGATAACATGAGAAATTGGGATGATTAAGTATGGACTACCCTTGTGAGTTAAGAAGAAAAATAAATACAAATTTTAAGCAAGTGTGAAAGGGGGAGGGAGTTTATGAGCACTAATTTTTCTAAAAGATGGGATGACATGAATTCAACAATATACATAAAGAAATACACCTATGGGAAAGTATGTACTTTTTTTCCCTGAGGAAAAAAAACCATAAAGGAATTTTCGAAGGGAGGGATGTAAGGCATGACACATTTTCTAATCAAAGTAAATTTCTGAGACTGCAGAATGTTGGGAGTTGTGATGGGTTTTACTGGAGAGGTGTGTGAGGAAATCGGAGACAATAAGCCTAACTTAGACACTTACAGATATGGAGAACTTCTTTTTTAGTTGCATCAATTGTTATAAAATATCATTTAAAAATATATAGTACTTTCTTTTAAAATACTATTTTATGGCCCTCTGAGGTATTTAACCTTGTAAATACCATTCATTTTCAAAATTTGCCATTGACTTCATTCTTCTAAAGGGTCTATTTTAATGTATTTATGATGATATTTATATTTTATATGTTGCTAATTGGTCTTATAATAACTTGAGCAGGAACTTCATTTATCTTTGTCCCAGGACTTCAATGCAATTTTAGATAGCCTGTCAGGATTCTGAGAAGACACTTTAGGTCTTTAGGAAAGAAAGAAATGCAATTTTAGATAGCCTGTCAGGATTCTGAGAAGACACTTTAGGTCTTTAGGAAAGAAAGAAAGAAAGAAAGAAAGAAAGAAAGAAAGAAAGAAAGAAAGAAAGAAAGAAAGAAAGAAAGAAAGAAAGAAAGAGAGAGGTGCATACTTTTGACTGTTATTAAAATAGTTGTCTACATCCTTGGTTCTTGAGGCTATGCAGTTATATCAGTTTGAAACAAAAATCTAAATTTAGTTTATTATTTTTTTTCTTTAATACCCTTAAATATGCAATGAATTTTTGGGAGCAGGGGAACTAAAAAGTAAATAGATTTGGGGGTTGTTTTTTGTTTGTTTATTTGTTTTTTGAGAAAACCTAACTGACTTTTCAGAAATATTTGATTTTATAGGCATTTTTTGACTTACGTCTCTGTGGTTATTGCTGAAGATTAGAGTCACCTACACTTCATCACATTGAGAAGACCAAAGCCTACCTTAATCCATATTTTCAAGGCACTAAAATGCTCTAGATCTAATAAATAAACAAACAGGAACACACACAACAAAGAAGTATTAGCCTAACTCACTTAATGGATAGTTATTAGATACCTACTAAGTGTCAAGTATTAGGCTATATGTAGATTTATATGACAATTGTGGTATTTTAAATAGTAGGAATTTTTAAATTGTTTAATGAATGAATCAATTTATAGCAATAGTTTTTATAATTATTACAGATTTTAAGAAAAATTATATAGAATATATATTTTATAATGTATATAATATAGAATATATATTATTAATTTATAAAATCCTTCCCAAAACACTATGTGAGAATGTTTTATTTTATTGTCTAAAGTTTTACATATGTCTCCTTTTCCCCCAATTGACCATCCCCCCCACAGCCATTCCCACCCAAGGCAAGCCTCCATCACCTCAGTGTCTGTGTCCATTGGTTATGCTAATATGCATGCATACAAGTCCTTTGGTTGCTCTCTAACCATCCCCTCTCCTACCATTTTGTCTCTGGATCTATTCTTGTTCATCAAATTGTGTTGATCCCACATATGAGTGAGAGCATGTGAAATTTATTTTTCTCTGACTGGCTTATTTTGCTTAGCATAATGCTCTCCAGTTCCATCCATGCTGTTGCAAATGGTAAAAGTTCCTTCATTTTTATAGCGGCAAAACACTATGTGAGAATGCTTTTCAAAAGAAGAAAGCAAAGATCCAGAACTTGGAGTGAGAGTATTCAAAGAGCCCTAGGGGGAAAATATTAAACTCACAGATAACTGAACAGTATTTACCCCATTGAGTTTTGATTAAATAGCTTTATAAGTATCTTGCTTTCCAAATAATAATAAAGTGTTATGAGGAAAAAATAACCAGCTTTGCTTTTTTGGAACTAGTTGGAGATTTCAAACATGGTTTTTTCTAATATGGAGTAGATTTGGGGTATTGCAAAAAAATTTTATATCATGAACATGTGAATTTTGTAATACAAACATAAATTACTTAATGCATGAAACATTCAGGATGTGTATACATGTATTTAATGATAAATGGTTAGGTAAAGTAAATAATCTGAAATTATTTCTGTTTTAGAAGGGAAAGTTAACTTAGGGTCTGAAAAATGAAACTGGTGTACAGACTTAGAGGAAACCTAACAATGAGAAAGTTTAATGCACCTAAAACATCTCACATTTTGTCTTCCCTCTTCTATTGTAAAAATTCCCACATGCTTTGTATTGTGTTTTCTTTTATTAGATTTCTGTAGTATCAATAATTCAGTTCTTGAAACTTGTTTGCCTAAGCCTGCCACTGTTTTTTATGAAACTGGCATCAATCTCAAAAAAACATTGATGTTCCAGGCCTTATTTATCTTTGAGATGAAAGAAAGCCTTGTATTATTTGCAAATGGACTGTATACATGATCTTTGTCCAGTTTCATTTTCTATAAAAATTCCTAGAAACAAACATGTTAAAAATTTTATTTGATAGTAGTGTATCTAATTGTTAAAGAATTTAGAAACTGGCTCTCTTTAATCTTATGTGGAAACTGGAAAACATAATATTATACCTCAACAAAGTGGATTAATAAGAGAGAAAAAGTAGATAAATTGTCTGCATCCAAGAAAAAAAAAAGACATACTTTAATTTCAAGGAGATGTTTATACTTATTGATACAATGTTTAGAATAGAAATTATGTTTAAAATGGGCCTGAAGATAGTTGAATGCCCAGATACAGTTATCCTTAAAATATTTTAATTTGCATATAAGCCATTATAATTCTTTGATTTGATTAATACTAAGAACTTATCACCCAATCACCTAGTTATTGCACAGTACAGAATATATATTGTATAGTACAGTCATCTATATATATATAACTTGAGGCCCGGTGCACAAAATATATGCACTAGGGGGGTCCTCAGCCCAGCTTGCACCCTCTCACAGTCAGAGAGCCCTCGGGGGATGTCTGACTGACAGGAGCAGGCCTAAGACATCAGTCGGACATCCTTAGTGCTGCCGCAGAGGAGTGAGAGGCTCCCACCACTGCCGCTGCGCTCATCAGCCCTGAGCCTGTGCTTAAGGATTCTGTCTGAGTGGCGCTCCCCCTGTGGGAGTGCAGTGACCACACTGACCACCAGGGGGAAGCTCCTGCATTGAGTGTCTGCCTCCTGGTGGTCAGTGCACATCATAGCAACTGGTCATTCTGCCATTTGGTCGATTTGCCTATCAGCCTTTTATTATATAGGATAGCCTAAGTGACTGGCTGACTGGCCAACCATTCGACCATCCAACTGGTAGCTATGATGCACACTGACCATCAGGAGGCAGACACTCAACAAAGGATCAGAAACCACAGGCATGGAAACATGGAACAGACTAATGCATCTCAGAGGGAAGGGAGCAGAGAGAAGGGTGGGAAGAGATTAGCCAAAGATCTTATATGCATACTAGAGGCCTGGTGCACAGATTCATGCACCAGTGGGGTCCCTTGGCCTGGCCTGTGCCCTCTCACAACCTGGGATCCCTCGGGGGATGTCGGAGAGTCAGTTTCAGCCTGACCCCCACAGGACAGGCTGAGGGACCCCACCAGTGCACGAATTTGTGCACCAAGCCTCTAATTATATTATAAAGAGTATTATAATAAACCATGCAACATTATTCTATTATGGTTTAAGAATATGTTTTTTCCCCCAGAAATCTTTTATTACATTTAGAAGAATATATGATAAAATTTATAGTCTAGCTTGGCTGGTATGGTTGAGCATTGCTCTATGAACCAGGAGATCACAGTTGGGTTCTCAATCAGTGGGCTTGACCCAAGTAGGGGGCATGAAAGAGGCAGCTGATCAATGATTCTCTCTCATCATTGATGTTTCTATCTCTCTCTCCCTCTCCCTTCCTCTCTGAAATCAATAAAAATATGTTAAATACATTAAACACACACATATATGTATATGGTATATATATGTGATTTTATATATATATATATATATATATATATATATATATGAAAATTTTCCCTATTTCTACTTGTAGAAATATATATGGTCTAACCCTCAAATTTCTGGGAAAAATTTTGGGTCTGATACTTTTATTTGGGAATCAGCTAAAATTGAATTCATCCTTGAATATTTCCATTATGAGTTTAATACAAAATGGCAACTTACATATTTAGTTGGTATAGATGCTCTTTTTTTCCAATGAGAAATTTGATTTGTTTAAAAGTGGGACTTCTACCCCCTGGCAATGGGCAAGGAGACACCTGATTGGTGGTGTTGCTCTTATATCAGTCAGGGGCAAAGCAGATGTACAGTCCTTAGTTCATCCTAGCTTGATGCCTGTGTCAGTGGCCAGAGCTGTTTCATGCCTGAGGCACATAAAATGATAAAAAAAATAAAAAAATAAATAAAATAAAGTAAAAGTGGGACTTCTGCTGTTAAATAAAGAAGAGTTTTCTGTAACCAATTAAACTTCTTTTCCATTTTATGAGGTAGATTTTTGTTTCAGGAAATATTTCATAGTTTGTAATTCTTAATAAGAAGAGATTTTTACTTTCATTAACCTACACACGTATCTCTTTTAATTAAACATAGTATTTTTCAATTACATTGAATAAAATTTATTTAAAATAATGTAAGAATGACAATTTATATTTCAGTAGAATAGTCTGCTTATTTTTTTTAAATTTCTACCTCTTCAAAAAACAATTTTACATTAAGAAATATTTTCCTTTTGAAGTAATAATCTCTGTAAATATATTTAAAATGATTGTACAATGTTAACCATTTCTTGGAATTTTCCATGGACATTTTATAATTATTCTTTAAAATTCTGAAGTTGTGTTTTGTTGAGAAGTCAAGTCATCTTTGTTTGCTTGTTTAATCCCTTTTTATATTTCTTTGGTAGGAGTGGTGTTAGTGTAGCCAAGCAATATTTTAAGGAGCACATTCTACCAAAACTAGAGGGTGCATGTCACAAAAGCTATTGTCCAAAGCGAACTTAGCTTTCTCATTTTCACTCTTTTGTGATTTAGAAAAAAGTACTTGGCTTTCATAGGATATTGGAGGTAGTTAATGAAGAAAGTTACCTCGTTCTGTGTAATGAACAAAGTCTAGTATTCTTTTCCTTATTTTAGTTCCTAGCATGTTACAAGAAGGTTCGGTCCCTACTTTTTTTATTCCTTGGTGAGGCACTTCAGCTTCCACAGTGACCTAAGTTTGAAAAAAAAATTATCTTAATATTCCTCATTTAAATTTTTAATCTTTCTTTATGATGAGAATACTCATGTTCTACACTCTTAGAAAATTTCAATTATACAATACAGTATTACCAATTATATAGTCACCATGATATATATTATATCCTCAGACCTTACACATCTTATAACTGAACCTTTGTATCATTTTTTTTAGACTCTCCATACTTCTACTACCACCAGCCTCTGGCAACAGTCATTTTACCATTTCCATAGTTTCAAAATTTTTTTTAGATTCCACATATAAGTGATCCCATGCAGTATCTGTCATTCTCTATCTGGTTTATTTCATTTAACATAATGCATTCCAGAATCATCCATGTTGTTGCAAAAGACAAGATTTCCTTCCTTTTTAAGGCTGATAATTTTCTATTATATTTCTATCTATCTCACATGTTTCACTATCCTTTCATCTGTTGGGAGCCAATGAGCTTGTTTCCATACTTTGGCTTTGTGAAGATTCTGCGATGAACATGAAAGTAAGGAAGTAAGGTATCTCTTAGTAATATTGAGTTTGTTTCCTTTGAGATATATATATTCAGAAGTGGGATTGTTGAATTATACAATAGTTCTATTTTTAAAGTTCTTGAAGAACTTCCATACTGTTTTCCATACTGGCCATAGAAGTTTACATTTCCACCAACAGTATGTATACAAGGTTCCATTTTCTCCATATCTTCACCAACATTTATCTCTTGTCTGTTTGATAATAGACATCTTACCAGTTATGAGGTGACATATTTTTTACTTTGGTTTGCATTTTACTATGATTAGTGATGTTGAACTGCTTTTCATGTACATGAAGGCCATTTGTTTGTCTTCTTTGGTAAAAGACTATTTAAGTCCTTTGTCCATTTATTAGGTTATTTGTGTATGTGTGTGTTGCGGGGGAGTGGTTATATTAACTTGTATGAGTTTCTTGTATATTTTGGATATTAGCCTCTTATTGGATATGTGGTTTGCAAATATATTCCCCCATTCAATAGGTTGCTTTTCATTTTGTTGATGGTTTTCTTTTCTGTGCAGAAGCATTTTAGTGATGTAATAAAATTTGTTTATTTTTGCCTTTGTTAACTTTGTATGGTGTCAATTTTTTAAAAAGTCATTGCCAAGACCAATGTCACAGAGCTTAACCTCTTTGCTTGTGGATATCCAATGTTCTCAACACCATTTATTACACTGACTGTCCTTTCTTCATTGTATGTTCTAAGCTCTGTTGTAAAAAATTAAATGATCATATTTGCATACATTTATTTCTGGACTCTGTATTCTGTTCTATTTATTTACCTATGTGTATGTTTAATGTCAATGCCATGCTGTTTTGATTGATATTTTTATGTTACGTACTATTGTTTTTTATTGGGGTTACATTGCTTAATAAAATTATATAGGTTTTAAGTATACATTTTCTTTTTTTAAAGTTTAATATATGTTATTGATTTTTTTACAGAGAGGAAGGGAGAAGGATAGAGAGTTAGAAACATCAATGAGAGAGAAACATCGATCAGTTGCCTCCTGCACACTCCCTACTGGGGATGTGCCCGCAACCAAGGTACATGCCCTTGACCGGAATTGAACCTGGGGACCCTTGAGTCCGCAGGCTGATGCTCTCTCCACTGAGCCAAACCGGTTAGGGCTTAAGTATACATTTTCATTGATACATGATCTAAATATTGTATTGTGTGCTCAACACTCAAAGTCAATTTGTCTTCTGTCACCATATATTTGGCCCCTTTTACCCTTTACTATCTCCAGAAAAATATCTATATGAAATGGGAGCGAGCAAACTACTAGGTACAGAGTTCAAAACAATGGTTATAAGGATGCTCAAGGATCTTCATGAGAGCTTCAAGGGACTTAGTGAGACTTTCAAGGATCTTAGAGAGAATTTCAAGGAAATTAGTGAGAACATCAAAGACATGAAAAGGGACCAGTCAGTAATGAAGGATACACTAACTGAAATGAAGAATAATTTACAGGGAATCAATAGTAGAGCAGAGGATGCCTAGAATCAAATTGGAGATTTGGCATATGAGGAAGCAGAGAACACCCAATCAGAAGAGAGAGAGGAAAAAAAAGGAATCCAAAAATATGAAAATAATGTAAGGAGCCTCTGGGACAACTTCAAACATACCAACATTCACATCATGGGGATACCAGAAGGAGAAGAGTGCAACAAGATATTGAAAAACTATTTAAAGAAATAATGACAGAAAGATTCCCCTACCTGGTGAAAAAAAATAGGCTAACAAGTCCAGGAAGGGCATAAAGTCCCAAATAAGAGGACCCAAAAGAAGCCCATACCAAGATACATCCTAATTAGAATGCCAAAGGTGAAAGATAAAGAGAGAATCTTAAAAGCAACAATAGAAAAGCAATTAGTTACCTACAAGGGAGTACCCATATGACTGTCAGCTGATTTCTCAACAGAAACTTTGCAGGCCAGAAGGGAGTGGCAAGAAATATTCAAAGTGATAAATATCAAGAACCTACAATCAAAATTATTCCACCCACCAAAGCTCTCATTAGAATTGAAGGTCAGATAAAGAGCTTCACAGACAAGAAAAAGCTAAAGGAGTTCATCACCACTAAACTAGTATTACATAAAGTGTTGAAGGATATTCTTTAAGAAAACAAAGAAGAAAAAAGATTAAAAATATGAATAATAAAATGACAAATACATATCTATCAAAAATTGAATCTAAAAATAAAAATAAGTGAATGAGGAATATAACGAACAAATTAAACTAATGAATAAAATAGAACCAGAGACATGGAAACATGGAACAAACTGATGAATCTCAGAGGGAAGAGGGGATTGGGAAGAAATTAACCAAAGAACATGTGCATATGTGCATTACCTATGGAAACAAACAATAGGGGAGTGAAGGCATGGGGTGGGGCAGGAACCAGGTGGAGAGAGGAATACCTGTAATACTCTCAACAATGAACTCTCAAAATAAATAAATAAATAAATAAATAAATAAATAAATAAATAAATCATTGAATAAATTACAAATAGAGCATAACTAGTGCATAATGATTTTTGTCTGTGGGTTGCTGTGCCACCACATTTGTACAAAAACCTCTATTATTCAGGGGTCTCTAGAGAAAGAAGAAATTGACTTACATTTTTGTGGGGGCTGGCAAGTCCAAAATTTTTTGGGTAGACTGGCAAGCTAGAGATCCATGGAAGAGTTTACGTAACTCAGTCTGAAAAAAATTTATTCTTTCTCAGGGGCTAATATTCTAACTGCTGGTTTTCAAAAATAAAAGAAGGAATTAAAAATCTTTTGTGAAGTAATTATATTCATTCACTACATTTTCTTTGGCATTTCATTGGGTACTTTGCTAGGATAAAGAATGTTTGAAACCTAGCCAGTTTGATTCAGTGGATAATGTTGGCCTTCAGACTGACGAGTCTCGGGTTCGATTCTGATCAAAGGCACATGCCTGGGCTGCAGGCTCAATCCCCTGTCGGGGTGTGCAGGAAGCAACCGATAAGTGATTCTCTCTCATCATTGATGTTTCTACTTCTCTCCCTCTCCCTTCCTCTCTGAAATTAGTAAAAATACATTAAAAAAAAAGAATGTTTGAATCACAATGTTTATAGTTAGAACTAGAGGCCTGGTGCATGACATTCATGCACTGGGGGCATGTCCCTCAGCCCAGCCTACACCCTCTTTAATCTGGGACCCCTCGGGGGATGTCTGACTGCCAGTTTAGGCCCAATTCCACAGGGATCTGGCAGTCGGACATCCCTCTCACAATCCAGGACTGCTCGCTCCCAACCACTTGTCTGCTTGCCTGCCTGATTGCCCCTAACCACTTCCGCCTGCCAGCCTAATAACCCCCTAACCGCTCCCCTGCCAGCCTGATTGACACTTAACTGCTCCCCTGCCGGACCGATCGCCCCCAACTACCTTCCCCTGCAGGCCTCTTTCCCCCCAACTGCCCTCCCCTGCCAGCCTGATCAACACCTAAATGCTCCCCTGCTGGCCTGGTCACCCCCAACTGCTCTCCCCTGCTGGCCATCTTGTGACCACATGGGGGCGGCCATCTTGTGTGGGGATGTGATAGTCAATTTTCATAATACCTCTTTATTATATAGGATGTTTGTGGAGCAAATATTTGCAACAATAAAAAAATAGAAAACAAAAAATACATGGATTTTTTTTTCTTAATGGATTTACTACTAACAATTTAGCATATTTATAGCATGTATTTTTCAGGATAGACTGGCAGATGCTGTATTTATGGTTTTGCCTATCAGCACTAGAATATACATTGAGCCTAGTATAGGGTGACAGAAATACTTTTAAGTTTGTTTTAAGAACAAAAGTAAGAATTAGAGTATAAAAAAATGAATGCAGCACTATTCAAACCTATATTCTTGCTTTGAGCATCTGTAATGTTGCATTATTCAGCAAATTAGGGGTCTGCTGTCCATTTGATTTTCTATTTCAAGTTTTACATTAATTACTATGACATTTATGTATTTTTTATGCCATTTTTCTAGATTTAAAAAAGAAAAATGAACTTTTTCCTGATGCTTTTCAAGTAAAACCTGCTACATCAATTGATTCTAAAATGTACTTTATACAAATGGAATAGTTAAGTAAAAACATGGGACCCTTTGTTAAGTACATGGTAGATATTTTAAGAGCTTTCAAATACTCAATTACTGGCTTGTTAACTCTGAATTGTGGCCAGAGAAAAAAAGAAATGCGAACAAACATCTAGTCTGTTGAAAGCTATTTCTATTCATGAAGAAATCCTCTAAAATGTTTTTCCCCAAGACCAGTGTACTCTTGACAGTACAGCTAACAAACAGTATATTCCTCACCATTTATTTTCATGAACTTAATTGACCATTTTAGCAAAGAAATGGTCCTTTATGATAATAACAAGGTAAAAGGTGGTAATTGACTGAAATGCTTGAGTACAGCTAGCTAAAACCACTTTCGATTAATGGAGGCCTGAATGAAAGGCATGAAAGTTTCAGCCAATTTCAGGAAACTCACAAGATTTTTTTTAAACTCTATTGTCTTGAATAAGAAAACTATGTTTTGATGATGCAGAAACTTTAAAAAGGTATGAAGAAAACAGAAAAGATCACATCAAAAATTGTTGTGTAGAGCAATTATTATCATGCACCATGCATGATGTATTATTGAAAATTGATATTATTTTAAAAGCTTCTTTTCAGTATTATTATGCTGTCAGCACAACACTATTTCATGTGAAAAAGACCAAGAGAATTTATTAGTGTTCTCAGAAGTTGGTAACAAATATTCTGTGAAACAAATGTTTGATAATCTAAAATAATTATGGAAGTTTTTAAAGCAAATGGCTTCATAAATTAGTAAGGACTTTATATTTACTGACCAAAAAATTTTGGTACTTTAAAATAAATTTTACAATGATTTATTTAAATAAATTTTAAAACACCAAAAATTACTATGTGTATTATTACTTTATATGATTTGATTTATATTCATAATTTATGAGTAAGCACATTATAACTAATATATTCCCTCACTAAGGGTATTCATATTTAAAACTTAACAACCACTGTTGACTTTACTTTTCTGTTTAGACAAGGACCTTATCTATTTACTAGTTACATAAATTGAGAGAATACCCAAATCATTAGAGTCCTGTTACAAAATCATTCAAAGTTACACATTAATTCATATTTCTGCTAATTATTTTAAATTGAAACTCATAATAAATAATAAGACATTTCAATGATTGGTTTGTTTTGCTTATCTTTATTTTTCATTTTATAAAAAAATTAAATGAGAATATGCTCCTTTAATAACAAAAAATTATATTATAATTTTATAATATACATGATAGTAAAGAAAATACTAGAAAAATGTGTAACCATAGAAAATTCAATCTTAAATACCTATTGATTTACTGTAGCCTTAGAATTGCAGCTAACAGTTTGTTTTGTTGTTAATTTGGTGTTCCTTCTTTACTCCTTGAGGATATAATCCCAAGAAGTACAGAAAACACTGAATACTTTATAAAACTCATCATCTCTGAGCTATTTTCCTTTATGCTTTCTCAAATTAGATAAAAAGTTCTACATTCAATAAAACTTATATTACCCTTTACTGTTTCCTAAAACAAATCACTGGCAAGAAACATATTTTCTTTTTCCTTGAACTTTGCCAGTTTTCTTTTAATTATAAAATCCAGTGGGTTCCCACCCCCACTTATTCTTTAAAACAATATTACATCACTTTATATTATACATCATATAATTCTTGATAGTTTATCCTCCTCTGGCAGTTGAAAATAATTCTATTGCTATACAATTTCAATAACTTTTTCTTTATTGTGCTTCAACAGTAGGTACAACAGGTACAACTATGCTTCCACTTCCTTCTTGATATGACTAATGCATAGATAGGTACCCTTATGTCCAGGTAACCTGTTCTTCCCTCATTTTATTGGTGAGCATATTGACTATGTTTCAACTATTTCCCTAAAGTGAATCATTCTCCCTTTATACCGCCAGGCCTCAAAAGTTCCATTTCATTTGCCTACTGAAAAAAACCACCAAATATATATATATTTTTATTTCTACAAGTAGTGTTAAAAAATGACTTTATATTTTCCCTTTCAAAACAAATCAGTGATTCTATTAATCATCGATGTAATCTGATTCATATTCAGTTCTTGAGCCTGAATATTTTTAATCATTTGAAATAAATTCCTTCATTGAGATGCCACGACTCTCTTTTTTAAATTTTAGTCTTATTTGACAGGTATTAGTTTCACCTCATACCATCTACTCCTCTTTCCATGAAACGTAGCTTAAGAAACACAAAATGCATTTTAGAGTACTATACATAATTCCTCATACATTATTGGTGATAAATGTGAAATTTTATAGGGAAAGTATTAAGATGCCTTAAATACAAAGCTATAAATGTTATAAAATTGATAAATCTATGGAAACACATAGACTAGGCAGATGACAATACAAAAGAAAGAAGTCAATGTATAGATCATTAAGAAAACTGAATTAGAATTATTTAACTGAATTTATTATTGTGCTTCCAAGAAAGTTAATACAGTATTTGTAATTTTCTTCTTTTAATTTTGTCCTCAGTGACCTCATTTTTGAAGTATTCAACTTTGTGTCTCATTTCTCATTTACACACTGCTCTATCAGCTTCCAAAATAATTTTAAAGTTTGATGAGATATGTAAAAATCCCTGTAGCCAATTCCATAGGAAGATAATTCTTATTGAGTATTCACTAGAAGAATTATATATAGAGCTTGCCCAATTATGTGACTCATAGGGTGAGGGAAGAGGAAACATTTTCCTCTAAAGAAAAACTTACACTAAAACATCTCAGAAATCCTGTGTTGTGTTAGTTAATAGTTAATGCATTGCTCTTTAAATTCTTCATAAACTTCTCAAGTAATGCTTTGTCAGAGAGCATCACTGTCCTCAGCAATGCCTATCTCAAAGGTTAGGGGTGTACTGCAAATATGTCAATTCGTCTATAATCTACACTAATAAAAGAGAAAGATACAAATTGACCATACCTTCACGACACCCACCAGCCAATCAGGAGTGAGTATGCAAATTAACTCAACAAAGAGTGCAGATTAATTTGCATATGCAGGTGCCAAGTGGCTGGGGACGGGGGGGGGACGCTTGCATCATTGCCATGGTGATGACACAGGCATTCCTGCACCACCTCAGCCACTCCCGGCCTCTGGCCTCTGGGCCCGCATGAGAAGGCAGAAAGGTGGCTCCCTCCGGGCTGGAGTGAAGGCAGTGTCGGCAGCTAGGGGAAGGAAGGCCCATTCTTGCACGAATCTTCATGCATTGGGCCTCTAGTAGTGTTATAATTTCCCATAATGAATGCTACTATTCAAGGCTATGACAACTTTTTCAGTCAGTTGTGTAAATTGGTACTTTCTTACATTGCTTCAAGTTTCTAGAGAGTGTAGCTAATTTTAGAACTTGTCTGATTTAAGTACTTACTCATGTTCAAAAGCTTCAGCTCAAAAAACTTTAATAAAATCTAGTCTATATTTAAATTGAAGTATTTCTCTCTCATCACCCACTTCCAGGAAGACATTCTTGGAAGTTTCTAAATTATATTAACCATTCTTGCAATGTTAGGATCATGATACCATAGACTGGGTGGCTTACACAACAGAAATTATTTTTGCTCTCAGTTCTGGTAGCTAGAAGTCCAAGATCAAGGTTTCAGCAAATTTGGTTTCTTCTGGGCCCTTCTTCCTTAGCTTGCTGATGGCTGCCTTCTTGTAGTGTCCTTACATGGTCTCCTGTCTGTGCACATGCATCTCTGGTGGCTCTTTGAGTGTCAAAATTTCCTCTTCTTAGAAGAACACCAGTCAGACTGAATTAGAGCCCATTTAATAACCTCATTTTCAGCCAATCACTACTTTAAAGGCCTTTTGTTTAAAATAGTCACCTTCTGAGGTACTGGGGTTGGGCTGCAATTGAATTTTGGGAGACACGATTTAGCCTATAAAACTCCATACCATGGACCCCACAAATTCATGTCTTTCTCACATGCAAATTAAATCCCTCCCCATCTCAGCAACCCAAAAGTCTTACCCTGTTCCATGATTAATTCTGAAAACCAAATCTCATCTAAATTAAGTATAGTTGATACTGGAATTATGATACTTCCTGAGGCAAAATTCCTTTCTAATAATGAACCTGTGACATCAGACAAGTGATCTGCTTCCAAAATACAGTGATAACATAGGCATAAGGAGACATTCCCCCTCCAAAAGGAAAAAATTGGAAACTAAAAAATGGTCACAGGTCCTGAGGTCCAACCCCAGCAGGTCCAGGGGTCCCCAAAGGTGTGGACGGAGTTGGCGAAGAAGGAATGACACAGAGATAGCGTTCAGTTGATCAGCAGCCTAGCCAGGATCTCTAGCCAGGATCTCCAGCGAAGTTCTGGTCTGGATCTCCAGCGAAGTTCTGGTCTGGATCTCCAGCGAAGTTCTGGTTAGGATCTCCAGCCAGGTTCTGTCCAGGTTCTCCAGCCAGGTTCAGTCACCAGGTTCTAGTCAGGTTCTCTTGCCATGTTCTATAGTCAGGTTCAGTCCAGGATCTTTTGCCATGTTCTCTCGCTAGGTTCTCTCTCTAGGTTCTGTTGCCAGTTTCTGTCCAGGATCTTTTGCCATGTTCTCTCCAGCTAAGTTCTTCTGTCTCTAGGTTCTGTGTAGGTTCTGTCTTCTAAGTTCTGTGTCTTGCTGTCTTGTTACATCTGTATTTATACCAGTTGATTCCAATCCTATCAATCTCTATTACAAAGGTTAGGGCGTTTCTTATCTCCATTCCAGGGAGTAAAGATTATGTAGCTTAAGCATGATTGTTCGTAGTTAAAGTGATTAATTACCCACCTGGCACTTAGTTGAGGGGTTTTATTCCCTCCCTAACTTCAGGGGAAAATCCCTACCTGGGGAAACAACCTTTCTCAGAGAGGAGACCTTGGTTAAAACACATAGTGCCAAGAAGGTGAGCAAACATATTAAGAACAGTATGCCATATATGCCAGGTCCTTTGAAACAGCAAAGATGGACTGGCTCCCGGCACACAGGAACCAACTAATTCCAAAATCTGGCAGAATGAATTTCATAAGATTTTTCATGATGGAGAATAATCCACTTTGTCTCAGTGCTCTGTTCTCTAAGCAATCAGATTGGCACCTCCACTGATGGGCCCACAGGAGCAGCAGCCTGGCGCACTGAAACAAAGGAGGTGGCCTGCCCTCCGGAACTGAAGAAGGGACAACCTTGCCCTTTGGACATGTGCCCTCTGGTCTTGTGGAGGCCACGGCGAGCCTGCTGATACCAGGGGCCATTACTTTGATAACTCTGTTTTCCCAATCTGTCAAAGCCCAGAAGTCCACAGCCTTCCTTTGTGGTCCCATTCCTGTCCTAAGCCCACACTAGTAGTGTTTCTACTGGTGCTGGTGTAACCCCATCTCTATTCTTGGCTTCTAAGATGTCTGATTCAATTCATGAGTCCTATCAATAATCTCTCTATCAAATGAGTGTGGTGGCACACCCTTGGTGTTTTCTCCTGAGCATGCTTTCTCATTTTGTGCAATATGGACAGGCTGAGAATTTTCCAGATCTTTAAGTTCTGGTTCCCTTTTGCTTAACAATTCCTTCTTCAATTTATAATTCTCCCCTCACATTTAGCATAATCAGTAAGGATAAACCAGGCTGAATCTTCACAAAGCTTTAAATTCTTCTCAGCTAAATAACCAAATTCATCTCTTACAAATTGTACCTTGCACAAAACACTGAAACACAATTCAGTTCTTTGCCATTTTATTAAAAAGATCACCTTTCATCCAATGTCCATAACATATTCCTCATTTTCATAGGAGGCCTCACCAGAAGTAGCTTTAACATCCATATATCCACTAACATCTTTTCAAGACAACCTAGGTTTTTCATAACATGCACCTCAAAATTCTTCCAGTGTCTACCCATTACCCAATTCCAAAACCTCTTCCACATACTTTGTTATTTGTTATAGCAGCACCCTACTTCCTTGTGCCAAAATATCTATTAGAGTTTTTCAGAGAAATAGAAACAACAGCATATGTGTATATACGTAGCGAGAGATTTAAGAAATTGGCACTTGAGAATGCGTTGATTTAGTAAATTCAAAATCTGAAATTCAGGCTGGCAAGACGCATACCAGTGAAGAGTTGCAGATTGAGTTCAAAGGCAGTATGCTAGCAGAATTTCTTCTTTTTCAGTTGAGGTCAATATTTATTCTTTTAAGGCCTTCAATTGATTAGATGAGGCCCACCCACATCCTGGATGATAACCTGTTTTATTGATTTTGATGTTAATTTCATCCAAGAAACACCTTAACAGAAATATCCATAATGTAGTTTGACCAAGTACTTGGCCATCATGGCCCAGCCATGTTGATATATAATATTAGCCATCATACTTATGCTGTCTTTTTACCTTGTAATACCTATTTGATGATATCTATAATTTAATTGGCATTTGGTTTCAGAAATATATTGAGTTGATTACAAACCTACACATAGAACTATTTAGAATTAGTTTTTAATACATGTGCAGAGCCATAAACCTTTTATATTGTGAAAGCCATCTAAACTTGTCCCAACCTGATTAGTTAATAGTTTCTGCTTTCATTTCCTTTTAGTCCAGCCTATACGATATCAAGCCCTGCATGGAGAAATCATTAAGTACTTTTTATCACTTGCAATTTTTATGATTTAGTCTGGAATTTTACTTAGCTAATTTGGCTACATTCCATCTGGATAATAAAGCAAACTGGCTACAACAGTTCCGACTAATTTTGCTTTCTTCTCTTTTTACTCAATTATACATTTCTATTTTGCATCTACAGACAGACCATGTATATTTAGGTTTTGCTTTTTCAATTCAGTCAATTACCAACTAATTTGTAGTATCTAAAAGCTCATACAAATACTAAAAGAGGTTTCACTTATATCTAGGTAATACTATACACCATTTATTGATTAGCATAGAAAAAAAAGCAATTGCAGTGTTTAATTTTATAAGACACCAATGCAAAACATATTCAAATAGGAGAGTCCTAACAAAGAGCTATAAAACTATGCTTGGACTCTATAGCTAATGCTATTAGACATAATTTGGATTCACATATAATTCTTTTTTTATAATATGTCTTCTATTAATTTTAGAAAGAGAGAATGGGAAAGAAAGAAAGAAAGAAAGAAAGAAAGAAAGAAAGAAAGAAAGAAAGAAAGAAAGGGAAAAACAACAACAAAAAATTGATCATCTGCTTCTTGCATGCCCCCTACTGGGGATCCTGCATGCTTCTCACTGGGGACTGAAACTCAGGCATGTGCAACAGAACCCCCTGGTGCATGGGTCAATGCTCAACCACTGACCCACACCGGCCAGGCCATATAATTATTTTTTCAAAGGGAATAAGACAACAGAACAATATCTTGATAATTTTAAATTACTAAAGTGTAACACCAACAAGATCTGCATGTGTGCACTGCATGTAAGTGCCATGTCTGTACCTTATATTGTTTTATGATTTTATACTGTCAAATGATGCTGATGTATTCTAGATAAAGCCTGTCAGAATATGTGTGCAAATGTAATCAAATCATTCTAGGTAAAAGTGTTGCCAATCTTATCTAAATCTTTTCTTTGTGGTTATTTTTTTCCTTTAAAATACCTCAGTTTTTCTTGACTGTGAAATCACACATAAATGGAGGACTATTCAGGATTTCAAGTATAATATTTGCAAATAGACAGTGGTGTCTGACATGATGCAAAGATTTTCATGATGTACCCACATTTATGTAAAGATCTGTTGAATTTTATTTTATTGTGTTTGGAACATTGTTTTTGGTTGCCTTAGATCTTTTGTGAATAGATATTAACAATGCAAAGCAAGGTAAAAGCTTGAGAAATTATATTTGCCATGTTTTCTCTGAGCTTCTACATTGATAATAGCCTCACATCACATACAGCAGACATCAAAACATGCATTAGGTATTTCCATGTAAGCTTCAATAGATGAGACACATCAATTATTTTCCTATTATACAAATTAAATATTCTCATACAGTATTATAAAAAGCAAGTACTTAGGGAGGAGATTTGAAATAAAATGTATGCTGATTGAAAAAGCTACTTGTTTCAATGACTGTGTATTATTCTCACAGCAACCTTGTGGGGGGATTTTGAATATGGAGTAAATTTGATAGCTTCAAGAGGAAAAAGAAATAGTAAGGGATCTAGAGACCAAAGGTTCAAAGCGGAGATTGCTGCAATGTGGTATTTTCGTTTAGCAATAATGATACAGAAATTATCTATCTATATAAATAAAAGCCTAAAGGACTGAATGACCAAACAACTGAACAACTGGTCGACAAGTCGCTATGATACACACTGACCACCAGAGGGCAGACGTTCAATGCAGGAGCTGTGTCCCTAGTGGTCAGTGTGCTCCCACAGTCAACCTCCCGTGGCCAGTCAACCTCCGTGGTCCCTCTCCCCAACCAGTGGGCCTCAATCAGCCCTGATCAGGACTGGGCGAGACAGCCCCCGATGGGCCCCAATCACTGGCCAGGCTATGGGACCCCACCTGTGCACAATTTCGTGCACTGGACCTCATATATATATATATACATATATATATATATCCCTAAGTGACCGAATGACTGAACAACCAGTTGACTGGTTGCTTTGATGTGCAAACAAACCTATACATCTGGCTTATGAAGCCCAGATGGGCTCTCAGCTAATCTGAAGAGCAAATTGGGTGGGGGCCTGAGGCATTATAAACCCTCCTGTCTACAGGCTTCAGAATTCCTCTGCTAACTATTTTGGTACAGATTAATTCTCAAGGTCCCTTTTTTTAGTCTGTTGTGGCCCTCCCAGAATTTATGAAAGGCACCAGGCAGCTTTATCTTGCCAAGCTTTGAGATTGTTGGTTTCTCTGCTTAGGGAGCAAAACCTTTCTTTTTCCATTTTCATTTCCCCCCTTCCCTTTCTGCATTTTTTCATTAGAGAGGTGTTTTGTTTTGTTTTAACCATTTTCTCTGTGTCCATGACCGGGGAAGATAATGGCTTGTTAGTTACAATGTTTGGCCTCATTTTAACTTTCCTGTCTCAGTTTTCCTATTTCTCCTGCCTTGGAATCCTGTAATAGTTTTAGCTGGCTCCAATGGTCATGTCCATATTTCCTCCTTCCTCTCACCCCTACCCTGTCTGCCTAACCCTGTTTCTAACTCTTCTCAGTATCAAACTATCTCACAATGCTATTATAAGAATTTAGTTGGAAAACTGGAGAGAAGAGAGTTTTGTAAAATATAACATGTTACATCATAGCCTCTTTCATATCATTCCTGTAAATATCAGTTTGTTACAATCTTAGTATAATGCAAATGTTATTCCAGCGAAATGGAATGGTAATATTCTCCAGGCTTTTGTCAGGACTCTTGTTTTCTTACTTTATTTTATTCCTCTGCACAGTTATATTTATATCTTAGATTTCAAATACCTATTATAAGTCGACCACCAAGCCTATATCACTGAATGAGACTGTTTCTATAATGTTTTGAATATATACACAATTATCTACATGGATGTGCCTTTGATAAACTCAATTTCATGAAAAGTGCACTGCATTTCATTTTAAATTCTATTCCTCTTTTCATTATCTCAATTAATAGCATCACTCTCCACCACTCTGTTTAGCTAGAAACTTGGAATTCATCTTTGAAAGTTTTTTTTCTTATTTCCTGTGATCTGTCATTAAACTGCATTAATTTCCATTAGTATGTAGCCATTGACTTTTTTTAAAATTTTTGTTTTATTGCTTAAAGTATTACAAAGAGTAGTATATATTTCTCCGTTTTTTTCCCCCTTGACCTTCCCCCGGCCTCCCCTACCCCCCAGCATCTTGTGTCCATTGGTTATGCTTAAATGCATGCATACAAGTCCTTAGGTTGATCTCTTACTGCCCCTCCCCTTTCCCCCTCTCCCCCCCGCAACCCTCCCTGGCCTTCCCGCTGTAGTTTGACAGTCTGTTCGATGCTGCTCTGCCTCTGTATCTATTTTTGCTCATCAGTTTATAATGGTCTTTATTATCCATAAATGAGTGAGATCATGTGGTATTTTTCTTTCATTGACTGGCTTATTTCACTTAGCATAATGCTTTCCAGTTCCATCCATGCTGTGGCGAATCGTAAGAACTCCTTTTTACAGCGTGTAGTATTCCATTGTGTATTGACTTTTCATCCCTGCCATTTGGTTCAGATGCTCATCCTCTATTGTCTGGACTCTTGGAGTAGCCTGCTACTTTTTCTCTGTGAGCTCACTCTACAACTTCTACTTAAGATGCATAAGCAGCTCCACACTGATCAAAGAATAACATTTAATATTAGTAAAGTCTGCAAGATGCTTTCTAATTTGTTTCACTCAAACCTCATCATAAATCCTCATCTCAGTTCACCCCATAATTATTTTGTGCTTCTGTGGTTTGAATCACTTCTACCAAAGCTCTTCTTTCATACCCGTGATATCAGTGATACACATACATTCACGACCCTATTTTCTTGACTAACTCTACCTTTCAAAGCTTGTCAGAGGCATTACTTCCTTTGCTAATACCTTCCCAATGAATTAGGTGTCATTCTTTTGTACTCCACTCACATTTTCTTATACTTATCACAAATACATGCTGTTTAAAATGTTTACTTTGTTGCCTGGCTCTTAAATCAGACTGTGGCAAGGTTTGTGTTTTATTTGCATCTGTATTTTGAATCCCAAACAGAATGTGCACCATAGTTAGGGCTTCAAAAACTATTGAATTAGCAAATAAATGAATGGGGGAAATTAATCTGATTATTTAAAAATATCCTAATTATTTAAAAAATATATGCATATCATCTTCTTGATTTTGCAGCACATAAAAAAAATTTTTTTACCTAGATCCCTGAACCAAAGCTCACTCCATTCATACTTTTTTTTTCTTAGCAAAAGAAGTTTAGCTCACAAAGTTTATATGTGAAATTAGATTTGAGCAGTACCTGTTTGCAGTGAATAGTGCAGTATATCATATGAAGGGCATTTTCAATTATTTCACTCTCCCCTTAACCACCCTGCCATCCCTAGCCTAAATAACTATCAACTTAGAAAGCCTCGTCTTTTCTTCTTAAAGAGGATTGACCTGTAGGAATTACATGTTTTTCTGAAGGTTGGAGGTGAAGACTTTATTCATCTGGCAGTTTTTAACAGATTCCTTTTTCAAGTTACTTTCAAGTGCCCACATTCAACAAATGGTTTTAGAAATGATGTTCAAAATACACTGTAATAGTTCACTTTCAACTCATTTTCAGTCCTCTTTATAGGTAAGGATTTATTGACTTGGTGTATTAGTTCAGTTGCTCTGCAGCGCAGACACTACCGTGGGACAGGACAATAAATAATATTGACAATAGGTAAATAATAGGGGAACAGGAGTAAGCAAGGAGAGTCCATTGACTGCAAGCAGATCTAACAATTGTGAGAAAAGAGGGCAAGGGGAGGTGAATTGCCCAGAGTCAGACTCCTTTGCAGTCTGAAGAAAATTTTGACCAGGCTGATGGGGAGTCCCCAAGCCAAAGGCTCCAATGAGAGTACTAATATCCCCTCTATGCATAGAAATGGGCAGGTGGAAGTACAGCCTCAGCATAAACACGGTGGCGGACTCTGATAGTCGGCTGGTGGGGCCATCAGTCAACTAGGCTCTCTGCAGCAGGCTCTCTGCGAACCACATTTCATGGCTGCCACACTCGGGTCTCAGCAGAGTATCCAGAATTGCACCTTTCAGGATGATTAAATTTGACAATTGTATACGACATTTTTATCCTCCAGGAAAATGAAACCATTTATAATCATGAATCATCTTAGTTCATCAAGCATAATGTGGGAGAGTGGGAGAGTATCACCCTTAATTTTCCCTGCATTGTTTTTCTGCAATTTTCACTACCACTTGTAACAAAGTATGAACTATAAGCATTTGTCTGAAACTTCCCTGTGTATATTTTAGAGGAGATTATATTTTAAAATAATTTATCATCACAACTCAAATATCATTTGCTCTTATTATATTTAAATGTAATGCCTTCAATTTAAAAACAAAGTAAAAAACACCACACAGTGATTGTTCACTTAAGAGACTCAAAATTCCTAATTTAATTATTCAGGTTTTTCATAGATAACAGACCTTGCCAATATTTTGACTAACTAAATCACTTGAAATAGTCATTATAGAAACTGAAGCAGTGTACACTGCTGCGAAACACTATAAACCATAGTGAATAGAGCTTACATTTTAAAGTCAGAATTGGATTGGCTTCTCTGGCACATCTCAAAAGTAATTTCATTGCATATTAAGTAAAAAAAATCAACTTTAGATAGTTTGAAGATCATTTAAGATAAATTTTATAAAGAACTTAGTACAGTATTGAGCATATAATAAGCACTAAAAAAGTGTACACTTGGGAGTCTAAGTATAGTCATCAGTCTCATTAAGATACTTTATTAATTTATAAATTAATATTGTAGAAGTTATGTCTCAAAAATATATTATTCACCACAATTTTTGATTTGTTATACATCTCTAACTTATTGTCTTAATTCCTAATTAATTGCTAATCTATTTCTTAACTGCTATAATAGTGTATATTGTTTAGATTGCTCTGAGGATTATATGTGAAAGTGAATATAAAATAAATTACCTAAATATGTGTGAATATAGATATAGATATAGATATAGATATAGATATAGATATAGATATCAAACTATATTTATAGTATGTAAGAAGCCTTGAAAATTATTAGCTATGGTCATCCTTTTTGTCATTGTAATAATTCTCATCTTCCTCTTCTTTTGTCATCATTATCTACATCTTCAGGTTTCAGGAGGGAGACTTTGTACAATGTAGCAAAATATCAGTTAGAAAAGAGTCATTAATATTTGTTGTATGGGTGACACTGGCCCAGAGAATAAACATAACTATTAGGAAGATTTATGAAGATGGAGTAACTATTTGAAAAAAGTGTACTAGAAAGTGAAATAGAAGGTAATTGCTTTCCAATTCTTTTTTTACTCCTTTTCTTTTTTATTACGTTTAATAAAAAACTCAATAAAATTATATGACACAAGTTGCAAACAAAAAGGACCAAATGGAATTTCAAGGTAGACCTGAGAGGAGTCTTGATATATTCCGCTCATTGTTGGCTTAGTATACTGTCAATTTCATTACTTCACAAAGGGAGATAGCATAAGAAAAGATGTATTAATTTGAAGCAGTGTTAAGAGAACAAAATAATGTATAATCAATTTGAGGTGGCTTGAGAGAAATTAAAGTATTTAAACTAATTAAATTCAAATGAACAGAACATGAAAGCCCCTAATGTGCATTAAAAGGCACATCTCCTTATGTACATTTGATATAATTACTGCTAATTTTAATATATTATAGAAATAGTTAACACTAGTAGTAGATTTCATAAGTAGGAAAGTATATAACATAAACTTGTATTCAGATTTTTCCCATTCTTCACATCTTGATCTCTTGTTTGAGATGGTGATAGGATGAGGAGATAGGAAAAGGTTGGTATCCCGAAATGCTTTGAGTAAACATATTTCAGTGTAAAAAGACCATAAAATATTCTGTTCACTTTTTTTTCTTCTATTGAAAGGTATTTTTGTTCTTATCAAATTGCAATGAAATAGAAACAACAAACAGTGTGGATGAGTGTAGGATCACAGAATTTAGAATAAGGGATGTGCATATTATGTGTGGATTTTGCAATTTACTTTTTGTTATAATTTAAGTGAAACCATTTTACAAGATCAATAATTCCTAACAATGGTAACTTGTTAGACAGTTTATTCCAGAAGGTAAAAATAAACTAACCAAATTCTCCAGGCCAAGTATAAGGATTAGTCAGCAGTGACCATAAAGTTTTATCTTATCCTAATATATAAAGAGCCAAGGTCCATAATGTCCAAAAAGACTGAACGGACAACTGAACGCCAGGCTGCACACGCAGCAGGCTCGGTGAATTTCATGCACTGGGCCTCTAGTTAGCATTATAATGTTCTTTGTACTAGATATATATACATGAATTTAATTCTAATTAGTGCTATGATTATTCTTTTATATTTTATACACTATAGTGTAGTGTTACTTAAAGGGTGGTCGAGATAAAAACATGTAGAAGAAAAACAGTTTAGTTCAAAATTCAACTTTTCTATTCTCATCTAGATCTATTAACACAGCTTGGGAAACCAGGGCCCGGTAATGTGGAGTTTAATATATGCCTACTGTAATTCTGTTTGAGAGCCATTGCATACTTCTAATAAATTGGGAGGAACATTATTTAGTATAAGTCCTTTTTACCTTCTGGCTCCAGTTATTAATATTAAGATAATTGTTTTTTTAATTGAATTTTATAGTTTAGGTGGCAATTGACAAAAGGAAAATACACATTGGGCGCATTCTGACTCAGCATGTTCCTCTTCTCCAGATCTCAAAAGATTAAAATCAAGATATAGACAGGGCTGAATGTTTTTACTGGAAATTCTGGGGAAGAACCCATTTTCAATTCCATTCAGGCTGTTGGCAGAAGATAGTTGCTTGTTATTGTAGGACTGAAGTGCCTGTTACCTTGCTGACCATAAGCCCATTCTAGCTCGTAGAGACCTGTCTCTGCTCCCTCCATGGGACTCCCTACATCTCAGAGCCAGCAACAGTGCGTTGGATCTTCTCACACTTGAAGTTTCTCAGACTTCACTTTCTGACACATCCCTCTGCTTCTCTGGAGAAAGTTCTCTGCTTTTAAAGACTCGTGTGATTACATTGCACCAAAAATATAATCCAGGACAATCTACTTATTTAAGATCCATAACTGTCATTATATCCGAAAGGTTTCTTTTGCTATTTTATGTAACATAGTCATAGGTCTGGGGATTTGGGAACGGACATCTTTGAGCGGACATTGTTTTATCTACTATACTCTAGAATCAAAAATATTTCAAATATTGGTTTATTTCATTTTCATATGTTTGCATTTATTGGTAGGACATTAGAGCCCAACATATGCCAACTTGTTCCTTTTTGTTTGTTTGTTTTAAGCCTATATGTCGCTTTTAAAAAAATTTTAACTTTTCTCTGGCAATAAAGATTATGCTGTATTTGCCTTTATTCTGTGAATATATCAGAAATAGGTGTGAGAAAATTATTTCCACTACCACCTTCTTGCACAATTTCCCTACTATTCTTGGATTATAATTTTGTTTTCATCTAATCATAAACAAACTCTGAGAGAGAAAAACTATAAGTTCTGTAAATTCTTCTAGCATCCACTGGTGAAATATTTGTAGGTTAAATATTTAATTAAAATGGTTATTCTCAGTTTGACTTAGAAGTGTTTTCAGTTCATTGGACTCTGTTGGTTTGATAAAAGTGAGGATTATTATTTGTGGCATTATTACAATAGCATACTTATTCAAATCCAAATTTTGAATTAGAAGTATTTTAAAGCCATTATTGAGTAAGAGTCATATTGCATTTATTGAGCATAGTTGTTTTCCATTTTCAACTCATTTGTTCCCCACTTCAACCAGGGAGTGAGAAGGCAGGAGAGAGTAAGGTGTTGCTTTTCCAATTCTAATATGCAGAGGAATCACCTGAAGATCTGTTTAAAATGCAGATTCTGAATCAGTAGGTCTGGGGTCTAGAGAGCTTTACTGCATATCTAGCAAGCTCCCCAGTCATGCTGATGTTCCTCCAGGGACCATACTTTGAAGAGCAAAGACCTAAAAAACACCTTGAACTCAGAATCTGGAAATGTAAACTTAAGCATCAGCTCTCATTACTCAGTTGATGGACTAAAGCAAATTACCTCTCTGCTAAGTCTTTTCATTTATAAAGAAACGATATTTGACTTATTACCTCTGATTTCTTTTTATTAATGAAGAAACTATTGATCATCGAGTTACAATTTTTCTCAAATTCTTATAAGTAGTGACAACTCCTGCTTCCCGACTCTAGGTTTTCTGAAGGCTAGTCGAAGCTTTTCACTTCACAACACCAGCAACAGAATCCGAACCCATTTATATAGATCATCGTTGCTGAAAATACAAGAAATCAAGCAGAGCTATTTTACAAGATACTTTGAGAAATTTTAGTAAATTGGAGGGTTATTACTTTAATAGTTTTTATATTTTTTCATGGTATACCAATAGTTTTATCTCTATTTTATTCATTTTTGCTTTTCATTACTCTTATTCCATAGTCCTTTCTCAGACTTTTGACCAAGTGATAGCACCTTTAAGCAAAGCTGTTCTTCACAGCAGTCTTACATCAGTGCTGGCTGTGATTCTATTTATGTTGAATTGCTGTAATTCCTGAGACAATTTATAAAGTTGTTTTGCAACTCTCATTTAAACTTATATTTTCATGAAATAAAGGTAGAAAGAGATCATATTCACCTGTATTTATCTATTTTTTTGTAACTAAATTTGAGCTTGCCGGTGTAAACTTATTGGTATGCCTTCAATGCCTAGGAGAAGCCTCCTTCCAAACATATTCAGATAAGCATCTGAATATGCTCACTTGCAGGTGTATTGCATGTCTGGCCCAAGTGTTGCAATGATTGCCTCTTCCCCTCTACTCAACAACGACTGGGTGTGAATAAACAGGTGCACTTGGGCATAGGACCAAAGCTACCCCAAAACACAAGTGACCAGTCTACATATTTGGGCCAACAGATAGTTTTTTATTGACTGCAGATGGTTACCGACTACACAATCAAAACCTTCCACTTGACTGAATGCATTCTTAAATAGCCCTAAAGTTTTGTGTGTTAGTTTCTCATATCCAGGGGCTCCAGTTTGCACTCAACTCTAACAGGATAAATCTGAGCCCCTTTGATGGCCTTACAGCCAGATGTGCCTTGAAGTCAGTGGAGCTTTCAAGCCTCATTACAGCCGCAGGCTGATTTGGTATTTTAAGAACCTAAAGAAATGAGCCAATTTCAACTCTACTCATCTTTCCCTGGGGTCTTTCCAGGTTTGTAAATACATGCTTCCCGAGGCCCAATTGAGAGCATCGAAGGAGACCAACAGTCAATATATATATATATATATGTAAATGATTTTATCTTTGGACCATTTCTTAAAATAGTCTTGGCTGAGGTACCAGGTGCCTCATAAATGCAGCATATGTGCTTTAGATGTGAATTGTATCTACTATACTAAGCTACTTGATGTGGGGGACACACATACACACACATGTGTGCACATGCACACACACATTAATGTATATTTTATTCTCTAGTGTTTTATAATTATGATGAGGGTCCACATGAATAAACATAGAGTAAGGAGGAGTGTGATTAAAATTACAAGATCTACATGAAAAATCACTATTCTAAAAAAGAGTGGGAGCCCTGATCCGTTTGGCTCAGTGGATAGAGCGTCAGCCTGCAGACTGAAAGATCCCAGGTTCGATTCCAGGCAAGGGCATGTACCTTGGTTGTGGACACATCCCCAGTAGGAGGAGTGCAGGAGGCAGCTGATTGATGTTTCTCTCTCATCGATGCTTCTAACTCTCTATCCCTCTCCCTTCCTCTCTGTAAAAAATCAATAAAATATATTTTAAAAAAATAAAAATAAATAAATAAATAAAAAAGAGTGGGCAATACTCTTTGATATGGAGATGAGGAAAGTACAGAATTAAGGTCCTGGCCTTTGCTACCTTAGGTATCATTCTTAGGAGCAAACTTGAAACGTTCTAGAACAAGTGAGTAATGTAAAATGCATCTGGGAACGCATGCTTTGGTTTCCAAGACAAATTTGCCAACATGTGATCCAATAAGGCCTTGGCTGACTCATTCCCCTCTCCTCGTTGGGCAGCAATATCTTCATCTATAAACTGAAGAGCTTTGATTTGATTATCTCTGAACTCCCTTGTATACCCTAAAGCTCTGTAACAATTTTAAAAGCACTTGAGATCAATGGTAAGAATGTTACTCCCCCTTCTCTCAAATCTCCACTTTCTCTGCATTTTATCTACCTTATCTTTTTAGCATTTTATTATTAATGGACAGATATGACTTCATTTATTTTTTTGTACTTTTGAGCCAATGGAATGTAAGCTCTATACAGTGGGACTTTATTTAATTTACTGTTACATCCTCAATGTCTGACATGTAGTACGTATTCAATAAACTTTCCTTTCTGAATATGTAAATGAATCAGTAAATATCTTCTAATGATAATTAAATATATGTGTATGTATACATATATATGTATATATGTAAATACACACATATGCCTCCTATATACATATGTATATATGTAAATATAATGTGTGTATATTTAAAAAAGAATAGCCCCAATCTATTTTGTTCTGAAACACCTTTTCAAAAGTAAAAACTTGCTAGTATATAATTTAATTGTATTTAGCTAAGAAGAATAAATACCTAGAGTCCAAACAGCCAAATAATTCAGTGTGCATTAGACAATATACTATGTTTTGTTCCATGCTGCAACTTTTGTGTTTCTGATATATTGACAAAGAGGTTGATAGGGAGTAAACTTATTCATATTAAAATAAACCTTTGTTTTCAAATAACAAAATGGAGCAGATATTTTTCTCAGCTTTATAAAAGTAGACTATATGGATAAAGTAATAAATATCTTTAAAGTGATAAAAACACAATTTATAAGATGAAATGTTCAATAATGAAATGATAAAAAAAATAAAAGCTTAGAAATGCAATAAAATATTAAACAATTTTTCAATTGGAGAAACAAATGTTATAAACTTTTTATAAAATAAATGTCAGATTAAGAGCAGTGGTTAGGAATCATTAAGTAGCAATACATATAAAAGGAGTGATAAAGGATATAAAATAAACATATGATATAAAAAGACTAATGTTAAAACACTAAATGTAGAATATTACATCTAAAATAATAAACTTAAAATTGAATATGTAAAGCAAATTTTAAAATAGAAATTAAAATATATTCTCTGAAATAGACTTTAGAAAGATATTATATTTGATATATTTTTTTAGAAAGAGTAAATTAAAATATCAAAAACCATTGAATATTAATTAAAAAATAAATAAAGTCTTTTAGGTATATGTCATAAAATGTTTGACTGAATTTGAAGTGTTTTATAGTGGGATTAACTTGTTATCACACATATTGATATTAGCTAATGAAATTAGCTAGTAGAATTTTTGATAACTTGCCTAACCAGATACTAATGAAAATCCTATGCTAAATCCCTAACCACAAGCAGTATATATATCTATTCTAATAAAAGGGTAATATGCTAATTAGATTGGGACACCTTCCAGACAAAGCCATGGTGCTGGGGCTGAGGCAGAGGCGGTTAGGGGCGATCAGGCTAGCAGGGGAGGGCAATTGGGGGCGATCAGGTCGGCAGGCAGACTGATTAGGGGTGATCAGGCAGGCAGGCATGTGAGCAGTTAGGAACCAGAGGTCCCAGATAACAATCCCTGTGGGATTGGGCCTGAACTGGCAGTCGGACATCCCCGGAGGAGTCCCAGATTGGAGGGGGTGCAGGCTGGGCTGAGGTACACCTCCGCCCATGCACGAATTTCATGCACTAAGCCTCTAGTCCTATATAATAAAAGCCTAATATGCAAATAAACCAAACAGCAGAATGACTGTTGGAATGACCAGTTGCTATGATGTGCACTGACCACCAGGGGCCAGTTGCTTAAAGCAGGACCTGCCCCCAGCCTGCAGACCCAGGCCAGCCAAGGCAGGCGCCAGCAGGGGCCTCCCTGATCGCCCCACTGGTCACCCGCAGGCGGCAGTGGTGGTGGGGGGCGGGGCCTATGAGCGGGTGGTGCCAGGCTGGCCAAGGCAGGTGCCAAAAGGAGCCCCCTGATCACCCCACCAGTTGCCCCACAGATTGGCCCTGATCACTGGCCAGGCCTAGGGACCCTACCCATGCATAAATTTTGTTCATCAGGCCTCTAGTACATAATAATGGTGGAAATTAAGACCAATTAAACATATGTTATGCCTGAGTCAGAACAGAAATATGTTAAATATCCAGAAGCAGAACCATAAAGAGGAATGTATTTACTTAAAGAAATTCAATATTACAATGACTGTAATGAAGTATATAGCTAAACAATTCATTTTTTATCATTTATGTCTGACATTAAAATATGGAACAAAATATGTAATATATGAAATAGTTTTAATCACTATGTCAATTATCTCCATGTAGCTTAGGCACTGACTTTCTAAATATAAATGTATACACATATAATGATTGAATTTTTTTAACTTGGTGTGGCAGGTAATTTCTAACATGGACCCCACTGGTTTCCACCTCCTGTTACTAACATCCATGGGTGTGGGGCCTGTGACTTGCTTCTAGTTCAGTGATGGCGAACCTTTTGAGCTCGGCGTGTCAGCATTTTGAAAAACCCTAACTTAACTCTGGTGCCGTGTCATATATAGACATTTTTTAATATTTGCAACGATAGTAAAACAAAGATTTACATTTTTGATATTTATTTTATATATTTAAATGCTATTTAACAGAGAAAAATCAACCCAAAAAAATGAGTTCTTGTGTCACCTCTGACACGCATGTCATAGGTTCGCCATCACTGTTCTAGCTTATACAGTACTGCAAAGGTGATAGGATGTCACTTCTGTCATTAACTTTACATAACCAAGTCACCATAGTAGAGGGGCCCAGATGGCAAGGAACTAAGGGCTGCCTCTAGCCATCAGCCAGCAAGGACCTAAATCTCTGGGTCTAATAGCCCATGAGGAACTGAATCCTGACAACAACAATCAAACTTGATAGTGGATTCTCCCTAGTCAGGCCTTCAGCCCTAAATCCTTAATTGACGCCCCATCTGGTTTGGCTCAATGAATAGAGCGTTGGCCTGCAGACTGAAGGGTCCAGGGTTTGATTCCGGTCAAGGGCATGTACCTTGGTTGCCGGCACATCCCCAGCACATCCCCAGTAGGGAGTGTGCAGGAGGCAGCTGATCGATGTTTCTTTCTCATTGATGTTTCTAACTATCTATTCCTCTCCCTTCCTCTCTGCAAAAAATTAATAAAATATATATTTTTTTAAATAAAATAAAAAATAAATCTTTAATTGCACTCTTGTGAGAGACCTTGAAGCAGAAGAGCCAGCTGAGCTGTGCCCAGATAGAAAATGAACCACAGGCATTATGAAATAACAAGTGTGTGTTGTTTTAGGTTGCTAAGACTGTGGTGATTTGTTATTCAATAACAGATTAACTTAACACATGATAGACTATTAATAACACAATGATTTACATATAATTAGGTTAATGATGAATTTATTAATTTTACAAATGTTAGACTAAGATACATTGAGAATGCTAACATGTCATGATTTTCTTTTCTTTACTTAATTCAGTTTTATGGAAGTATAATTTAAAAAACCATAAAATTCACCCTTTTTAGATGTACGGATCAATGTGTTTTGACAAATGCAGGCAGTTGTGTAGCCACAACACAGTTGAGATATAGAATATTTCCATCATCCCCAACTGAATATTTTTTTAAAAATATATTTTTAGTGATTTCAGAGAGGAAGGGAGAGAGTTCCTCCTGCACGCCCCCTATTGGGGATTGAGCCCACAACCTGGGCATGTGCCCTTGACCAAAATCGAACCTGGGACCCTTCAGCCCACAGGCCAACGCTCTATCCACGGAGCCAAACCGAATATTTTTTACAATATCTGGCTATTTCATGGTTAGGACAGAAGCAATGCCATCTTGTAGCTTTCTGCATCCTAATTTAAATCAGAACCACTGCTTTATTTCTATCTCTGTATTCCACAGTTAGAAAAATATAAAAATAAAAAAGTAGTGCAATGTAATAAGAATTTAGTTTCATAAAGGATAATAGAGAACGTTCCTGAATTTGATCAACTTGCTTAAAATTAGCATGAGGACTTGGTTCTTTAGTGAAAATACCTTTCAAAATTCCACCAAGGAAGCAAAACACCATCAATAGTAGGGTACAGTGTTAAAAGGTGAAATTTGGATTTCTAAAACCATTTATGTAAAAAAGCTGTCACTTTCCATAACACATACATGTATGCAAATAATAAAGCTGACTTTCATTTGTAGAACCCGTTACTGCTATATGAGTCATAAAAATTATTGCACTGTGGAGGCAAAATACCTTAGCTACACTGCAACAAAATGTATTTCCTGTATGGTGATAAAAACAACAGGATCTGTTAGAAATTGGTTGCAATTACAACCTGGACTTGAACAAATTCATTTTCAACATTAGAAAGTAATGTTTTGGTTTTTTTGTTTGATTTTTTCCCTCCAGGTAAAAAAGAAATACCAAACTATAGATGTATGTGTGTGTAAATTTTCCCCTCAGATGTTGGAGCTCAATTTTCTTGAATTATAGCCTTAAGCAGAAACATGATTTCGTATGGGAGAATTTGCTACTCTGAGAGCGAATTATCCAATGCCAGGGGACCCATATAATTACATACTTGGTCAGGCAAGCAACTATGTCTATAGGTTACATAACCAATTACTAATATATGAAAAATAATGTGTCACTTTCTAATAAAATCAATATTTTTAACATATTGAGAAAAATATTTTTCAACTAGGGGAAAATATTTGAATAATTATGAAGAGCACCAATATATAAATACCTTATAAATATGCTACAAAATTCAGTCAACTACATGGCTCTCAAACTATACTTCAATCATCATCATCACTGATTCAAATGTCAGTGTTATAGTTGACTAAATATCTACACTCCTTTAAATTTAACCTCTAACTTCATCAACGAACATTTGTATTTTCTTAATAAGGCATATCACATTTTAAATAATTGTTCTACCTTGAGGCTATAAAACTACTATGGCTTTTATGGTTTTATAAAAACCTGTGATTAAGGAAGCCAAAGTATTTTGAAGCATTCTATTCATATTATTAGAAAAACTACCTGAGACATAATATGTCATTAATATCTGGTGAATAAGTTGAAGCTGAAACTAAAAATGCTGACCAGCCCTCTTCCCCAGAGTGCTTATAATGCTTCTGCTGGGTACCTGTGTTGAGTCTGAGTCTGCTGTAATGACCCATTGCTAAAATGTTAAAGTGTCAACTTAAAATTATATACTCATTCTCTTTGTGAATATTTGCAGCTTCAACTTCCAATTTTAATTTACTCCACTGAGCAATTCTCCCATTAAAAACTCAATAATTGTTAGTCCACTAATCTTCAAACATGTTGACTCCAAATGCAACTTTTGGTATGGAAACCATATTAATTCATATGCTATAAAATGTTAGGCCAGCAATTAAATCATTTTTAACTCCATGTGAACCTCCAATAACAAAAACAAAGTAAGGAGGAAAAACACCTAATTAATTAAATAGATGGGGAAGAAATAACTATATATTTCATATATATATGTAAGGCAGTATTTATCTTTAGGTGATAAAGATAATATACTCATCCTTTTGGTACAAATATATTATGTAATAACTGAAAAAATATCAATAACAAAGAAGTCAAATAATTGATACACTTAATCATTTCTACTTTTAGAAATATATATAATTTTGCAAAGAAAAGGCATTTGCTGACCTAGACTACATTAACTTGTGTGTATGTGTATGAATGTATATAGTATATATGTATTATATATTTATTCAGAAAAATGTAACATATGAAAAAAAATAAAAGACATATAGTCTGGCTATAATAATTCTGCCATGTCAGTGTAATTTTGATTTCCTTGGAAGAAAGTTACAGCAATGCATCTCAATCCATTAGGAAAGAAACAGTAACTTTGGCCATTTTTCCTTTCTCCCATTTTCAGCAAACTCTTACATACAAAGAGGTGAATGTTGTTAAATCTAACTAATTATTAACTTTTCTAAATATTTTATTGAATTTTGTGGAGTCTTTAAAAAACATTTTGGTGAATAACTTACTAAATAACATATTTATATAAGCAATGTTAATTACATATTGGTACATGATTCAGTTGATACCAAAAAAAAAGTCATCTTTTCCTGAGATTTTTGAAACTATGTATTCCATCACTAATTGATTTTTCTAATTTTTTTACATACAAGTTTTATTTTTAATATCCTCTATATTGCCAACTTTTTTATTTCCCTACAGGATAATATTGAATTGTTCCTATTTTGTTGTTAGTTTTGTGACTTTCTTTTTATTTTTTATATCAGTGATGGAGAAAAAAATATATGAATACATATTTAAAGATTTATATTTTTAATCCACTGAAATTTGAGGTTATAGTGCATACCTATACTTTTATTATTGCTTCCAAATTATGAGAGCACCAACTGGTCTTGATTTTTGCTATTGACTTCATATTTCACTACACACCAGCTGATGTTCTAGTCTTCAAATAGAACAGATTACTTCTGATATACAGATAGGGCATAGGGTGGTGCTTCAGTTTGAGATAATACACAAACAAAATATCCCTTCTCTTTAAATGTTAGACTCAACACCCCATAAATTAACTTACTTAGGTTTTATGGCAGCAGCAATTACTTCCTAAACAGAATTAGCAAACTCCTCCGTATCTTCACAATCCTGCAGTAGCCACTCTCTGCATTTGCTCCCAACCAAAGCCAGCCTAACCTTTTCAAAACAAAGATAATGTCCACCTCATGCTTCAGTAGCTTTCAATTGTTCCTACTTAAGATTCATGGCATCTGTCAGACTGTCTCCTTTCTTCTTTATTGATATTCTGGTTAGATCTTCTCACTTAAGTGATTACTTCATCATCTAAAAATAAAGTCAGCCTAACTAGCCCAAAAGTTGGTATCAACAGGGGTGAATGCAAAGCTCCATGCAGACAAATTTCCCTATATCCTAGCCTTTGAGTTCTTTGATCTTCAGGTTCTTCCATTTCCATGGTCATATTTGAATATTAACATCATTAGCAACCATTCTAGTCTGATATCTTAAATTCAAGCATCTTATTATTTACTTACAACTATGCACCTAATTTTCATTCTTTGTTTCCATTACTCTACTTACTAATCTCATCAAATATCATCTTCATCATCATCATAAAAGGACTAAAGCAATTTGCATAGACTGGCATCTCTTTCCCTAATTGGATGTCTGCTTATACAACTCACTGATTGATCTAAACTCTGGATTCATTATTTGAACTTGGCAAAAAGTTTTCAATGGACATTTTTTCATTGAAAAAGAGAATGTAGATATGGGGAAACAATGGAACAGCCATCATTACACTTGCTGAGAATGCTACAAATTGAGGACATCTCCTGGTGAACAAGAGGACCCTATGAAGAGAGTCCATATTTGAAATAACTCTGGGTCCACCACCCAGGAGGCTAGCTGTGAGCAAATATACTGCAAAGTACACAGTTGTGGACGTGAAGAGGCCCTACTGGATTATATTTATTAAATCAGGAAATTATGCAGGAGCTCCTTTGGTTGAATAGTCTCTAAATTATCCACACAATGCATCTATTTGATAAACTTTACCAAGCTGGTCTTGGAGAAATAGCGGCAAACAAGGGTCTATAGCAGTGGACAAATACATATACAGAAGGCCCTTTTGTCCCAGATCTATTCCTCCTTCCCACACAAACATGCCAGAGGAGAGGAAACTCAGACAAGAAAGAAAGAGAAGAAAGAAGAGGAGGGGTGAGAGGGGGAGTCATCTCAGGAAAAGAATATAGTCTACCTTTCCTCCCCAAGTCCCTCCTTGCCAGTACTGATGGGAGGAAGAAAAACCAATATTAATTGAACACGGAGTAGGTTTTAAAACTTGACTAGACCTCTAACATACTTGAACATGAACACGAAGTAATGGAAACTGCCCAAAATGTAGTTAAGGGAAAAGAAAAAGAGATTCAATGAAGCATGATAGAAGGCAATGATTGGAGAAAAAAATTAAAATCAATTCATTTTGACGAATTGTGCAATAAAATGGTTTATATGTTTCTGTACTAAAATGAGGCCTGTCTGTGTCAGCTCAGCCAGCCCTTCTTATTGATGACATGTCATTTATTTAATAAATGAAATTATCTTCAGAGTGGTGAGAAAAGCATTTTGCAGATTTTTGCAGTCAAAATGTTGATTTATGTTAAGGAGTGCATTTCTGAAACTCATAGAAGCTGAGAATATTAAAGTTTTAAAGAAAAGAAAATGTATGATAAAGCAGAAATGTGTGTGTATGTGTGTATTTAAATATATAGATATATAATGATGGGATTTCCCCTTGAGACTCCCAAATGATAAAAAATTCAAGCCATATGTGAAAATAGGTTTTATCCTTGCGCTTTTTGTTGTTGATTTTTTATAATAGGACCATAAGGATTACCATTTGAATGTTATAGGTCCTCATAACATTTTTTAACACATTCAACCAATGTTTATTAAGTGTTTACTGTGTACAACGATTTTAATTTCTCCTGAACTGTCTAGTCTTCATGTCCTGAACAATAATTTTTACTATTTTATTTGTTTCTCCCCTTGAACATTTTTTTACCTAAATGTATTTTTCCACCTGATTCCACAAATGTTCCCTAGTTATATAACTTTCAGTTTTATCATCATAACTCACAGTGGGGCCTATTTTCAATAGTCACTATAATATCATGGATTATGGGTGTCTTTATTCTGGATATGACATAACTTCAAATTATGATTCAATCACATTGGTATTTTTTTAGCTTTTTAAAAGTTTTGTAGATTGTTTGCTATCATGCAAGTATTTTTTTAACCAATTTGAATAATATGTACATAATCTTTAGAGTAGAAGTGACTAGAACTAATAGAGTCTAATCCAAAATTGTATTAAGCTTTTGTAACTTCTTAACCAAGAGTTCCTCCCTTTCTCTCAGGTCCTATTTTGTCATCTGATAACTCATTAATTCCCACTGACCCAAGGATGCTTCCTGGGATCTTTACTTTAAATTACCTATTTAACAAAAAGAGCCTGAACAAAAGTTTCAAATGGAAAATGATGCTGAGTCATCTGACGGCAGAGACCTTCAAGACTACACGTGGTTTTTAAGGGAATAGATAGATGATTTAAAGAATGGCAGAACATTCTAATCTGCATAGAAATTAACTATGTGTTTAGAATTGAAGTTACCCAAAGGCCACCTCACTTTGTCAATGTGGATCCCAAGGTCCTGGTAGCAAATGTATATTTACTTGATCATTTAGAATACATACCTAAGACTCTACTGCTATGTTATGTCTATTTTGAGTACAGAACTCTGCTCCTTAATCATTCCAATTAATTCACACTCATGCCTTGAAATTGTCATTATCCATATGTTTAGGTCTTTAGAAAATTACTTTTGAAATGTAACCATGCTAATTAGGAGAGAATTGAACTTATTTATAGCATCTTTAATGCCAGTGTATTATTAAGATAATTTTAGTTGCAGGTCAAACTGAAGTTTTATGTTTTTAAATTTAGAAATTAAAAGTTGTGATACAGTAATAACAGTAATAACATTTATGCCAACTAACATGATGCACAGTGTGTGTGTGTGTGTGTGTGTGTGTGTGTGTGTGTGTGTGTGTTAGGGGTGGCGGGGGATTATTGTTACACTTGTGTCCGTTAACAAGTTTCAGGATTAGCCTGGAGATGTGTAACCAGAAAATGTGTGAAATATTCATTTCAAAAGTACAGGTAGAGTTGACTTTAACTGGATCTTAAGAAGTCCAAAGCACTCCACTCAGTATTTACAGTTCTCAGGGGCATGTTTTCAAACTACTGTCTGCTCCTGGCACCTGTGTTCTTACAATCTTTTGTCTGCACCAGCCTGGAAGCAAAATTTGCTCTTGTTATTCTTTGGTGCATACACACACACACACACTTCAATCACTTTAAGTATGTATTCTGGACTAGAATAAACTGAAGCTTTATGGATCACACAGATGATTCATACTGCACACAGATGGCACCTTCCTCTTTTTCACCACTCCCTCCTTTCCTTAATCTTTCAAACATTCCTTTCTCTAAAGAACCAACATTTTGTTGGTTATGCTTAGGCTCTTTGAAAATGTGGGGTTTTCATATTCAATATTATATATGAATATAATGAATATTATATATTTTTCTTAGATAACTTATGTTGAAGTAAAATATCCTTTTGCCATAATCATCCAACTTTTGTGGTGTGTTGGCCACACTGATAGTACTGAGCCCCATGGGAGAAGCTAGGTACCATCTTAAACTAAATCAGATAAGGATTCCTTCAAAAATGTTATAGAATATCTGTTCTTACCTCATCTTATGTATCCATTTTCCAATTATTATGAACTAGAGGCCCAGTGCATGAATTCATGCATGGGTGGGGTTCCTTGGCCTGACTGGCAATCGGGGCCATTGGGGCCATCAGGCCCATCAGGGTTGGCTGGCTATGGGAAGGGACTGCAGGAGGTTGGCCGGCTGTGGGAGGTTGGCTGTGGAAGCGCATTCACCACCAGGGGGCAGTTCCTGCATTGAGCATCTGCCCCCTGGTGGTCAGTGCACGTCATAGCGACCAGTAGACAGGTTGTTTGATAGTTCAATCGCTTACGCTTAGATAGATAGATAGATAGATAGATAGATAGATAGATAGTGGATAACTAGAAAATTCAACAAAAAATTCCCTTTAATGAGTGATGGAGGATGTTATTTAGAGTCTTATTTGACTTTAAAATGTCACTTGTGTTATTAGGTTTCAGATGTCTCCAACACATTATAGTATTTTATGTCTCTATGTTTTATCTGAGTGCTCAGCATTGTACATCATGAATTTCAAGTAGAATTCAATTAAGAAAGCAAAAGCCATTGTAGGTATTTCAAAGACTAGGAGTTTTTATATTGAGTATTGTGGGTACTTCAAGAAATTAAAACTAGAGCTATCATATGGTTCAACAATCTCACTTCTGGGTATATATCCAAAGGAAACTAAAGCATTATCTTGAAGAGATATCTGTTCATTGCAACATTATTAACAACAGCCAAGTTATGCAAACAACCTATGTGTCTGTCAGTGAGTGAATGGATCAAGAAAATATGATACATACAGAATATGCAGTGGGATTCTATTCTGCCTTGAAAAGGAAGGAAATCCTGTTGTTTGCAACAACATGGATGAAGCTAGAGAACATTATGTTAGTGTAATAATACAAGCAGAGTATCACAAATACTGCATGGCATAATTTTTATATGGAATAAAAATAAAAAATCAAACACATAGAAACAGAGTGGAATGGTGTTTGCCAGGGGATGATGGGTGGTAGAAATAGGGAAAAATTGGTAAAAGTGTTCAAACTCCAATTTTAAAATAAGCAAGGTCTGGGGATCTAATTGATAACACAGTGACTCTTGATGATAATACTGTACTTTGCTAAGAGAATAGAACTTAAATGTTTCTCAACAAATAAAGAAAGAAAGAATAAATAAAATAAGTGAGGTGATGGGTATGTTAATTAACTCAATGGGGGAAATTATTTGATAATATATATGTATATTGAATCATCACATTGAACACTTTAAGTATCTTACATTTTTTTTAAAAAAATTATATCTCAATAAAGCTAAAAGAAATAGAACAGATAAGTGGTGGGGCTGGGTTTCAAACCCAGGAAGCCGGGACCCAGAATCCACAAATTTAACCACTGATCCTTACTGACAGAAAGGGTTCTCTCAAATTATTTCTTTCTTTTTTTTTTCTTTTTGGCAAAAAGCTTTGTTCCCATTTGGCCCAATGCATAGGAGAGGGCTTCAGGCTGGTTAAAAGAATGGCTAGTAATTTCGAGAAGAGGCTCAGCTAAAAGCCAGACACCAGGGAAATGCAGAGGGGCCCCTCAAAGGCCTCTGGGCTCCACAGGCTCCTAGTCCTGCTTGAGGGCGAGCCTTTTAAAGAGATACTTGCCCAGCCCAGCCTGGGGGCATGCAGCCTGCGGAGGTGAGTCAGGTGTCGCCCATCTTCTTGATGAGTTTCACCTTCTCACCCAGGAAATAGTTCTCCAGGAAGTCAGAGAAGAGGGCCTGGGCTGGTAGAACCCAGGGCCTGCAGTTCCACAGGGCCTCGTTCAGGTTTCTTTCCAAGGCCATGGAGGCTTTCATGGCGTCCTGAGTTTTGCCCACTCATCTTGGGAAGGTTTCAGCACATCCTGGAAGAGAATGTGGCCACTGTGCTGGTTTTGCAACTTTCAGAAACGCTCAGTGCCTTCGAGCTTCTTCTCCGCCAACTCACAGAAGTGGCCCACACTGCTGAGAGCCACATCGCCTGGTCGAAATAGAAGCCCAGAGAGAGGTAGGTGTGGGAGGCCTGCAGATGCCCGTTGGCCAAGCGGTTGACTGCACCCTCCACCTCGGTGGAATAATTCTGACGAATTTGGGAGCTCATGGCTGTTTGGCAATAAGGAGTTAAAGTAGAAAAAAAACAAAAAACCTGTGTGTTCGCTGGTCTGGGCCGTGGTTCTGAAGGTGGTGACTGGATAAAACACTGGAGAATGAGTGGTCGGAGGCTGGTAGAAGAGGCATGCCTGGGTCTGTTCCATCCAAACACTGTTAAAGCAAGAGACAGATCCCCAACCACTTAGGGCACTAGCCAATTACTTCTTAATGGCTTTGTAACATATTTTGCTTATAGAATAATGTAAGGACATTAGTTAAATTCAAGCTGCTGTAGAAACATATAGCTTAGGGCATCCCTCCTGTGGGTTTCAAAGGAATGAAAAAATTGTTTGAGCTGCAACTGTTCATGAAAATTTGGTCATGTAGAACTTATCTGACTCAGTGCCCAATACACTAACACACACTAAGCTGCTATAAATGAGCAATTTAAAACCCTTCAATGGAGCACACTTCATGAACACTGCACAGATATCAAGCTCTTCCTCAGATCAAAAAGCAACGGGAATCCTTGATTATTAGAAGACATGTTTGAGCCATTCTGACACAGGGTCCTCCCAAAAGCGATGTGAATATACCCATTTCTTAATGCATGACTCTATTTAAAATAAATATCACTGATAACTGAGAATTTAATGCTCTGCAATACATATGAGGAAATAAATTAGTACTTGAATTGTCCAACAGATAATTGAACATTGAAGCCAGAGATATTTCAAAAGCTGATGCTTAATTGTTTATCATTTGATTGCTAGTTACCTTTAGTTTCAAATGATCAAACTCTGGGAAAAATGTTTATGTTCTAAAAGGTTTTGCTATTTATAAACTAAATTTCATGATCATGGTTTTTATCTTGCCTCTGTTTTATTTAAGTCACATTGCCAATTAACATAAGAAGTTATTTCCTCCTAATAGTAAAATATATGCTTCATGTATTTTACAATGCTTATAACAGGAAGAAATGTGTGTTTTAGACTGCTTACAACAGGAAGAAAAATAACTATAATTCTTTGTTTCATCATTTTTGCTATTTACACATTTTACAAGTTTAAAGAACTGCCTTTTTATAGTTTCTCTGCTTTAAATTTCCAGACATTAATGGAAATACTAAAACAAAATATAATGAAAAAATGGTTCTTAAATAATGCCCAAGAGAGCTCCTAAGATCGACTTTATCTACTCCTTGCAGGCACAGCCTTAAAATATCATAAGATGTGAACTCCATTTAGCTGACACTTTGGTGGTGTAAGTGTTTTTCACAACTAATCAGCACCTGAATAATCAAAGGTGTGTATCATCCATCAGCTTTAATGAAGCATTAAAATACTTTAATGGAACTTAGGGTAATTAGAAAGTCTCTTATGCAGTTCATCTACTAACAAGAACATCTTCAGGATTGATAATAATGGAGTAAATTATCCAACAAAGAAAGGGCCCTTACTTTACTTCAGCAATTCCATTTGTAAAACTAGAATTGCTTTATGTGTTTCAGGGGGATGTTGAGTATAATTAATGCTTAAACTGTTATGAAGTATTTATAGTGCCTCAGTTGATATTATAAATCTGTTGTTCTTCCTTAAGGATCAGTTATGAGAAAGAAAAGGAAAAAAAAAGTTCTCCAAAGATTCAGAATTACATTTGAAAGAATCTAGTGCCTTACAGAAGATATTTTACCCCATATATTGATATTTCTCAAGTAATGCCCTTAAGACTATTGGAACAGAATAAAATTTACTATGTATTATCAGGCTGTATATTACAATTTAACAAAACTAGTTCGTATGACTGATATTTAACATTATTTATATAATGACTTATATCAACCACTTCTGCAACAATAAATATTGACTCAACTGAAAAGCAGAATTATTAAATGATCTTGTTGTTGATCCAGATGTACTGACAGCATTTCAGCAATTGCTTTTGCATTGAATATCTATTATATCTTTATTTCTTACTTGTAGAGCATTTATTATATTTTGGGTGGCTTTTACATAAAAACTAAATTTCCCAGCCTGAGTTGTGGCCCATGCAATGAGAGAAGCACATGAGAAAGTATTCTGCTGGAGCTATGCCCTTTTGCTTTCCAGCCCTCTCTCTCCTACCTGACGTTTAGAACCTGAGCTCTGGTCATTATTTTCTACATTGAATTGACCTCTGTGCTCCAAGATGGTGGAGCAGAGATAGGTAATGGGCCCAGGTCTCCTCACGTGAAACTCCTCACAAACCCTGGACTTTCTCCTGTCAACTTATATTATGTGAGAGAGAAATAGATTCCTGTCTTATTTAAGCAATTTCTACTGAATATAAATTATGAGGTAATATGACTTGAGTTAAATCTATGGTATATAGCAGTTTTTTAAAAGGAAATCTATGTATTTAAATGAAAAAAGTAAATGAATTTCTAATACGTTACAAATAAAGACTATAAAATAAATATGATTGTAAAATCAATATAATGTATGTAATACTTTGGAAAAATTTAAAGTATAAGTCCTGCATCCAAATGTCCATTCATTTTAAAACTTCTCTATTCAGGACTCACTTTTCTGTCAGAGTTGGATGAGGCACTTTTGAGTGGCTTAGTATATAATCAGATTTGGTACCTTTTTCTTTTTTATCCATAAGATGGTATCTGAATATGAGGAAGAGTGGCAGGCTTACTGTCTTTTTAAGAAGAGGTGGGAGAGGAAACCATGTTACCTCTCATTTGCATTTTAGTTGATGTTGCTGCTGGTGTTCACACAGGTGTGACTAGTCTCATCACTACACCGGTTATCCTGACCCTGGACTCAGTGTCCTTGTCTGTAGCATTTGCTTTTTTTTCTTTCTTCTTTTTTTAAGCTTTCAGAGTCACCAGCATACTGGATATGTTGGTACCTTCACTGGAGCACACAGGACATTTAGAGTATCCTAAAAAAGACATTGGGAGTCATGAATACTGCCTCAATCCCCTTGTTCTTCCTCTTTCCACCATTGGTGCTGTTATTTCTTCCACATCACCTGAGACATAAAACCAAGTCTATAATCAAATTCTCCTTAGCTCAAGTCTTTCCTATATTAAGTCCAAGGAAGAACGCTACTAGGCTAAAGTCTTCAATTTCTCCATATATATATCCAAAAGTATCTACATTGCAGTTTTACCTCTCAGCCCTGTTATCAGCCTTCCTAAGTTTCTCTGTCTCACCTATTTCTTTCCATGTAGTCTTTCAGGAATAGAAGGAACTAAATGAAGGACTTTTGTATGTTTTATGTCATATCTACCACATTAAGTGTGCAAACCTCATGACCTAGATCATAGAAGGTTCCCTTCCAGTTTCTACCCCAGGGACTAGAGAGCTAAATATTTGTTTTCTAGCCACCCTTGCTGCAAGGAGTGACAGATACTAACCAAAGGCATGGATGTGAAAACTTTCTGGAGCCATCAACACTAATAAAAGAGAAAAATGGTAATTGGCGTACGAGCTACTCTTTTCATTGGCTAATCAGGGCTATATGCAAATTAACTGCCAGTTAACTGCCAACAAGATGGCGGCTAATTTGCATATGTAGGCACAATGCAGGGAGGCGAAAGGGAAAGCAGGAAGAAGCTCCCTGCCACTGACAGTGATCAGAAACCCAGGGGGGAGCTAAGAGCTGGGGGGCAGGGCAAAGGCGGCCCTGGGGCCGCCTTTGCCCTGCCCACCAGCCATGATTGGAGAATCAGGTGCCTTTTCCGCCCTGGCCAGTGATAGCAGGAAGTAGGGGTGGAGCCAGCGATGGGAGCTGGGTACGTCGAAGCTGGCAGTCCCAGGAGCTAGGGGTCCCTTGCCTGGGCCTAAAGCGAAGCCCACGATCGCGGGGCCGCTGCAGCTGCGGGTCCCCGCTGCCCGGGCCGGACGCCTAGGCCAGAGGCGTTAGGCCTGGGCAGGGGAGGAGCCTGCAACCGCGGGGAGCTGGGTGTCCCCTGCCCAGGCCTGACACCTCTGCCAGAGGCCTCAGGCCTGGTCAAGGGGCCGATCCGGTGATTGGTGATCAGAGGGTGATGAGGGTCAACTCCTCTGGCTGAGGCATCAGGCCTGGGCGGGGGGCTGAGCCGGGGATTGGGGGGATATGATGGTCCCCTTGCCCAGGCCTGAAGCCTGGGTCAGAGGCGTCAGGCTTGGGCGGGGGGTGGAGCAAGCGATTAGAGGGAGATGGGGGTCCCCTGCCCAGGCATGATTCCTGGGCCAGAGGCCTCAGGCCTGGGCGGGGGCCAGAGCCAGTGATCGGAGGGGAGATGGGGGTCCCCTGTCCAAGCCTGACACCTCTGGCAGAGGCGTTAGGCCTGGGCAAGGGGCCGATCAGGCGATCGGAGGGTGATGGGGGTCTACGCCTCTGGCCGAGGCATCAGGCCTGGGCAAGGGGCAGAGCCAGCAATCGGAGGCGTCTGGGGGTCCCCTGCCCAGGCCTGACGCCTGGGCCAGAGGCATCAGGCCTGTGCTGGGGGCAGAACCAGTGATGGGGGGAAATGAGGGTCCCCTGCCCAGGCCTGACACCTCTGTCTGAAGCGTCAGGCCTGGGCAAGGGGCCGATCCTGCGATTGGAGGGTGATGGGGGTCAACGCCTGAGGGCTCCCAGTATGTGAGAGGGGGCAGACTGGGCTGAGGGACACTCCCCCCCTCCACACACACACCCAGTGTACGAATTTCGTGCACCGGGCCCCTAGTCTACTTATAAAAGAGACAAAAGTGGTTGATGCTACAACCTTTCCTCCCTTGGTCTCGTTCATTCTTGTAACATGAACAAAAACAAAGAAACAGTGATGATCACATGGAAAAGATAGCAAATCATGGATACATAAGTTCCACATAGTTTTTCAATCTATTTATATAAAGAAACAAAGGCAAACACTTCCTACTCACAAACTATTTAGTTTCTGAGAAAACGAACTCATATCTATAATATTTGGACTATTTTAGTAATTGTACCCAAGAGCAATTCTGACTGATGCATTCCTTATTCTCCATCTGTGTAAAATACTATTTCCTTATTCTTTTCTGTCCTTAGGTTGCATGTTTAATTTCACTCATCAGAGAAGACTTGATACAAAGTAAGGCCATAGCTAATATTTATTATAAAATGCTATAATCTATAATAAATATTACTGTAAATTTTAGCAAACAAAAATGTCATCTACTCTAGGGCTATCCATGCAAGAGAACAGTCAATAACTAAAACATACCTTAAATTTTTGAAGACTTCAAAATGCAAATTTCTGTATCTTTTTTACATAAGGAGAAAAAGCTATTGTTTAGCATTATTCTTCCTGTTGTTGTTGTAGTTATTTTTAACCAGGTATTAGAAATTAGAGCAGTGAATTAGGGGGTGGTGACCAAAGCTGAGAAGGAGCAGACACAGCACCAGATTTCTGGTTAGGGACATTTGGAGGCTCAGTGAGGTGTGGCCCTTCATGAATCTTGCAGCTCAACAACAACAAACTTATTTCTCAGTAGGATTTTATAATAATACTGGAGGCCCGGTGCACAAATTCATGCACAGGTGAGGTCCCTCAGCCTGGCAGGCTATCAAGGTCTATGATGGGGAGGGGCTGACCAGCTGGGGGAGGGATGTGGGATATTGACTGTGGGAGCACACTGACCACGGGGGACAGCTCCTGTGTTGAGCATCTGCCCCCTGGTGGTCAGTGCACGTCATAGTGACTGGTCCAGCGGTCATTCCAGTTATTCCCGTTGTTTGGACATAACGGTCACTTAGGCTTTTATATAGAGAGATATGCAACAGATTTGAGAGATAATTCATACACAAATACAAATCATAAATAGGTTAATGATGTAGATCTGCTTTATTTATGTTTGTATTTTTTTAATTCAATAATTTTTAATGGTATAAAGAAAGCATGTTTTAATCAACAAATGCATTAACCTTAAAACAGTGGTTATTTACCATTGATATCTGTGGCATCATACGCAGCAGTAGTACATAAAGGCCAAATCCTCAAGTTGGATGTTTGGAATGGTGTCCTGATGATTCTGGCAGGCTAGTCTCAATCTGATCTGTGGGAGGAATGAGAGGATGACAGCCTTGAGGACACTTTTAATCTTGGTTAATTTAATTCACTCAATATATTACATTGTCATGTTCAATGCCAATTTTAATGAATGAATGTCTTTATCACTAGTACACTAACACCACATTGTGGAGTGCTGCCAAACTAGCTACCTTGCTACATCATAATAACTGAGGGCGTTTTATAAAAATAAATATTTCTCATAGCACTCCCAGATAGTCTGAATAAGCCTGTCTTCAGTGGCATGTTGGGATATATATATATATATATATTTCTATCTCTCTCCCTCTCTTTTCCTCTCTCCCTGACCTTCTCCTTCTCCATTCCCAACTCTCACTCTTTCTCTGATAGGTACTAGGTCTATAAACTATTTTCTAAATTATCTCCTAGATACTATACCTGAAAGTTATTTCAATATGCTTTCCAAAATTGGCTTCACTTAAAATTGTAATCTAATTCTGTTCCATTGTGTCTGTTTTTCTGCCAATACCATGCTGTTTTTGTGTTCCTAGCTCTGTAGTAAAATAAAACCACAAATATATGGACAAATAATTTGTAACAAAAGAGCCAAAAACATACAATGGAGAAAAGAAAACCTCTTCAATAAATATTGCTGAGCCAGTGTTGCCTGGTGGTTGAGAGTCAACCCATGAACCAGGAGTCACGGTTTGATTCCTGGTCAAGGCACATGCTTGGGTTGCTGGTTCGATCCTCAGTAGTGGGTATGCAGGAGGCAGCTGCTCAATGATTCTCTCTCATTAATGTTTCTATATCTCTCTCCCACTCCCTTCCTCTCTGAAGTAAATAAAAATATATTTTAAAAAACAAACAAAAAAACCCTATTTTCTCATTTTTCTGGATGCTAGACATTCAAAGTAAATATGCTAACATGGTTGGTTCATTCTGAAGGCTCTGAGGAAGAATTTGTTCTATAATACTCCTAGTTTCTGGTGACTGCTCTTAAATCCTTAGCATGCATTAGGTTGTAGCTACATAACTCTAATCTCTGTTTCTGCCTTGACATTACCTCTGTGTATGCAAGGGTTCAAATTTTGCCACAACTTCACCAACACTTTTTGTCTTTTGTTGTTTTTGATAACATCCTAACTGGTGTGTGGTAACATCTCTTTGTGGTTTTCATTTGCATTTTTCTGATGATTAGTGATGTGGAGCATCATCTCATATACGTGTTGACCATTTGACAAATATTTATTCAAGTCATCAGCTAATTTTTAAATCAGGTTTTTGCTGATTTAAATTGTGGGAATTCCTTATATATTTTGGAAAAAAATCCCTTATAAGAGATATGGTTTGCAATTTTTCCCCCCATTCTATAGATTACCTTTTCACCTTCATTGTGGTGCTTTTTACTTGGATGTAGTCCCACTTACTTTTTGCTTCTGTTGCCTGTGCTTTGAATGTCATATTCATGAAATCATTGCCAAGACAAATGTTAAAAAGATTTTCTTCTATTCTTTCTTCTACGATTTTAACAGTTTCAGGTCTTAGGTTTATCTTTAATTCATGTTGAGTTGATTTTTGCAGGTGGCTAAAGATAAGGGTCCAATTTCTTTTTTTTTTTCTAATGAATCTCCAAATTTTCCAACACCTTTTGTTGAAGAGTCTATCCTTTCCCAATTAATCATTTTTGACACCCTATCAAAGATCAGTTGACCATATCAGGTATATGCATGGATTTATTTTTGGGTCTTAATTCTATTCCATTAGTCTATATGTTTATCTTTATGCCAATACCATACTATTTTAATTACGGTAGCTTTGTAATATATTTTGAAATCCGGAAGTATGAAGCTCCAGTTTAGTTCTTTCTTTCTTTTTTTTTTTTTTCAAAATTGTTTTAGCTATTTGGGATTGTTTCTGGTTCCATAATAGTTTTAAATTTTCCCCCCTATTTTTGTAAAAAATGGAATTGGGATTTTGATAGTGACTGCATTGAATCTTAGACCAATTTGGGTAATATGGACATTTTAACAATATTGTCTTCTAGTTCATGAATCCAAAATTTCTTTCCATTTGTTTATGTTTTCCCTATTTTCTTTTCATCCATTTTTATAGTTTTCAGTGTACAAGTTCTTTACTTCCTTGGTTAACTTTATTTCCAAGTATTTTTGATGCTATAATAAATGTTATTGTTATTCTAATTCCCTTTTCAGATAGTTCATCATTAGTATATCTATATTAATGTATCTATGCTGTAAATACTATATGTAGTATATATTAGCATATATCTTATTAATGTATATATGTACATACATATACAGTATCTTATTATTAAGTCCTCAAAAGACTAGTGCACACTGTCAGCTCTGTGAGACATGTGAGATAGAATTCAGAACCTCAAGTCCTACTCAGACAAATTGGAGCAGGAAATATGCAGTTCAACATCTTCGCTGCTCAGAGAGAAGCTGGGAGCTTGGGGCTGCCTTCTAATCATATGGAAATGTGCCAGGGTATGGATTTTGATGAGAGAGTGTCACCACTTTTCCTACCAGTTTTTATGTTGATTTCACACCCTCATGGAGTACAGGAGCCTTTCTCTTAGCTAGTTTTAGTGTTTCTCATAAAGGGAATTGACCCCTGTGTTGCTGTTGAATTGGTGCATTGGGAGTGGATGGGGGATGGGGAGGGAAGAGTCCAGGACTTCCTGTTCCAGCATGCTGGTGATTTCACTCCTCTACAATCCTATCTAACAAAAATGGAATATGCAAATTGACCATCACTTCACAACAAAGATGGTGGCACTCACAGCCAATAAGGAGGGAATATGCAAATTAACATGACAAAGATGGCAGTGGCCTTCCTGGAGTGAAGGCGGGAGGCAACTCTGGGCCCTGGAGCAAAGGTGGGAGGTGGCTCCTGGCCCCGGAGTGAAGGTGGGAGGTGTTGGCCAGAGCGAAGGCACAGGTCCTGGGTGCCGAAGGGAAAACAGTGCCAACAGCCAGGGAAAGGAAGGCCTATTCTTGCACGAATCTTCGTGCATCATATAATGTTGGGTATTACATAGTAAATGTATGTGGGAAATTGCATTTTACTCTCAAAACACCATTCCTGCCCGGCCAGCATGGCTCAGTGGTTGAGTGTCGACCTATGAACCAGGAGGTCACGGTTTGATGCCTCGTCAGAGCACATGCCCAGGTTGTGGGCTTGATCCCCAAGTGTGGGGCGTGCAGGAGGCAGCCAATCAATCATTCTCTCTCATCATTGATGTTTCTCTATCTCTCTCCCTCTCTCTTCCTCTCTGAAATCAATAAAAATATATTTTTAAAAAACAAGACAAAAAAAACACCATTTCTATCTATAATCAAGTTTTATAAATATTAGTTTTCTATAATTGGTAAGTACAATTAAGGAATGTATACTTCAGAGGTATTATTATTTTATTTAACTATAATAGCTATTTATTTGCTGTTCAGATAATGATCACTTAATATATAGAACTATTCTTTAGACTGTTCATGCCATGAACTACTTTAGGGATTTAAGTGCACTCTTGAAAACTGTAAACTATGATTCAGTGAATGACCTGGGTGCCAAGCTAAAACTACTTTAATTGCACTTATAAACTCTCTTGAACTTTTCCCCCCAAACTACTATTGCAAGAATAAGCAGGTTATAAAGTTAAAATCAGTCAATACTGGAATGGCCTTTTTAACTTTTCTGTATTCTTTCAGATAAAGTTCTTCTAATACTTGGTCACATCCTGCTCAGAATCACAATTGTTCAGTAAGGACAAAGCAAATACTAATTCTAAAAGTAAAAAAGTAGCATTGCATTTTAGATGTTGTACACGCAATGACCAACATGTTTATTTTTTGTATAGTATGGTGAGATTTCCATCAAAATCTACAAGCGTTACATGGCTCTGGTTTAAATAAGGATAAAACGGTTCCCTCTAAGGAGAGGGAAAGGAAATTAGAAAGTGAAAGACAGAAAGCCTTCAGTTACAGTGTTCTGCTCCATATAGAGAGCAATGTCTTTAATTCCCAATCAGTGTTTTTGAATTAAATCTTATCAAGTGAAACCAAATCTAAACTACATCTCATCGGAAATTAGTACATTCTTAATGAAAAGTGCAATTTAATAATAATTACAATTTAACCAACCGTGGAAGTAAATTGCTAAAAAACTATCTAATTGAGATCCTATGAACTTAAAATAGCACATACTATAATACTGAGGGTCTTATGTGCTAATATATATGGTTCAATTTTTAATAGATAGGTTCGATGGTATGATGACATAATACCTGTATGCAATCTTATATAATACTAGAGCTCCGATGCACAAAATTCGCATCTGCAGACCTGCAGCCTGGATTCCTCCCTTGCAACCGAGGCGGCTGCAGCCCCGGCTTGATCTGGGAGGACATCCAGGAGGACGTCCTGTCTAATTAACATATTATGCTTTTATTATTATAGACTAGAGGCCCAATGCATAAAATCTGTGCATGGGAGGAGAGGGGATATCCCTCAGCCCAGCCTGCACCCTCTCTAATCTGGGACCCCATGAGGGATGTCTGACTGCCCATTTAGGTCCAATCCAAGTGGGCCTAATAATGTAGTCAGGGCAGACCCTGCCAATGTTACCTTTTAGTAAACACCTGAAAGAGGTGTTCAAATATGGAAACAGAAAAGAGCATTCCAGTCAAGTATAATACTGGGTATTACATAGTAAATGTATGTGGGAAAACGCATTTTACTTTCAAAACACCATTCCTGCCCAGCCAGCATGGCTCAGTGGTTGCCATCCCTCTCACAATCCAGGACTGCTGGCTCCCAACTGCTCGCCTGCCTGCCTGGCTGATTGCCCCTAACCACTTCTGCCTGCCAACCTGATCACCCCCTAGCCGCACCCCTGCCAGCCTGATTGATGCCTAACTGCTCCCCTGCCAGCCTGATTGCCCCTAACTGCCCTCCCCTGAAGGCCTGGTTGCCCCCAACTGCCCTCCCCTGCCAGCCATCTTGTGGCAGCCATCTTGTGTGTTGGAGTGATGGTCAATTTGCATATTACCTCTTTATTATATAGGATAGTTTATAATAACCTTTTGCTGACCATAGTAAATGCATATTTTTTGTTGCCTTTTTTATACATTAACTGTTAATCTTGGGCATTACCAAAATTTCAATAAATTTTATTGAAATACCACTAAGTTCTAATATAATAAAAAATTTAGTTTCTTTGCATGTTATCCTTCCATTAATCTATTATTTGAGATATAATTAAAGTAATTTTATTGGTAAATAAATGTACCCCTGCTTTTAGGAATGAAAATAGGTTCTACAATTACTACTGATTGTAGTAAATTACTAGTAATAGGTTCTACAATTATTACTAAAGGTTATTATAAACTATCTATAATAATAAAAGCATAATATGTTAAATAGACAGGACGTCCTCCTGGACCAAGCCAGGGCTGCAGCTGCCTCAGTTGCAAGGGAGGAATCCAGGCAGCCAGTTTGCAGATGTGAATTTCGTACATTGGGGCTCTAGTATTATCTATATAATAAAAGCCTAAGCAACCATTACAGCGGGACGACCACAGTGACCAGTCACTATGATGCACACTGACCACCAGGGGGCAGGCACTCAATGTAGGAGCTGTCCCCTGGTGGTCAGTGTACTCCCACAGTGGGAGCGCTGCTCAGCCAGAAGCTGGGCTCACAGCTGTCGACTGCAGCTGCAGTGGCGGGAGCTTCTCCCGCCTCCGCAGTGGTGCTAAGGAGCAGCAAGCCAAATGGTAAGGAGCAGTGAGCAGGTGGGTGGTAAGGAGCAATGGGTCCCAGACTGGGAGAGGATGCAGGCAGGCCTGAGGGACCCATTCCAGTGCACAAATTTTGTGCACCAGGCCTCTAGTATATAATAAAAGGCTAATATACAAATCAACTGAATGGTGGAAAGACAGGTCACTATGATGCACACTGACCACCAGGGGGCAGATGCTCAATGCAGGAGCTGCCCCCTGGTGCTCAGTGCGCTCCCACAGGGGGAGTTCTGCTCAGCCACAAGCCAGGCTCATGGCTGGCGAGTGCAGCGGCTGGGTGGGAGCCTCTCCCACCTCTGCGGCAGCGCTAAGGATGTCCAACTGCCAGCTTAGGCCCATTCCCTCAAGGGCTCCCAACTGTGAGAGGGTGCAGGCCAGGATGAGGGACCACCCCACTAAGTGCAAGGATTTCGTACACCAGGCCTCTGGTCCTATCTAATAATAGACAAACATGGTAATTAACCATATCTCCGCTACACTTCCCATTGGCTAATCAGGGCAATATGCAAATTAACTGCCAACAAAGATGGCAGCCGGCAGCCACGCAGCTGAAGTGAACAGGAGGCTTGGTTGCTCCAGTGATGGAGGAAGCCAAGGTTCCCGGCCTGCCGCAGCCGGGCTCTGAGCTCCAGTCTAAGCAACAATGTTGCAATTATAGAAGCTAAACAAACCCCAGATACCTGCTTTCAGCTAGCGGGCCTCTGAGCTGGAGCCGCAACAAAGTTTCAATTACAAAAGGTAAATAAGTCCCAGAATAAAAAAAGAAAAGAAAAAAAGGAGAGACTGGAAGCTTCAGTTGCAGGCTTGGCCCGCCTGAATACAGCCCTCGACCCCTCATCCAGGCTGGCCAGGCATCCCAGTGGGGACCTCTACCCTGAAGGGGTGCAGGCCGCCTGAAAACAGCCATCAGCCCCTCATTCAAGCTGTCCAGGCACCCCAGTGGGGACCCCCACCCTGAAGGGGTGCGGGCAGCCTGAAAACAGCCATCAGCCCCTCATCCAGGCTGTCCAGGCACCCAAGCGGGACCCCCACCTTGATCCGGGACACCATTCAGGGCAAACCAGCCGGCCCCCACCCGTGCACCAGGCCTCTATCCTATATAATAAAATAGTAATATGCAAACTGACCCTAACAGCAGAAAGACTGGGAATGACTGGTCACTATGACACACAATGACCACCAGGGGGCAGATGCTCAATGCAGAAGCTGCCCTCTGGTGGTCAGTGTGCTCCCACATTAGGGAGCTCTGCTCAGCTTCAAGCCAGGCTGATGGCTGCCAGTACAGCGGTGGTGGTGGGAGCCTCTCCTGCCTCCTCAGCAGCGCTAAGGATTTCCGACTGCAGCTTAGGTCTGCTCCCTGCTGGCAAGTGCACATCCCCTGAGGGCTGCCAGGCTGCCAGAGGGATATCTGATTGCCATCTTAGGCCCAATCCCCTGGGGAGCAGGCCTCAGCCAGCAGGTGGTCATCCCCCGAGGGGTCCCAGACTGCAAGAGGGCACAAGCTGAGCTGAGGGACCATTTAGGCAGTTAAATTTATCCTTATTTAAATTTTTGTGCACTGGGCCTCTAGTATTATATAAGATTGCATACAGGTATTGTGTTATCATACCATTGAACAACAGCGGGAAGGCTGTGGAGGGTTGGGGGGTGGGGCGGGGGGTTAAGAGATCAACCAAAGGACTTGTATGCATGCATATAAGCATAACCAATGTACGCAAGACACTGGGAGGGGGGGTGAGGGCATGTGCCAGTGGGTAAGGGAGGCTGAGAGAAGGTCAATTGGGGGGGGGAAAGGAGACATATGTACTACTATTTGTAATACTTTAAACAATAAAAAAAAATAGGTTCTATAGTACCTGACAAGTAAAAACATAAACATCGACATCTATGAATTGTAAACTTTACCTAGTTGTTCAGGATCCAGCAGAATATCAGCTGAGAGCAAATACCCATTACATCCATACTGGTTATTTGACTATTCTACATGTTCAAAGACCTCACAGAAATGATAAAATCTTGAATCAAATGGGTAAAATTTGATAGATAATTCTCTGATAATGTTATGATTCCATCTTTCATAGTAGCTTTTTATTATCTCAAAATATTTTATGTAAACAAAGACATAAAAATATAGATTCATAAATCATGTATCACATTCTAATGTTACACCACTCATTAGTTGTAACTATTTACAAGGCCAAAAGGTTCAAATATAGATCTTTCAAAGTTTTGGTTTCCAGATCCTTGAGAATCCTATAGCTAGATTTCTCAGTAATCCAAGTCTGATATCTTCCTCCTCCTTTCTCTGTGCTTTGTTTTCTCCATTATGTCTTCAGGGGATTGAGGGCTGGACACATCTGTAATAGTTTAAAGAATAAACATAAAGTTATAACACGATGCAATTTTTATAATAATAAAAATAAAGTGTAATAATCAGTCTGAAGTTATAAATAGTATTTAGACATAATTACACCTCGGTAGATATTTGACGAACAAGCAAATGGAGAGTTTTTCCTGTTTGATGCTTAGAAACTGCATAACATTAAGTATCACCTTGTTTATTTGGCAAATCAGAAGACAAAATATAATGCAACTTGGGCCCCAGAACATTATTATTTTAACCATTTTAAATAGAACTATTTCAGTATAGACATTTGAGCCATCTTAAATAAAATACACTGCATATAATTTAACTGTAAAGATTTCTCACATGACTCAACATAGTTTCTGTGGTTGTGTGGCTGTGTTGTGACAGGATCAGACCCCTTAATTATAAATTTATGCGCTTTTGTTCTGAAACATTTATTGTAAAGTTCTGCTTTGTAGTTCTGAAGCTTTCAAGAAAGCACCATACAATTAACCTCATAGGAAAATGACTTTTAATCAAGTTACTTCAAAACCTGTATACCCCCTCTTCATACAATGTCTCTAATGTTAATCCACCTACAAATCACCTGGGGATCTTGTTGAAAAGGTTGTTAAATGATAACGATTCAAGAAATTTTAGCCATAGCCTGAGCGTCTGCATTTCAAACAAACTCTCAGGTGATGTTCATGCCACACTTTCTGTAGCAAAATTTTACCAAAATGATGTGCACATATTACCATTTAAACATGTGATACTTGAGAATTATGTGTAATGTTGCTACTATAGAAAACAAAGGAACCTGCCCATTGATTCTGCCTCAAAGAAGGTAATAAAATGACCATTTGTTGTACATATTACGTATTATTTCTGTTCCAGATAAAGTCATAAGAATAATAGATCTCTACCCCTCTGACGTGGCCCTGGTGTGGCCGCCTGTCTGTCTCAAACTGCTACATCTAAAATGAATGCTATAGATCTGTTCAGATTTTTCTAAAAAATTACCTCACCAGCCACTATCTCAGTACAAGTACTACCTAAAGGTTACTTAATATAATCACAGTGAAAATACATAGGGAATATAAAACAGTTTGGCTCTTGCAATTTTAAAACTTCTGCTTTGATTAATTAGGACCTGTACTCTCCCCTGATTTTAACAAAGTACAAAGAATACCTGTTCAATAAATTTCCCAGACTATCATGCTCTGACATTGTGTCAACTTTAAGCAGTATTTCTCTCTTACTGCCTCTTCTAATTTTCCAGCTGCTGTACAACTGTCAATTTGACTGCTTCTTGCAAAATTATTCCCTTCTAATTTATTGTTTTTGTTGTGGCTCAAGAATGCAAATGAATGGTCTCATTAGATCCATGTCTAAAATAAGACAATTTTAGACTATAAATAAAGGAGGAATCTTGGGGTATTTTATGAAGAATGTGTAATGGCTTTTAATGATTTCATTTTGTACTTCCTTTCTAGTTCATGAAAGACTTAAATTGTTAGCTCTGGGTTTTATCTAACTTTCAGATAGTTGATGATGGATAGTGATATCTAGAAAAGTTGTCTTATTGGTTTAAAAGCAGTAACAATTAGCATAACTTGACAAGAAATCCAAGTTAGTTAATGTATTTTATTCCTGAATCTCATAAATCATAGTTTACAAATGAAAAAACTTCAGTCTCCCTTTTTTACTCAATACACCAATCATTACAAGCAATGTCATCTTATATTGTTGAAAAATAGTTCTAAAATCTTAGATAAAAAGCAATTTGGAATTCCAGAACTCATCTGTATTTTATTTTTTGCTCTTGGATTAAATAGATTTGCACTGAATTGTGGTTAGACTATTCACAGAGATCTATATCTATAATCATATCAATGTAAATGAAGCCAAAACATAATGAAAAATAAATCTCCATCAATTTGTTATATTGTTTGGCTAAGATCCAGAAACTCTATTTCTATTGTTATTATAGCATTCTGATTCCAGGCAATTAAATCAACCTCATCTCAAGCTCATGTGCACAATTCACTCACAGTGTATAAATCCAAAGTATAATTTGGCCCAACATAAGGAAATAGTGGACATGTAATATAAAATAAAATATTATTGTATACTGCTTCTTTGTGCATGCCTCTCCAGAACTATCCAGAACTCTCCCCCGATACCACTGATCAAAAGAACACCCATTGGCTTGGCAGACCTAATGATTATGGGAAAGATTTAAAAAGTCTTGCCAAGCTGATCATTCAAGATCTTAGCATTTTTACTATAGTCCAGATGTTACCACAGTTGATTCTGGGCTCCAAATGTCCTGAGATTACTTGTATGCTTCATGTTAAGTTTTCCTTATCTACTTAGTCTTTCATTCCATGTTCTTTTACATTCTTAATTCTTTCCTTCTTTTCCATCTACCTGCTTTCCTACTATGAATCATACATTATACTAGGCACTGTGCCTTTATCATGTCCTAAAAAATATGAAAATCTTAATTCTAAGGTCATTTGGAAATACCCTCATTTGCAATTTTTTCTCAGCAAATTATATATTTAGATTATACTTATTCATTGTCTTGAATTTTATTTTTATCAAATTCCTCTCTCTCTCTCTCTCTCTCTCTCTCTCTCTCTCTCTCTCTCTCTCTCTTTCTCTCTCTCTCTCTCTCATTCCACCTCTATCTCTCACTGGTGATGGGATTGCAACTTTAGTTTGTCTTCCTTTATTGTTTGGCTATCATGTAGATTACGATACCACCTGCCTCACTGAGTTGTAGAGGATTTATGGGGGGAAATATATAAAGTACTTTGATCATTACCTATATGTAATAAGAAATCAATACATTTAGCTAAATAATTATCATTATTAACATCATTATAATGAGTACACCTAAATTATCTCGGCAATTAAAAATCCTAAGAGCATTGGTCATTGAAGAGAGCAAACATGATAGATCATTGATTCTGGTAAGATGCGGCACCTGATAGACACTACATTAAAGAAATATACAGAGGTGTATTCCCCTCTTAATTCCCCTTTGAGGGTTTGGATTATGTTTAGGAAACAGATAAATTGATTCAAGTGATCTTTGACACTGCTCTGCCAGGAGCTAATCTTCCTTTCCCCAGAGAAATCAAACAACAGAATGAGTCTTGCCTGTGCAAACCTATTTAGCTCTATTTTACTAGTAATTACAATTTTATGGTTACTTCTTAATAATAAAAATTAATACTGACTTCCGTTTATGTTAAAATCTTATAGTTTCCATCTAAAAGTTATATATGTAATCAAAATTAGTTAATTAAAATTTGAAGTATATAACATTAACAAATAACTTACGGGTGTCTCAACAATTATAAGCATGAATAACTTAAGTTTAGGAAACACTAACATTGGTCAAGATCTTCTATAGAGTGGTGATCAGAGTCCTTGAAAGAAGATTAAGACCTAAGCCTAATTACTTTTAAAAGTTACTGATGTACATCAACATCATACTAGATTTTATTATGGAAAATAATGTCTCATGGGTTCTCATTTAAATTTTTATAAAGCAGGAACTATTATCATTATATAGGATACATGTACCTACCTACCTTCCATATAAGGATTCAACAATATTTGAATTTATCTCAAAAGGAAGGGGAAAATCTCTATCAAAGAGAATATTTTAAAAGAGATGAATTTAACGATTCTTAAATCTAGATTACATTTAACCTAAGAGATGATGCAGAAATGTAATGTTTTTAAACATAGTACAATGTAAAACTGATTGTCACTGAAGGAGCGCTTGTTTTGAAACTTGTTCTATAAAACATAACATATATATTTCAAAATATTAAAGGAAAGGGATTTTCTGTTCATAGAAATTATTTAGAGAAATGTTATGTTTTCCAAACGTTACTGCCTAAATTATCATAAATATATTATCAAAACTGTAGCCTGAAAGTTTTGCTCATATTTTAAAAAATCTAATTAAATATGAAGTCGCCTGCTAAATTATACCCTAGAATCTGGGGGTTAATCTGATAACTAATTATTTAGTGTTATGAAAGAGAATTCTTTTAGAAATAAGGAACTAAATCTTTTCAGTTCTAGCAATTTTGAAGCACAGTTTCACAAATTTTAAAAATAAAACTGAAGAAAGTGTTGTAAAACTAATTTTTTGGAATGGTAAATAAATATTTAAATTCCCCATAATTTTTCAACATTGGGATAGAGGGTTAAATAATTAAAATTTATATAAGTATATCCACAAGGTTTCCAACTTCGATATATGTCTGTATGAGGGCATGGTGTAATACCGTTATTAACGGCTTACTTAGAAGTCATTGGGCTTAACAGTTGAAATATGTCACATAATCATTAAAATATTTTATAATACTACAATAGAGGAGAAAATCAAGGTCTAGATTGGTTAAAAGCTGAGTCAAAATTTGAACTCAGGTTTGACTCCAAATCCATGAATTTCAGCTGTACTCTTCTTTGCTGACTCATTTATATTTGTGCTTTATATCTTGTCTTTATCCTAAAAATAAACTTTGATACATCTTTGAGACTCCTTGACTTTAGCGTTTGATTTTTTTTTTTTCCCTTTGGCTTTAAGTCAAGGCTAAAGCCACTTGGATATGTTTTAAAATAACATTTTATTCTTTGTAATTGGAAAAGGAGCTGTGAAATGCATTTGTCCTTTTATGATTGATTATCATAGTTTTAAAGTTAGTTATTCATACTATGTTGCTTTTCTTTTCTTTTGTCCTTGAATTGCTTTGAGTTTGTATTATAAGTAGGGAGGAGACAGTCCTTCGCTCAGCACATTCAGGGGAGAAAGATCAGGATGGTGAGAGGATTTTAAAGTAGCTTTTCTGCTGAATGGTTAGTGAAACTGAGTTTTTCTGGAATAAAACAAAAATGGGGAGATGTTAAAAGGGAATATAACTAATGTCTTTAAAAACACCATATTTTATAACACTCTCAAATAATCTTTATATGAATGAACTTAATTAAACCTCTAAACAATCCTAGGAGTTCTAAAGTACAGGTATTATTATCCCAAGATGATATTTGAAGAAACTAAGGGTTAAAAGAGTTCTGGTGGTTCAGCAATATAACACAATTAGCAAAGTGCAAATTCAGCATTTGAACTGAGATTTTCTGACTCCAGTGTCTATGTGTATGCATATACAATATCACATAGACCTCTAGAAAAGTATGCATAAGATTTTGACCTATAAACCCAAGAATAAAGTAAAGAATGATCAATAGGAGCCAGAAGAGAGAGACTGCAGATAAAAATAGGGAGGGTCTTTCTAATAATGATGCATATTTTCTAAAGGTAAAGTATGCTTTCCTAGAAGAAGAAATAATTTTTTTAAAAAATATATTTTATTGATTTTTTACAGAGAGGAAGGGAGAAAGATAGAGAGTTAGAAACATCGATGAGAGAGAAACATCGATCAGCTGCCTCCTGCACACTCCCCACTGGGGATGTGCCCCCAACCCAGGTACATGCCCTTGACCGGAATCAAACCTGGGACCTTTCAGTCCGCAGGCCGACGCTCTATCCACTGAGCCAAACCGGTTTCGGCGAAGAAATAATTTTTTATCATTCTATTTGTTTGATTATGATTTTTATAACCCCTTTGAAGTGCTATCTTAAAAAGAAAATAATAATTATGAATAAAATGCTAGATGACTGGAATCTTCTGTTCAACCATGGAAATTATATAGGATTTAATTATATTTCCTGGTTTTGGTCAAACATATATGAAAAGGGATAAAAAATAGTGCAAAAATCCGGCTGGCATGACTCAGTGGTTGAGTGTAAACCTATGAACCAGGAGGTCACTTTTTGATTCCCGGTCAGGGGACATGCCCCATTTGTGGGCTCGAACCCCAGCATGGGGCATGCTGCAGAAGTCAGCTGATCAATGATTCTCTCTCATCATTGATATCACTGATGTCTCTCTCTCTCTCTCTCTCTCTCTCTCTCCCCCCCCCTTTCTCCCTTCCTCTCTGAAATCAATAAAAAATTGTATTAAAAAATAGTGCAACAAATAACCACCTACCCACCCATGAGATCATATTTTACCATTTTATTAAGATCATTTTTAAAAAGATAAAGCATTACAAATACTACGGTAGAGCCTCTTTTATAATTTCTCTTGATTCCTTTTTTTCCTCTTTCTTTTTTCCTCCCTTCCTAGAGTATTAGTATAATCTCACTTACTTGATAAATGTGTGCATGTATGTATATGTGCATAAAATTATCAACATGGATTGTCAACAACTGAGAAGGGTCTGAAATATCACTGAATTTGCATGCTAACAAAGTTAGCCTGCCACATTTTATGAATGCTCTTAGAAGACCCTCCTGGATCAGAAAATAAGGACTTTATTATTCATAGCAATAACAGTAGAAAGAATAATAACATTTTCATGCATGGCTTTCATTCCAAGTTCTCAAGAATAATACAAAGAGGGCCAGGGACAGATGGATAACATAGGAGAGGAACTGAGCTCGGAGATCCCAAAGCTTAAAATGGACAGCCTGCCTTTTGCTCTAGAGGCAGACTTTGACTCTATCTTTGAAGGAAGTTCCCTATTTTAAAAAAATATTAAAATGATAGTTCACTATTTTTTGAAATGATTTATAAAACAGAATTGTTTTTGCTTCATTTTGTATCATATTGTGCATAGGAAGAAAATGTTATATTTTAAGATTAGAGACATAGATTGGGACATCACTTTTGGATTATCGTTTTCATGTAACAAATGTTAAATTCTGTTTTATTCAAATTATTATATCTTAGTTCCTAAATCTTGTAATTTCATAAATATATGTAGGAATTACATTTTTTCAAGAATTATTAGTATTATAGAAAGTATAATGACTTAAATATCTAGTAATTAATCTTTTGGATTGGATTTTAAATTTGCTAAGAAAAAGGGGAGATTGTTATCTCTAAAATAAAGTACTGAGAACACACAATACAATTTGCAGAGTATGCATTATAGAATTGTACACTTGAAATCCATATAACTTTATTAACTAATGTCATCCCAACAAATTAAAATAGGAAAATATATAAATAGAAAAAAAAGTATGGTAATACTTGCAATAAATTGGAAATTTTATTATGTCATCGTGTAGGTATATTTGTACAGCTATTTAGTATGCCAAAAATATGATCATGGCTTATCAATTTTTTCCAAAATTGGCATGAGGCTAGTATGTAATATGAGTCAAAAAATGAAAAGAAAAGAAATTAAAATAATACTTGTGTTGTTGTGTTTTCATTGTCATTCATTTCCAGGATGTTTTTAATTTCTTCTTTGATCTCTTTGGTAACCCAATCATTGTTTAATAGCATGCTATTCAGCTTCCAAGTGTTTTAATTTTTTTTATTGTTTTTGTTGTTTATTTCTAATATTATGCCATACTTGTGAACAATATTTAATGTGTTAGTTAAGAAATAAAATGAGCCGAAACCGGTTTGGCTCAGTGGATAGAGCGTCGGCCTGCGGACCGAAAGGTCCCAGGTTCGATTCCGGTCAAGGGCATGTACCTGGGTTGCGGGCACATCCCCAGTAGGAGATGTGCAGGAGGCAGCTGATCGATGCTTCTCTCTCATCGATGTTTCTAACTATCTATTTCTCTCCCTTCCTCTCTGTAAAAACTCAATAAAATATATTTAAAAAAAAAAAAAAAAAGAAATAAAATGAAATGTGATATGTATATCTTCTTTCTTATTGCCTGGGAAGTTTGTTTCCCTAAAGAGATTAATGATTTTACAAATAAGGAAACACAATCAATTTGGGAACTTAGCCTGATATAATCAAAACTGGACAAGTGTCAGAGTACCTTCTGGTCTGGGAATACCCCAAATCCTGAAATTGGAAACCATGAATATAAAAACCTCTAGGAGATGCTCCATCTGTTCTTTTCATCTTACTTAGGAAAGTAAAGAAAAATATCAGCTTCTGGAGAAAGATCATTCAAGTATAACTTCAAAATGACAGAAAAGAAATAAACAGACATCTTCATATTACTAAATAATCAGAGGAAATTCTGAGATAAATTAAAATTTTTATCTGACCTGAATTCAAGAAAGAATGTATTCCTTTCTAATCACAGAATACATTTCACAGATTCATGTACAGCACAATGACTGTTTGTAGATATTTAATATTTTTCAGAAATACATAAAGTTTAAGAAGAGTTTACAGAAAAATTAATCAGTTGTATAACCATTAGAGTTGTCATCTACAGAATTAGTCTTTTGGTTCTGTGAATGTAGTAATGCATAACTATAAACTGTTTTTTTTTTGTTTTGTTTGTTTGTTTTAATTAAATCTTTATTGTTCAGATTATTACATTAGTTACTCTTTTTTCCCACCATAACTCCCCTCCACCCAGTTCCCCCCACCCTCCGCCCTCACTCTCCACCCACTGTCCTCATCCATAGGTGCATGATTATTGTCCAATCTCTTCCCTCACCCCCACAGCCCTTCCCCCCCCCCCAAGAATAGTCAGTCCATTCCCTTTCTATGTCCCTGATTCTATTACAAGCGCCAGTTCATAGTGATTGTTCATCAGATTATTTATTCACTTGATTTTTAGATTCACTTGTTGATAGATGTGTATTTGTTGTTCATAATTTGTATCTTTACCTTCTTCTTCTTTTTCTTCTTCTTAAAGGATACCTTTCAGCATTTCATATAATACTGGTTTGGTGGTGATGAACTCCTTTAGCTTTTCCTTATCTGTGAAGCTCTTTCTCTGGCCTTCACTTCTGAATGATAGCTTTGCTGGATAAAGTAGTCTTGGTTGTAGGTTCTTGGTATTCATCACTTTGAATATTTCTTGCCACTCCCTTCTGGCCTGCATAATTTCTGTTGAGAAATCAGCTAACAGTCGTATGGGTATTCCCTTGTAGGTAACTGATTTTCTTTCTCTTGCTGTTTTTAGGATTCTCTCTTTGTCTTTTGCTCTTGGCATTTTAATTATGGTGTGTCTTGGTGTGGTCCTCTTTGGATTCCTTTTGTTTGGGGTTCTCTGCGCTTCCTGGACTTGGAAGTCTATTTCTTTCACCAGGTAGGGGAAGTTTTCTGTCATTATTTCTTCAAAGAGGTTTTCAATATCTTGCTCTCTTTTTCTGGCACCCCTATAATTCTGATGTTGGTACGCTTGAAGCTGTCCCAGAGGCTCCTTACACTATCTTCGTATTTTTGGATTCTTTTTTCATTTTGCTTTTCTGGTTGGGTGATTTTTGCTTCTTTGTATTTCAAATCTTTGACTTGATTCTTGCGCTCCTCTGGTCTGCTGTTGGGAGTCTGTATAATATTCTTTATTTCAGTCAGTGTATGCTTAATTTCTAGTTGGTTCTTTATCACAACATCGAGGGTTTCACCAGCCTTCTTGAAGATCTCACTACATTTATCGGTGGTCTCACCAGTCTTTTCGAGGGCCTTATTAAATTGATCGGTGGCTTCTAGACAGTTCTTTAAAGACCTTAAAAGTGTGGTTTTGAACTCTATATCCAGCAGTTTGCTTTCCTCCCATTCTGTCGTTTGTGTCCTGTTTCTTTGTATCGGCATTTTTTTATGCTTCGCTGTGTCGATAGAGTGCCTTTCTGTGCTAAGTGTCCCAATTATCTGAGGTGACACTCTTGGTGCACCCCCTTGTGGGCTTTGTGCACAGTCTTGTTGTAATTAAGCCTTGATTGTTGTAGTTATCACTGTGAGGAATTGACCTCCAGGTCAATTGGCTGTGAGAATCAGCTGTGTCTGCAGTGGGAGAACTTCTGTGCTGGAGACACCCCTCTGGGGCTAGACTTGCTTCGATGGGGCTTTGGTGCTCACTGAGTCTACCCCCTGAGTGTGTCTTTTATAGTTCCACGGAGCTGCAAACTGGATGGTCCCACTCTGACCTCTGGGCTTCCTTGCTCCTGGATCTCTAGGGAGGTGCTAATCTAGCCTTTGCCTGAGGCTATCCAGCAAAAGTCTCCCTGCAGGGCTTGGGCAGGGTGGGTCCCACGGGATCAACAGGGCAGGGTTAGCAATTATGGCTGCTCTCAGTCTTGCCCTCAGAGGCTCTGCTTCTCAGTGTCCCAGTAATCGCTGCAAGCCCCATGGAGAGAAAGCTGCCCTAGGGGTCCGACCGATACCATACAGTCCCGCTTCTCCCGTATGAGTCTGGGTCCCTAGAGACTCACCCGTAACTGGAGCTCAGAGCCTGAGACTCCTTCCCGATTGAAAAAGACAACCTCGCCCTCAGCCGCCAGCCTGTTCTGCATGCACTCCGCACCTTAGTATTTTACTTCCACACTGCGCCTCCTCTGAGTCTCTGTATGCTTTTCTCTTTCCTCCTAGTTGTAGAACTTCCACTCAGCCAGCCTTCCTGTGGTTCTGGATGATGTCCGTTCCGTCTTTTAGTTGTATTTTTGAAGTGGTTGTTCGAGGCAGCAAACTCCGGTGTTTACCTATGCCGCCATCTTGGTTTTTTCTCAACTATAAACTGTTTAAAGTAATTCAGTAAATACCTACTAGGAGTGCATGATCCTAAGCAATGTTCTAGTGTTATCTCCTTTGTTTTTATCAACAGTCTAATAAATATGTACAGTACTTAGTCTTATTTATAAACAATTTCAATTATGGACACTTGTATCCATCTTCATTAATACCATTATTGTCGAAGACATCATCATGTTTGCTTAGATAATTTGTTTATTAGATAATTTTCTAGACCAAATGACATTTTAAAACTTATTTTCTTACATGAAATATTTATAAATAGCCAAGATTATTTCTAAAGTTATTCCATTTCTTAATACTTTGCTAGAAAGAAGCAAATAATTATTGAACAGAGAGTAGATTGGAAAACCCATGGGTTTAGCTCTGCCATTTATCTCTGTAACCTTCATGTAACTACCTCTTGTCTCAGCCTCGGTGTCCTCACTTGCAAACAATGAATACAAATATTTTGAGGAAAGTTAAATGCAATTATGTACATACCATATTTTGCATACTCTCTGACACATATATAAAACCCAATATATTGTTAACTATTTGAACTAGTTTCATTAATAGATAATTGATAATTATATGTGAAAAACAAGTAGTCAATAGCTAGATTTACTGGAATATATATATATGTATATATATGCCTAAGCAATCAAACAACTGGTCTACCGGTCACTATGACATACACTGACCACGAGAGGGCAGACACTCAATTCAGGAGCTGCCCACTGGTGGTCAGTGTGCTCCCACAGCAGGAGCGCTGCTCAGCTGGGCTTATGGCTGGCAAGTGCAGCTGCGGCAGGCGCAGTGGGGCTGGGATAAGCAGGAGCGGCACCAGGGCTCAGGCTCCTTCCTGGCCACTTGCCGCTTTGCACCCTACTGCATCACCTAGGGGCGTCCCAGATTGTGAGAGAGCACAGGCCAGGCTGAGAGACCCCACCAGTGCATGAATCCGTGCACCAGGCCTCTAGTTTGGACATAAAATCCTTAGGGAAATGTGAAAATCTTTGCAGTATTAAGAAAATAGTGACACATTTATATTGCATTATATAAATTCACTTGGGTAACATTAAAAAGGCTGAATAAAAAAGATACGTCGAAAATATTTTTCCTCATTAACTGTTTTGATAGGTACCCCAGATTCCATGATTTGCTTATATGGATCCAATCCTTGATTAAGAATTGGTCAATTTAGATTAAATCAATCATCTGATCCCATCCTCTTGGACAGTATTATTTCATAAGTAGGCGCATGACCAAATTTAGAGCAGTCAAATAAAGAGACTATATTCTAGATCTTTTTCTGTTTGGTATATATTGCTTTCTCTTTATTTCTGAAGTTTATTATAGGTTCATGAATTCCTGACAGCCATGTTTTGGAAATAACAAAATGCCAAGAATGGAGTTAGTGAAAGCCTGGATTAATGAAGTAGCAGTAGATATGGCCTAATACTTTGTTATAAAGATTAGAGAAGACAATGATATGGACTTAGTAGCATTTGATTCATTTAGAGAAGGAGATGGTAATGAAAAGGAAAGAGAAAATAATGATCCCTAGGTTTCTAGTTTGTGCAGCTATAAGGATAGTAGCGTGATTTACTGATTCGGAGAATGCCAAAGAAGCATTGGATAAGGGATAGAGAGGTAGGTAGGTAGGTAGGTAGGTAGGTAGATAAATAGATAGACACATTTTAGAGTTCTCTATCAGTCCGGTGTCATTTCAGAAAACAGGAAACAGAAACCACTCTTGATGATTCAAATGAAAAGAAATTTGAATCATTCCTTAGATTTAGATGCTTACAAAATCATGGAAAGGGTAGAAGATGCCTAAAGTCATGGTCAATCATGTTCTGTTGATTTCAAGGTGATTAACCTGTAGATCTGGAGGTCAGGAAGCTACCACAACCTCTACCTTCACTGTTCACACTAGTCTCTCACTCCCATGAAGCCTGTCACCAAGTGTTAGGATATTGGTATCCACTGCTACAGAAATGCTCATTTCTGTTTCATCTGGATTGCCAGAAAACACAGCTAAAAAAAGTAGCTTTTACTTCATCTATCTCTTTCAAACCAGGACATTTAATTAGCAGCAGGAATATTTATTCTAGTCTCCATGATATAGGGGCAGAAACACTGACAGGCTTTAGCTAGATGCTATGTGTCAATGAGTCATCTATAGTTAAAGCATTCCAAGGTCTCTCAGGAACAAATGACTAGGGGCCCACTGGTTCCAAAGGTCTGAAACCCGTGTAGATAGGCTTCAGAATGTACAGAATTTGTAAGTTAGATGAGAAGAAATGAGCCATTGTTCTGAATTGTTAGAAACCAAACTAACCTCTTTAGACAAAGGGTTTTAGGTTAAATTTCAAAGAAAAAGACATCTACCAGTTACAAAACCATGAATTTTCTTCCCATAAGAGGACTAAATTGTCACTATGGGAGCTGGAAGTATTAATCCAGTTGCATGTTGTGAGGTCCCAAACAGTCTTCGGGCAATCATCAAATTGTAACAAAGCAGGCGCATGCATATGTGCTTTTTTCTTCTGAGTAGAGAACAAATAGCTTTAATCAGATTATGTAACACCTTTGCTGGTGAGAACCATTGTGTAGAATTTCTGTCACTGTAACCCAAGAGATACTGCTAATAAGCTAACTTCAAATTGGGTCAAAAGAGGGCTCTTCAAGGCCTTGAGTATAAATGTGAAACTTAGTTTCTTTAGAACAACTGCAAAGCACACTTTTGTCAACGAGAAAAGCAATGCTGAGGCCAGGACTTTTGCCTCGATTTCATTTCTATCAACAGGAAATTGGATTAGCCTCCTAAAATTGAATCTGAGAAGGGATTCATACTGGTGGAGCTTATTCTAGGAATCAAGCAAGAATGGCAAGGGGGATGTCATGAGTCATGCAATCCCTAGGCCTTTATGCTACTTCCATAGAAGTTAATTCTGTTAGACCATTCCTTAATTAGGTTCCAAATGCCAGCTTTCTTAGGGAGGATAGAGTCTTGATTACCTCATGTATTCCACCAAGCAATAGTAGTAGGTTGATACCTTCAGAAAGGTAACCTAATATTGAGTACTTGTTTTCTCTATGGCACAAGGTCTGGGAGTTAATACACCACAATCTATTTGGTAAAGTTGTTATCTTTTTTTAAATCAAAAATTGGAAATTAATTATGACTATAACTATAATCAATGTTCAAATAAAAATTTAAAGAGAATGAAGAACATTTTAGGGTCCAAATATTTGGTAACAAATATATACAGATTCCAAGCTACATAAAACTGTAAATATGCTATTCTATTGACTTGAGTTCACATTTTTTAATTTATCTTCATTTATTTTCTTTATTTTTTATTGTTAACACTATTACAGATGTCCCCATTTTCCTCATCTTTACCAACTTCCACATAGCCCCTGCCCAATCCACCCCCTTCCTTCTGGCCATCGCCTCATTGTTGTCTGTGACCATGGGCTATGCATATGTTTTTTGGCTAATCTCTTCACCTTCTTTCATCCAGTTGCCCTTCTGACAGCTGACAATCTGTTCCAAGTATCCATGCCTCTGGTTCTAGTTTATTCATCAGTGTATTTTGTTCATTAGATTCCACATATAAGTGAGGTTATGTAGTATTTGTCTTTCTCTGATTGGCTTATTTCACTTAGTGAAGAAGAGTGAGAAGGACAAGAGAGAGAAGAATGAGCTAAGGCAGAAAAGTGAGAAAAAGCTGGGCACATGAAAGGAGTAAAGGGGAAGAGATGAAGTTCAGTGAAAAGATATAATTTATAGTTTACATTATAATTATATCAGATTAGCAGAAATTTCCAACAAAAAGGCATATGAAAACAGTGTTCTCTCTCTCCTTTTTTTTTTTTTTGGTTAATCCTCACCCGAGGATATTTTTCCATTGATATTTACAGAAAGTAGGAGGGAGGGAAGGAGGGAGGGAGGGAGGGAGGGAGGGGGAGAGAGAGAGAGAGAGAGAGAGAGAGAGAGAGAGAGAGAGAGAGAGAGAGAGAGAGAAGAAGAAGAAGAAGAAGAAGAAGAAGAAGAAGAAGAAGAAGAAGAAGAAGAAGAAAAAAGAAAGAAAGAAAGAAAGAAAGAAAGAAAGAAAGAAAGAAAGAAAGAAAGAAAGAAAGAAAGAAAGAAAGAAAAGAGAAAAGAAAAGAAAAGAAAAGAAAAGAAAAGAAAAGAAAAGAAGTAAGGAAGATCGATTTACAGAGAGCCAAGCATCCAAAATACATGCCCTTGACTGGAATCAAACCCAGGACCCTTCAGTCTGTGGGCTCACATTGTATCCACTTAGCCAAACCAGCTAGGTCAACACAATGTTCTTTGTGATGTCAGTTGCTCTGTCTCCACCCCCAAATGCTATTGAGAAGCAGTCATCCTAAAATGTAACCAAAGTAAAACATGATATAATATGGGAAATTATGACATGTTATAAAATAATATGGAAATTAAAATAAAAGGAGAAGCAGTGTTAAATGCCAAAAGTTAGCAGAGGCTGCAAAATAGAATACTCCTTTAGAGAAGGGTGGCTGAGGAAGTTACCATACCTTTTTGAAATGCACTATAGAATCATTTAACTCTCGTGCCACATTCACCATATGAAAAAAAAAAATGGTTTTTATTTTTAAAGTGCTTTTTAAGTAGCTTTCTTACCTGGGATAATAATGTGGTGAACAACTAACATTTGTATTCTGACCCGCTTAGCATTAATATTTTTGTGTAAATTACTTTTCTGTCATAAACTAAATTTTATGCAAGTATGGGTTGAACATAATAGGTTTCCCAGATTTTCATGAGCCCAGTAGTAGAAGCTGATATAGAAAGGTGGGGGGGCCTTGCATATGTGGTTTTAGGAATTAGTTAATTGCAGTATAAATAATAGAATTATTAACATACTACCAACAGTTACATTTAAGGAAAATGAACCTATTCACTTAGGGCTTAATGAAATAAATTAAATATAAATATATACTCTTTACTAAAAATAATATAAATAAGGCCATGGTACTTAAAATTAATGAGAAAATATTGTAGTATTTTAATAGTAAAGAAAAAATAATCTATGCCTCAAACTCACTCTATAATGATCTGTTTTAAATGGCTCTCTCAAACAGTGTGGTTTATATACATCACCTAACAAAAGTGCTTACCTGATGTAAACATCCACAGGTTAATTGAATTATTGTAGGGATTCAATCAGCGAGTTTGAATTTGAATTTGTCATGAGTGATGTATTATTTTTGCTTACTTTAGGGTAATGGGTGTACTTGACAGGAGTCAGAATGACTGATGACTCACAGTATGAAGATTTTCTTAACACAGAGTGGTTGTACAGAAACACGACGAGAGGTAAACAGTTGAGGTGAAAATAAGTAAGCCTTCAGCTGAAAATGTGCACTATGCAATACCAATTCCTTGAACTGACTATAAACAGACACCAATATCAGGTTTCCAGTGCTTTCTGCCATAGGGCTTATTTTCTGCCAAGAAATGAAATTCATTCAGAATTGTCCCCAGAAATTAATCTTCTATGTGTTAAATCATATGTATGAACTAGGCACAGGAAGCTGATGCAATAATTTGTACCTTGAAGTCAGAAAATTTACCAATGTGCATGCTTTCTGCAGTCAGTTTAACAGAGAGCAGGTCTTTGGCTTCACATAAAGTATACATTAAGAGCCTATCCTGTACATCATGCATTCTTTACCTCCCTTTCATTTTCTGTTCAGTTATCCCTTTCTTCATCTTATTGTTCCAGTATCCTACATCTGTGCTACAGGTTGGGGCTCCAGGCAAGCCATCTTCACAATCATTTGCGTGGTGATCTAATCCTCTTGTTTAGAGAGCTCACAAAACTGGATCAATAGTCCATTTCTTTCTGACATGGGCATACAGCCCTACTGCCACTGTGCTCTGTATAGGGGAAATGCTATAAGTTGTTACCATTTTTCCTTTGTAAGGTAACAACTCCAAATTTAGTAGAAATTCTTTGTATTTCTATTTTTATAGTCTTAGTTCTAGTTTTCTTTGGGGGCTCAGAAGTGTTGAGGCAAGCAACACTCTAGGTGTCATCCTAGCTACTGGTCTGAAGATTTATTTTACTTCAATTTCCACAGTGCACTCTTCTCCTGTTGTGACTCCACATTCTGCACAAATTTTCACTCTGTCAGTGTCTCATCTTTCATCTTTCCATTAAACAGATCTGTAACTCTCTCTGTACTCCTGCAGTGTGCCCCTTGTCACTGCCTGTGTGCAAGGGCAAATGAAATCAGCGCTTTATCCTGGACGAGGCGATTTGGGGTACGGACTTATGATCTGAAGAATCTATTAGGAATAATTTATTCTTCAAACTTCCCTTCTTCTCATTAAGAATTACTATTGGATAAATCCTGATTTCACAGTTGTATTTCCATTTTTCATGCAACAATTGTCAAATGGAAAGAATTATAATATTGTGAGATGGAAAGAGATATTGGCTTATAGATCATGTCACGTTAACATTCTTGGAGAGTAGCAACTGCGTCTACTCACTGCTTCTCAAAGCAAAAGAATATAAAAGAGTTGTACTAGTTGCTCCATATACAACCTAGATGCAGGTCAAATAGAAATATCTCACTTTATTTATAGAAAGAAGGAATATTGTAAACAGAAAATGAATAATTCTACATTCTAAAGCTGCATTCAATAATCCTATATAATAAAAGCATAATATGCTAATTAGACCAGATGTCCTTCCGGACAAAGCCAGGGCTGAAAGGGCTGAGGCAGAGACGAAAACTGTGCCAGGCGGGGGCCGAGGGTGACAGGGGCCGAGACAGAGGTGGCTGTGATGGTGGTGGTGGCCAAACCCCTTGCACAAATTTTGTGCATCTGGCCTCTAGTAACCTATAATTTTTAAAGTGGACATTATCTAAAAATTTCATATTCCTTTGTAATTGGCAATAACATGATTATGTGACACACACACCCAAACTGGGTTGATTCTAAATGATTCAACTGCATTAATCTCTTTAGCCTCTTTATAAATATGGGACAGATAGGCTGATATTTGCCATGATTTCCTTACCTGGCAAGGTGAATAATCATAAAACTTTAAGAAGTCCCTAAATAATCTCTAGACCTACAGCAAGAAAGAGAAACAACCAAATAGAAAAACTCATGAACTGTCTGTTTTTCTTTTCAAAACTCCTTTATGCATTAAATTCCCCTCTAAACATGACCTACTACTTTTACTAGCTCATGTTTTATCTCTAGCTCCAAAGGTTAGCAAAGGCAGTGACAAAAAATACATGTGCACTATATATACTTAAATATATATTATCTACATATATAAAAAGCCAGTGGCCGTAATGCCAGAACGACCAAACGACCGATCACCAGGAGGTGCATTGATGGGTCCTGCCTGCGGCGGCTTGGCGAAGTCTGGGTCACACAATGCGGGGGGGTCTGGGTCCCCTGCAATTTCACACACTGGGTCTCTAGTACACTATAATATACAGGATGCGGTAAAAGGAAGTTCACGATTGTGAGTACACAAAACAAGAGTTTATTCTTGTATTATTATTAATTATTGTATGATTTCCCATACAAACAACTGTAAACCTGATCTGCCACACCCTGTATATATTGTATATACAGTATATATGATGGAGAATAAACGATTGCAAAGTAGTTCTACATAAATAACAGATTAAGATAATCACTATAAAGAATAATCATATGTTTACAGTAAAAAAGTTGAGATTTTTCTTTATGTTAGGCACACTATTATCTATTTTAGTTATATTCTCTCTGCTATATTCTCTCTATTTCCACAATAACCAAACCTATTAGGTAGATATTATTATCCCCATTTAATAAATAAGGAAAATTAAACATAGACAGTTTAAATATCTTGGGCAAAAGCACCCTTGGAGTTAGGGGCAGGGGCAGAATTTCAATCTATGAAATGATTTCCTGACTTAAAAACACTATTGTTTTAATTATAAAATCATCTCTCTTATTCTATTTGGAATGTGTTGTTATTGAGATCGGTTTAAGAGCATTTACAAAACGTCTCTGAAACATCATGAAAACTATACTTTTTATTTAAATAATTTTTGTTTTGCATTTTTTACAAAGTAAGACATTAGGGTTGTAGAGGGTTTTTTGTTTGTTTGTTTTTTAATTAAAATGAGCACTTTACCTGGATTTTATGTTTGAGAACCAACACAGTGTATCTACTCCAGTTGTCTCTTCACCACTTTTCACTGATTCTATAGGACTATTTTTTCAAATCCCATGTTCAATTGTAATTTGCTGTACAGAACCCATGTGAAAATGTTAACTCTACTGAATTAGGTCTGAATTATCCCCTACTCTTGTTTCTTGACTCTCTGTGAGCAAATCACAAAATTATTCCCAATGAATAAAATTGTTTGCAGAGTGGGAAGGGATCCCGGCTGCCAGAGGCTCCCGGCTGTGGGCCCTGGCTGCTCGCCTGGGACCAGGTGGACTCTGTGGATGGTGTGGAGAGGCTGTCTGCATGTGGAGGCGGAGCGGTGTCCACTGTGCAGCACCACCGGCCAGCAAGTGCATTCAGAATGGTGGTTTCATCTACTTGGATGGCCTCGACCAACAGAGGTTTTTAGACAAGAAGGAATGAATGGTTAAGCCAACTTAAGAGCAAGCAAGAAGAATTTCAAAAAGAAGTATTCAAAGCTATGGAAGGAAAATGGGTAACAGATGGAAACTAGTGTCCTGCAAGATGAGGATTAAATAGCTGAAAAAAACAATATGCAAAGGAAATGAAGAAATGAAGAAAAATTCTGAAGGCTTCTCAAAACCAAGGGAAAGAATCAGAAGCTTTATACTCAAGCACAGTGACATCAAGAGAAAAAGGAGAAGATTCAGAGGCACAACTGCAAACTTGAGGACCTAGTAGAAAAAAAAGGCCGTCGACTTAAAAAGTCATGATGAGCATCTGGCAGATCTGCGCTGATCTCAGGTATTAGAGCTCACCTCTGTCATTTTTCCAATCAAGGAAGTAGAGACAGTGCCGTGACCTCCGCACCATGAGCAAGCTTGCTGAAGTGGAGGACGACTTCCACTCTGGGAGATGGGTCTGTGATGACCACCATGGGGACACCAGCAACAGCATGACAGGGTCTTGGATTAGCCTTCCCAGCAGCTGGGACTACTCTGCCACTATAATTGGATGGAAGAGAAGGAAACCACACAGGGCCTGGCATGGAGCATAACAACCTGCTTACTCTGTCAGCGCCGCGCTGTGCCATGCCACTCAGCTGGCCAACATGTATACTAATAAAAGGGTAATATGCTAATTAGAGCAGATGTCTTCCGGATGACCTTCCAGATGTCCTTCCAGACAGAGCCGCAGCCGCTGCAAAGGGCCAAGGCACGGCTGCGAAGGGCCCAGGCTCAGGCCAGCAGTAGCAGCAGCAGCAGGATAATGGGGGCGGCACCGTCCCCTGATCCACCAGGTTGCCTCCAGCAGAGGGAGGCCAGACTGTGGCTTAGGCTGAGGGCCGAGGGAGAGGTAGTTAGAGGTGATCAGGCTAGCAGGGGAGCAAGTTAGGGTAGATCAGGTCAGCAGGGGGGCAAGGTAGGAGTGATCAGGTTGGCAAGGGGGCAAGGTAGGGGTGATCAGGCCGCAGGCAGAGGCAGTTAGGGGCAATTAGGCAGACAGGCAGGAGGGTTAGGGGTGATCAAGTCAGCAGGCAGAGGGGTTAGAGGTGATTAGGCAGGCAGGCAGGCAGGCGAGCAGTTAGGAACCAGCAGTCCCAGATTGTAAGAGGGATGTCTGACTGCCGGTTTAGGCCCCATCCCTGCAGGGATGGGGCCTAAACTGGCAGTCAGACATCCCCCAAGGGGTCCCAGATTGGGGAGGGTGCAGGCCGGGCTGAGGGACCTCCCCATGCATGAATATGCATGAATTTTTTGCACCGGGCCTCTAGTTTATACTAATAAAAGGGTAATTTGCTAATTAGACAAGATAGACTGGGTGTCATTCCAGACATCCTTCCTGACAAAGCTGGGGGCATGGCCAGCCTGCAAACCACCTGCAGCCCCTTGCCCAGGCCAGCCCCATCCCCAGTGGGGACCCCACCCTGATCGGGGCAGGACCAAGCTGCAAACCCCATAGTCAGCCGCCCCACCCCCCACAGGAACTCCCCACCCTGATATGGGGCCCCCTTCAGGGCAGGCTAGCCAGACCCCAGCCATGCACCAGGACTCTATCCTATATAATAAAAGGGTAATATGCAAATTGACCCTAACAGCAGAACGACTAGAACAACCGCTGGACCAGTAACTATGAGGCACACTGACCACCTCTTTGTCCCTTTCCCCAGCCTGCAGGCTCTGATCGCCTGATGGCCACCTGCAGCAGGAGCAGGACTGGAAAACAGGCGGGAACAGCCGACCTCTCGGCCCCTTCCCCTGGACATCAGGCACCGATCACCCGATGGCGAACGGGGAACTGGGGATGGGTGGCAGCCGGGGGTGGGGCCAGCTGGGCACCTGGGGAAGATGGCCCTGATTGCAGGCCAGGCCTAAGGACCATGCCTGCACACAAATTTCATGTGCCAGGCCTCTAGTTTTTCTCATATACTTGACATAAATCTTGCTAAAAAGCTGTGCAACAGTGAATTTTGTGGGGAAAATCTCAGCAGACAGAAATTTACTCAAGCAGTAAAGAAGCTGAATGCAAATATTCTTTACCTGTGCTTTTCTCAGCATGTAAGTTTAGGTCAGTTACAACCACTGCATCCATCAGGAATCTAATGTACCTGGTCAGCCCGAATTCTGAACACCTAGGCAGGTCAGACCCTTTGAAGTGCACGCAGACCTTGAGGAGTCCATGGAATTTGTGGATCCTGGAGTTGCTGGAGAATCAGCTGAAAAGTGGAGATGAGCACATAAGTGATGAGGAAACCGACTTGGACACAGACTGGGAGAACTTCCCAAGCCCCCGGCTTTGTGACATCCCTTCCCAGCTCGTGGGAGTCTCACAGAGCCAGGGCACCCAGGCCGCCCTGCTCATTGCCAGCAGCAGTGCAGGTGGGATGATCTCCTCTGCTGCAGCCTCGGTGACCTTCTGGTTTAAAGCTTACACTGGACACTGTTAATGAGCATGGATCAAACCATGCCAGACTTGCATCAGGAAAGTAAATTATGTATTTAGGTAAGATCATGCCTGGAACAAAAAGTTTTTTAACTGTTAAAAAAAATGTTTGCAGTTTTTATTTATCTAGAAATTATTTCTGAGAAGTCAGACACTCTTGAGTACACTAATCCCAGTACTCTCTCTGTCTCTCCACTATCTATAGCAAATTTAATATTCAAGCATATTGTACCCTTTGCCACCCATTGCCTTCTATCTTAGGTCTTCTTGCACTACTGTGAGTTAGAATCTCTTGATTGCATATGGTATAAAAGATGTTGAGAAGAGCAGAGAAAAAAATTAAATAACATTGGCTATTCAGCAAATGCTTTCTCTTTGTGTATTTGCACTTAGATATGGGCAGATCGGAGGCTGAGAGTTTCTTATACTAGTACATTGTGGGAGACCCCACCTTCTGGTAACCTGTGTCAGCGTTTCTCCTATTTTCTTTCTACATGGCTGTGTATATCTCAATAACTGTAAACTATTACGTTAATGATACATAGTAATGTGAGATAATTTATCAGATTTACCATAATTAGAAATAATTCTTCTCAGTATTTGACAAAATGCTGATTATTGTGTTCATGGTGTCCATGACCACATCTTTCCTAAAGGAAGATAAGAAAGCCTTGGAAGACATAACTAACTTCTACCACATTGGGAGAACTTCCAAGGTATTTCCTTTTTTTTTAAGAACTTCCTTTCGCCAAAGAGAAGAACCTATGTTTTTAGCTAAAATTTTCTATATATAAACTGCAGTATCTTATGAGTTGCTAAATATTTAAATAAATAAATCATTTATGTGCTCCAGGGCTTTTGTAAGGATTGTAATTTATAAATACTAGTATAATTAATAAAAAGTTACTAAGCCTCTACTGAATTTCCAAAATGCACTGTAGGGCATTTACTAAACCCATTCAGAATGGAACTACAAATAATTTAAAACTCTGTACTTTCAGGGTAAATGAGCAAAATGTATTTTGATGTTAACTTACTAATTTGATGGAGCTATAGACTTTCCATTAAGAAAACTAAAGGCAGCCCTGGCCGGTTTGGCTCAGCAGATAGAGCGTCAGCCTGCGGACCGAAGGGTCCCAGGTTCGATTCCAGTCAAGGGCACATGCCTGGGTTGCGGGCTCGGTCCTACGTGCAGGAGGCAGCCGATCAGTGATTCTCTCTCATCACTGATGTTTCTATCTCTCTCTTCCACTCCCTTCTTCTCTAAAATCAATAAAAATATATTTAAAAGAAAAGAAAACTAAAGGCATATCTATATCTTTGAGCATATGTAAAACCAATATATTATGTGTTATATTTATAATACATAATGGAAGGGTGTCTCAGTAAATTTCATCTCTTCTATACATCAGCCACACAATGTTTATCTAATTAATGGTCAATGGGATGGTAAGCAGGGGTTATTCCAGTTTGATATTACTGATTTTTTTTTCAGAGTCTAGTCTACAACAACGTTATGTTTAATTTGTAACCTAATTTATTTTAACCTCCTTGAAATATTCATGTCCCACATTGTGAAAAATGCAAATTTATTCCTCAAAATTTTTACTCAGTAAAATGATTGTGGGTTTTTTTCCAAATAGTTACTAACATGGCCTATGATATTCAATTACTATCCTCTTTCAGGGAAAAATCTGGTGCTTCTGGGAAGCATGGTTGGAAAGCTGTCCTGTACAGATTATCTCTAGGGTCAAAATCTTCAGTTACCTGTTCACTGGCTTCCTAGGATGAAAATGCTCAAATACATTCCTGACACTGCCCATTTTCTTAACCCTCATGTGTGAAAAGCTGCTTTCAGTTTTACTAGAAAAAGCAAGAAGAGATATTATGGTCTCATCACACATGCTGGACAGCAAAGTGAACTGCACACATTCTACTCCTAGTCAAAGCAAGTTTTTCAAAGCTTCTTTCTCTTTTTAATCAGATGTTCTGCTGTTTGGCATTGCCGATTTTTACAACCCCATATGAATACTTCATTTACTGACATCTGAGGCTATAAAACACCTTGGAAATCTGCTTCCAATTTTCAAAATTTGAGACTCCTTTGTACCTACACAGACAAATCAGCACACACATGCACAAACAGCTAATCATACTCATGATTTTAAAGTAGAGTTGTAATTATTTAAGTTATAAAGTGAACCAATAGAAAAACCAAAAACAAGTAACTACTGGGAGAAAGAGAAAGTACTATATGTATGTAACATCCTTAACTTCACAGAGGGGAATTAACTTGACACTCCATAAGTTTATGACTTACACAGTGTCCAGGGCACAAGTGCAAATACCACCAGATGAAACCAGGGAACACGAAAGAGCTATCTTTGGTTTAGGATCTGAGGTTCATTATGAAAAGGAAGAGGCACTGATTTCATAATCTCTGAAGTTTCTGTAAACTCTGTAATTAATGTTCATTTTTTAATCATTTGCAAAATTTGAATCAAAGAGGACTACATCCATATTAAGATGCAATTATCAAAGTATAAATTTATAAACAGATTGATAAATTATGTCAAGTCATCCAGTGGCCCCCCAAAATGAGCAATTTTTGAAGGTAACCCAAGAAAATTTAAAGTAATTACTTCAAATTTAGATACAACTATTTCCCCTCCCTGCCTGGGCGTCTGTGCTGTGAGATTCTTTACCCTTCCCCACGTGGGTGTCTGTACTTGTTCTTCAATAAATCTCCACCTTTGCTATACCATCTTCAGACCATGGATTCATCCTTTGACTCCGATGGACAAAGACTCCGGGGAACACCGTGTGTTCCAGTCCAAAAATCATGTATCACTATGACATATGTACATACATTATGCATATAAAGATAGAAAATAAATTGAGTGTGGCATGGTAGAAATGGTGTATTTTTCTTACACAAGTCTTTTTCATATATAAACTTAGCTGAAACTAAATTAAATATGAACATTATTTGTTGCATTTGGTAGTTGCAATAGTTCCCAGTAGCTTAGCAACATTAGAGTCCTGACATGTCAATACATGAATATTTTTATAAACTAGGCTTCAATTAATGTATATGGTCTATTACCGGCTTATACATTAGCATAATAATCTCTAGGTCCATCCATAATGTTGCAAAAGGTAAGATTTCCTTCTTTTTTATAGCTGCAGAGTATTTCATTGTATAAATTTACCACAGCTTTTTAACCACTCATCTATTGATGGGCCCTTGAGCTGTTTCCAGATCTTGTCTTTTGTACACAATGATACTATGAACATAGGGGTGCATGTATTCTTTTGACTTGGTATTTCAGGAGTCTTAGTATATATTCCTAGAAGCCAGATCACTGGGTCAAAAGGCAGTTCCATTTTAGTTTACTGAGAAACTCTATACTATTTTCCCTACAGTGGCTGCACCAGTCTGCATTCCTACCAATAGTGCACTAGGGTTCCCTTTCCTCCACATTCTTGCCAGCAATGATTGTTTGTTGATTTATTGATAGTAGCCGTTCTGGCAGGTATGAGGTAATATCTCATTGAGGTTTTAATTTACATTTCTCTGGTTATTAGTGACGCTGAGTATTTTTTCATATGTCTATTGGCCATCTATATGTCCTCTTTGAAGAAGTGTCTGTTCATGTTCTTTGCTTATTTTTAATTGTATTGTTTATAGATTTTTTAAAATGATTTTTATAAATAAAGTTGTTTTAGGTGATAATATGAATATATTTAGCTGGTTATTTGAAAAGCCTAATAATATAGTTATTAGGGTATGGATTTCTTATACTCCACTTTAAGAGATTGCCTTCCTGATCTTCTTATAGTTGTGTAATGTCACATGACTATTCTCAGCAAGAGTCATGGGATAAAGGTTGCAAATGTTACTTGTTGGCCTACAGTTTCATTAAAAGTGTAAGATACTCCAGAGTGCTTTGTTTTCCTGTGGCATTTTTATGGGTAATATTTGAAATGTACGCTGCCCTGTCAGTTTGGTTTCCTGAAAAAAATATAATAATCAGAAACTTCACTAATGATTCAGTGAGAATATACAGATTGATAAGAAATAGAAACATTATCACTCAAAGGCAATTAAATGTTGGGCTTAGTTATTGGCGCAGCATAATTTAGCATATCCTAATTGACACTTTATAAATCACATCTCAAATATAGATTGTTATGCCACTGAGAATGGACATGATGAAGCAAATGGGTCAATGGATAGTATGACGCTTATGGAGGAAAGACTGGAATGAGAAAACTGGTTTAATAAAATTAAAAGAAAAATTCCTACTCTTTTTGTCTTATTTTATTGCACTTTGTAGAATTTCCAGGTACACCTTGAATAAAAGTGATAAGAGAAATTATTTGTCTTGCTCCCAATCTTAGTGAAAAAAACATTCAACCTTTTAAAATTAGGTACAATATTAGTGCTAAGTTTTTCATAAATCTCTTTAGAGCACTATGAAAGTTAATGTTTATTCCTAACTAGGAGCCCAGTGCATGGATTTGTGCACCTTGAAAAGAACTGTGGGCCGCAAGGCTGCGGTGGGCACAGGGGCAGGTCTTGGCCCATCCTCCGCATCCCCACCCAGCCCCTCCCACTGCAGCCCCCAGTTCTCTGTCTCCCAGCAGTTGTGCTCCCACCACCGCTGCTCCCACGCACTGATGGCGCTGGGCCCACTCGTACCTGCTGACAGCACGGAGAGATTGGGGCTGGTGCCAGCAGCAGGTGTGAGCAGAGCCAGCACCGGCAGCAGGTGCGAGTGCCGGGCAGGACCATGGCACGTGGGAGCAAAGAATTTTTAGTAACCACCAGAGGCTCACCTCGATGACAGTGACCGGCGCCCTGACTTGGTCTGGCACCCCCGCTCACCTGCTTCATCATCCTGGCACGGCCGATGCACACCTGATGATCAGGCGCCCCTGGTGGTCAGCACATGTCATAGCGATGGGTTGTTTGGTTGGTTGTTCCGCCTTTCCGTCTATTTGCATATTAGGGTTTTATATAGAGAGATTAGCTTATTTATTTATTTTTTTTAACCAGGAAGAAATGCTAAATTTTACCATGTGGATTTTCTAAATCTGATAATAATATCATATGATTTTCTTTTTCTTAATCTAGTTATGGTGAATGACATATATTTGCTTCTCAAATATACAAGCAACTTTTTGTGCAGGGATGAGCCAAGCTTGGTCATGATTTGTTAACAATTTTACATATTATTGGATTTGATTTATTAAAATATTATTAAGAATTATTGTATTAATGTTCATGAGAGAAATTGGTTTCAATTATTTTGTTTGCTTATTAATGTCTTTGCCTGGTTTTAGTATTGGCCTCATAGAAGGAATGGGGACATGCTTTGCCTTCTTTTACTTTCTAGAAGAGTATGTAAAAATCATATTAGTTAGTTCTTAAGTGTTTAATTAATTCATCAGTGAAAGGATCTAGGCAGCCCTGGGGTTTTCATTGTGGGAGATTTTTATTTCAAATTTCAGTTTATTTTTATTAAAGGTATAGGGTAATTCAGATATCTAGGATAATTCAGCATATCTACTTTTTCTTAAAAGAGGATTGGTAGTTCTGCCTTTCAAAATATATTTCCATTTGAGTTTTTAAATCTTTGACCTAAAGTTGTTCATAAAATCTTCCTATAATACTTTGATGTCTTTACAACCTATATTGATGTCAATATTTTCATTCTTGTTATGGTTAACTTGCCACAGTTTCATAGATCCTGCAGAATACAAGGAATTCCTATGTCAGAGACACAGCTCTTTATCAGATCTGTTCAGTCTGCCTGATCTCCCAACTTCAGTGAGGAGATGTGAAGTGGCTAAGTGGATGCTATACATGTATTGAGTTTGTATCACACCTGAAGAACCCCAAACTCAAGAACTCACAATCTTTTAATGGGGGATTATGCTGGGAGCCGGTCCATCCTTGCTGTTTCAAGGGACCTGGCATATATGGCATATGGTTCTTAATATGTTTGCTCACCTTCTTGGCGCTGTGTTTTAACCAAGGTCACCTCTCCGAGAAAGGTTGTTTCCCCAGGTAGGAATTTTTCCCTGAAGTCAGGGAGGGGATGAAACTCCTTAACTAAGTGCCAGGCGGGTAGTTAATCACTACAAACAATCATGCTTAAGCTACATAATCTTTACTCCCTGGAATGGAGATAAGAAACGCCCTAACCTTTGTAATAGAGATTGATAGGATTGAATCAACTGGTATAAATACAGATGTAACAAGACAGCAACACACACAACTTAGAAGTCAGAACTCAGAACACAGAACCTACAAAGAACATTCTCTAGAGACAGAAGAACTTCGCTGGAGAGAACATGGCAAAAGATCCTGGACTGAACCTGACTACAGAAATTGGCAAGAGAACCTGACTAGAACCTGGTGACCGAACCTGGCTGGAGATCTCAGACAGAACCTGGCTGGAGAACCTAGCAAGAGAACATGGCTCCAGAACCTGGCTGGAGATCCTAAGCAGAACCTCTCTGGAGATCCAGACCAGAACTTGGCTGGAGATCCTGGCTGGAGATCCTGGCTAGGCTGCTGATCAACTGAACGCTGTCTCCGTGTCATTCCTTCTTCGCCGACTCCGTCCACACCTTTGGGGACCCCTGGACCTGCTGGGGTTGGATCCGGGCAGGATTACTGGCAAACTTGCCCAACATTTACCCCAGAGGGAGACATTATTTTTATTATCGATTATCGGGGGCAGCAAACAAATCTGTCCTCTGCTCTGGAGGGAGACACCATCACTATCTTTCAGGACTGTTTACTCTTCAGACATTTTTATAAGATAGTCCAGAGCAAAACCTGTTAATGCCTTTTCTCAAAAGACATGTAGAAATGGAAGATACCTGTGGAGACTCATTTTCCAACTGATTTTCCCTTTCTTTCCATGATTAGTCTGACTAGAGTTTATCACATTTATTAAAAGTTTCAAAGAAGCATCTGTTGGTTCCATTGATTTTTCTCTAATTTTTTATTCTTATTATTTTTAGTATTTTCTTCTTTCTGCTTGCTTTGAATTGATTTTTTTTCTCTTACAGGTTTCTTAAGGTAGAAAGATAGATCATTAACTTTAATACTTCTTTGAAATATAAGCATGCATTTGTATAAACTTTTCTGTTATTTATTGAAAAATGAAATTCTAGAAACAGAATTTCGTTTTTCCTCTTCAATTTAACACTAGCAGGTGCACATGATTTCCCTGATATGGCTAAGAAGGTCCATGTGAGAGAAGCATGACTTGTGCTGGATTTGGGGGTTAGGGAGAGAAAGATATGACATCCAGGAGCTGAGAGACTAATGACAAATAATCTTTTACACTGCCTACGCCCTCAAAAGTAAAGTTGTGCATGTTAAACTTTCATCAGTCATTCTTATCAGTAAGTCTTCCGGGTGGCTGCATTAAGTTAGAAAGTGAAGAAAATAACAGAAACTTTGTGCCAGTGTGCGCCTGGAGAGAGTATTCACAGCACTTCCAAGAGCCTGAGATGATTGATGTAAAATGTATTGTTTGTATTATAAATATAACTAGAAGAGACATAATAGCAATGGCAAATTTCGGGATTTGTTGCTATTTTGGTGTCAATCATTACTAAAATTATAAAGTTACTAAAATATATCCCAAAGAGCTAAATAATCCATATGATCAAAAACCTGCATGAAGCAAGATTTAATATACATATGCTTTCTTATAGTGAGAAATGTGTTTTAAAGAAAGTAAAATTTAATTCAGCATTTAACCAAAAATCAGGTAGGACAATCATGTTCCAAAACTGTTCATATGATGTCAAGTTAATCCACATATGTCTACAGAGACTTTATTAATAACATGCACCAATAGATATCTATAAAAACATAAATTAGAATTCTTATGGAAGTAATACTTCATTCTAATAAATTTGATCACCAAATTTTTATTCTTAGTTCTGAAATGAAGCTTACATCAAATAAATGTAAAAATAGGAAATCTCAGTTTTCTAGTAACCTCCTGCCTTGTAGCCTGAATCTGGTTAAAGGGACATAAGCCAGTTTATGAAATATTAGTGTAATTGTGCCTCCCACACTTGCCATACTTTTAGCTGACAGAGCAGGAAACCTTCTGCAACTATAATAAGCCTCTATCTATCACAACCTAGTTTCCTGAAATCTACACATAAATTAAAGTGAATTTAGATCATTTATTATTGTTTCTGCTGCTGATGCTTTTGTCTTGAAACTTCATGTCAGCCAAACCCATCATGTCACCAAAAAAAAAAAAAAAAAATCTACATTCATCTTATTTTTCCTGTCAATCTCTGTTTTCATTCCGTTGTTTTCCTGTTTCCTTGCATGTAGTGACCATGAAAATGGATCTCTCATGTCTCCAATTTGAAGAGTTTAATTGACCAACTGCCACAGATGCTGCGATCTGAAATATATAATTGCGCTTGTGTGAGGCCACACTTTCAATGACAATTTCTGAGAAAGTATTGAGCATGGCAGGAATATTTAGGCAGACTTGTTCTCAGGAGATGTGCAACTCTTCTAATGGCTGACTGTAGTGTCAGCCTTGATGAAAGTTTCACAGAATTCTGCAATACTCTACAATTTTCTCTCTGCATGTCCTTCTCTCATTCACAAAGGTAAGGCCTGCATCATGTATAACCTGAAATTCTGAAGCACGACTTGAAGAAATTCGGATGAAGCCTCCCAAGGTGGTTGGCTGCTCTGCTCTGAACCTTCTGGGGTGCAGAAGCGGCCTATCATTCCCCAGTAAGAGTTAGCCCTTCTTCCAAGATAGAAGATGCTACAGAGGCAGCCAATGGTGCTTTTTCCACAGGGACTTGTGAAGAGGGTTAATAAACTATGGTACCCATAGGGGTAAGATATACAAGCAGTTAACAAGGGTACCCATTAACACCTGTGGCCAGAAAATTATAATAGTAAATAAAACAGAAGATTGAAGGTCGTTACCACAAAAAAAGTCACAATTTTTTCCTCAGTTCCCAGACCCAAAGAGATGATGATATCCCAAGAAGAAAGGACTCTGTAACACAGTGGCAAGAATCTACCATAATAATTCACACAGGGTTGTGAGTGTGGGTGTTTTTTAACTGAACTTGTACACATTTGCTCAGGTCACTGAATATTGGAGAAAGAAGGGAGTGGATACACAGACATTCTAAGGACCATTGGGCCTAGGTTCTGAGTTGACATTAATACTGGAGATACAAAGCATCTCAGACCCATGCTAGAGGAGCATGCAAGGGCCAGGAGTCCAGGCAAAGCATCATATTCTACCTAAACTAAATGTAGTTAGAGTGAATAATGAACAATCAAAATAGCAAATACACACCTCTCCCAAACTCCCCCAAATGTACTGATCCTCATTTATGTTTTACATATCTTAGTTCCTAACACCACCATCTGCCAGTTGTCCAAACTCAAGGGTCATCCATAACTCCTCACTCTTTACCTCTTACTCTCAATCAGTCGTTCAAATCTGCTGATTCTACTGGTTTTATGTGTCTTGAACTGATCAAATCTGCATCGTGTACTAATTGACCTCCTTCCAATCTCAAGTTTCCAAAATATATTCCAAGGACATGATGGATAAATCTACCTAAAATACACATTTAGACACTTTGTTTCCCTGCCAAAAATCTTTCAGTGTTTCCAATAGCACTTAGGACAAATTCCAAACTCCTTACTTTTGCATATAAGAGCATTCATAGACTGGCCCCCACCTCAGTTTCAAACTTCATCTCTCAACACTCCTGCTCCCTCCTGAAAACTCCAACCCTCACCCCATCTGTAAACCAGTGTTCCCGCCATGTTGGAGTGCTTACAGTTCCTCAGCTTCCTCCTGGAAGCCTTCCATGATTCTGACAGCTAGATTAAGTGCATTCATATGCACCCTTATAACATCCAGCGCTTATCCTATCGGAGCAATCATTATGCCTAAACGTTAGTATATTTATTTTTCTCTCCTATTTTATTCCTCTAGTACCTAGTATTTTCCCAGGTATACATATGTTAGATATCCAGCAGATGGTTTTTAAATGAAACAGTATTTTGAAACATTCTAAAATTTTTGAAAGAAAGATAAAGTTAGCTTTGAGAGATTTATTATCTGATAATACCTCAAATGGAGGGTGAATCCCATGCAAATAAATCAGGATTCGTAATTTAAATGTAAACTTGGAATTAATAGAAATAATGGTCTCAATTAAACCCGTATATATATATATTTTCCATCTTTACTTCAGGCTGCAGAAATAGATGTTTAAAGATATAACAACATCTGCATGAAGTCAAGAGTAGTACAGTTCTTTGCCAAAAATATTTACTGTGTGTGTTTCTGTTGGGTTATCAGACATACACACAGTCTTCATATTAAATATCAGCACTCTATTTTAGTTTGAGTTATCTTTGCCAGCTCGTATAAAATCCACGAGGTCTGGGAGCTGAAAGGGCCAACTCCACTCTACAAAATGCTCAGCTATTTAATGAACATGAAAGTAGTCATTCTAGACTCAGAACAATGCATCCAAGGAATACTCCTAGGAGTCTAGCACATTTAGGAAACTTCTCCCCTAATGATCATATCTTTATTCTTTCTCCTATGCCCTTCAAGTACAACAATTTTGTTTTTCATACTAACTTTATGCCCTTTTCTTCTGAGAAGGCTGGGTTGTTGTTTTTTATGCAATTTTTTTTTTCTAGTTTCACAGCTGGATGAAGCCACTTGGTAAGGGTAGAGACCACTTGAGTCTAGAATGACTACTCTCATGTTCATTAAATTTAGCTGAGCATTATCTCAGCCAAGTTTGAGGAAAAGGAAAATAGTTTTTAATCATACATTTTATTATAGTATTTGCCTTAGACTAACCTCTAAGAGTTTTTATTTTTTTCATATATTTTTATTTATTTTTAGAAAAAGAAAGGAAAGGAGAGGGAGAGAGAGAAACATCCATGAGAGAGAACCATCAATCAGTTGCCTCCTGCCTGTTCCCTACTGGGGATTGAGCCAGAACCACACTATGTACTCTGACCAGGAATCAAAGCAGTGACCTCTAGGTGCATGGGATGAAACTAACCAACTGAGCCACACCAGCTAGGGCTAAGAGTTATTTTAAATATTGGAATTTATGTGGGGTGGACAGAAAGTAATGTCTACACACTTCATAATTATAATTAGAAATTAGGAAGTCAGAATTAGATATTACTACAACTTTTCTTACTCAGTAGTTGTGTGACTTAATCTGTTACTTGTTCTTAAGTGTCTGCTTTCTTATATCTAGAATTGTATAGTTATATCTATACTAGAGTCCCGGTGCACTAATTCTTCATGGGTGGGGTCCGACCAGCCCACCCCAATCAGGACCGATCAGGCTGGGCTGGCCAGGGGGAGGGGACACGGGAGGTTGGTGGGCAGGCCCTGCCCCCAATCAGGGTGGGGGGGCATCAGGAGTGGGGGCGACAAGAGGGAGGGGCCACGGGCAGTTGGCCAGCCAGCCCCGCCTCCTGGTCAAACTCCTAGTCCAACTCCTGGTCAAGGGGCATATTAGCCTTTTATTATATAGGATAATCAGATGTGTGTTTTTAATTAGAAAAATGTGATGATCTATATAATGCAATTTATTTAATGCCTGGCACATAGTAAAGGCAAAGAATGTAACATCCATTAGGATTAATAGCCTTTTCTCTCTGCTAGACATTCCACAAAACTGGGCTCTAGCCAACAACGGTTGTACTTTATGTTGCCCCTCTGTTAAAATATCTGCTAAGTGTCATCCATTTGTGGGTAATTTTGTAATAACAAAAGTCACAATATGTTCTGTGTCCTGCTGCTCTGTCTGCTGTAATCTAGGCTATGTGACTGGTGTTTGCGTTGCTAGTGCCACTGCTGCTATTCTTAATAGAGAGATTTAGATGGATATTATTTGATATCACAGATGGAGGGTATTTCCCTCTTCAAATTGTGCCTATGTTGGTGGGAGGGCAGGGAATTAATTTGAATGTCGTATTGGACATAAGGACCAAGTTTAAGAAAAATAAAATACAAGTCTAAGAATAATCTTGAAGAAGAGACTTGGAATGAATGCCTCTTTATTCAAAAGTATTACCACACAGAGAGGGAATAGTTGTAGGAATTCTATCAATCACTAGAGGCAATAAAAAACACATGCTGTGTCTGCACATAGCAAAGTATACTAGAAAATGTTTAATAAATTTGATCAGTATATATAAAAGTATCATATTGAGTTCCCAAAGTAACTTTTGTAATCTGTTTGATCATGTCAATTCCATATTTTCATTTTCTTTGTTTTTTATGATTTTCCTAATTTGCCTGTTCAAATTTAGTTTATGCCTGTTTTATGTAGAGAATAATCACCCTAACCCTAGATGGGCACAGAAAGCCTGGGAAGTGTTTGATAGTTGTCTGCCCTGATACTTCACTATGATCCTCTGACACTGAGAGAGGTCCAAGGAATCAGGAGAGAAGCGTGTCCCTTACGGCTTAATAGTTGGCCACTCATTGGTCCTGCCTTTAGCTTCATTCTGTGACTATTCCAACTCGAAAGAAAAAGGAAGAGGAGAATGCAAAACTGCAACATGGTCACTGCTCTAATGTCCTTCCAAGTTCAGAAAGAAGGCCTTCTACAGATTGATGGCATTTCTACCTCTCAGTGGTCACTTGGGAGAAATAGACCAAGTTGACTGCTGGTACTTCCAATATGGCAAACACTATTAATTATGCCCAGAATGTTTGGGAAGAAACCTTAAGTAGGCACCAATAATATAATTCCTGTTCTCCGCTTATAGGGTACCCAAAGTCATGTGTAAAGCAATTTTTACTTTTCCCGTCAAGAACACATGGAAATTTCCCCCTCTCTCTGATCTCTTAAATTCTTCTATTCTCCAGGAAACCCTCTTTCTTTTTCTACCCCTTTTTATACCCACCTTTCCACTCCCAAGGCCTACAGTACAATGATACTACATCTTTAAGCCCCTCGGACCTATGAGATGAAATTTAAGGACTTCAGAATCTTTAGAATAAAATACCTACAAACATTTGTATTCTCCTAGTTAATACTGATAAATTTTCAGAGCATAATTCTGACTAATTACTTAACAGAATATAATCTTTACCTGTGTCTGGAAAGAATATTTCTCCATATGTGTAGTAAGTGGACAGAAAGTAGAAAAAAAAATAGATGACTGGGAAAGAAAATCTGGCATTGCCTACATATACTATATTCTCTTCCCTTTGTGACCCTCAAAGTTAATTATTCCTCTCTAAATGCATTTGCAAAACCAATTTATTTGAGAAACCTTCATAAAAGACCTTACAAATTTTATGTTCTGGTGACTCTAAACTTTCTACCTTTCCTCCCCGTCTTGATAATTTGATGGATAAAGATGTGCTAGATAGAGGTTAAATTTAGGTGACTTCAAGACTATAAAAAGAAGCCTAATTTCATTTTTGAGTAGATGGAATGGCCTCAGTGGCCTTAAAAGTCATTGCAGTTTCATACAAGGCTTGGCAAATCCCCAGTCCTCTGGTAGGGACTAATGCAGAGGCCTTGAGTACAAAGGCCTGGTGCAGGTCGTGATGATCTCAGTATTTATGTTTTGGAACCAACAATCCATGAAAAATAAATGACTTTCTATTTTTAAGAAGTCACTTCATTTCCGTTGTGTTTCAGATTAAGAGCTCCTGAAATCATTAGTATACTTAAGATGCTTTCATTCAAGTTAATTCTGCATCATTAATTCACTGCCTGCCTCTTGTTTTAAATTTCTGTGTATGTAGATATAGATGTTGATTTCACTAGGAGTTTGAAAACACTTTTTCTAGAAAAGGTTCTCTGAGTAAGGCCACTAAGTTCTCTTTCTTGATCAGAGTTGGTCACACATAATAGCTTTTACGAAGATTCTCAAGTTTATCAAAAGTGTGGAGATACCAAAACCAGAATATTTGTTCTTACTTTTTTACATATTTTGTTGTCATATAGTCAAACCTAAATTGTTTACATTTCCTGACTATTCTGCTGTTCTTTAGTTGTTTTTCTTTCCCTCTGACATACTATACTTTTCAAACTAAATTGATTTTATTTAAACTTCCACACAAACACAAATTGCTGCTCTATCCCAATCCTAGAAGAGCCACATAAAACATACGAATATTTTGAGGCTTCCCCAGTCATTGACACTGCTGTAATATCCATTTAATCTAAAAACTAGAGGCCCAGTGCATGAAATTCATGCACTCAGCGGGAGGATGGGGGGCGGGGGGTGGCGTGGATCCTTCAGCCCAGATTGTGAGAGGACGCAGGCCAGGCCAAGAGACCGCACTGGTGCACTATCAGGGCTGGGGAGGGACATGGGAGGTTGGCAAGTAAGGGGCCGCGAGAGGGCTCCAGGGCATGTCCAGCCCATCTCTCTCAGTCTCGATTGGCCGGACCCCAGGAGCAAGCTAACCTACCGGTTGGAACGTCTGCCCCCTGGTGGTCAGTGCACGTCATAGCGACTGATCAACCGGTCAACTGTCTTCCCCCTAGTGGTCAGTGCATGTCATAGTAAGCAGTTGATAGGCCTTAGCATATCATTAGCATATTACGCTTTGATTGATTGAACTGACGACCGGATGACCAGACACTTAGCATATTAGGCTTTTATTATATAGGACTAGAGGCCCGATGCACAAAATTCATGCAAGGGGATCGGCCCCCGACACCGTAGCTTCATCCGGAAGGTCATCAGGGAGGATGTCCGGTCTAATTAGCATATTGTGCTTTTATTATTATAGATGATATTTAGTGAGGAACTGCTAAAATTGACATACTTGCTCAGAATTTAGAGGACAGAGAGAAAACAGACACATACACACAAACATGAATGACCATTTCCTCCTCCTCAAGAAGCATGTACTCAGGTGGGATGGATAAGGTAAAGATAAAAGATACAATGAATGATGTGAGGAGTTTTTTGTTTGTTTGTTTTTCTTTTCTTTTTAAAGAGATCATAGAAAATCTACTAGAACTCTGCTATTTAGTGTTGTCTTCAAAACCAACAGTGTTATATCAACACTTATGGTAATTTGTTAGAAATTAAGACTCTCAGGGTCCACAAAACTGGTTAATCAAAATTTGAATTTTAATACTATCCACAGTTAAATCCTAGGCATATTGAAGTTTGAGAAGGTCTGTGCTAGAGCTGTCAGGTGCTAAGAGGAGATCAAAAGCTGATGTGTAGAAATGAAAGTATGTCAGGTGTATAGAGAACGGCACTATCTTATGTATAGCTTACTCTATTTGGCTGGATCATGATTAGGCCATATGTAATGAAACAGAATGATGAATTTGTCCTTAATATTTGGTTGAGTCAGAACATCACATATATGGCTACAGAAAGCTGTGGGTATTGTTTTTTTGTTGTTGTTTTTGTTGTTTTTTTTTTTTTTTCAGGAAGTTGAAGAAGGGGTCATACTATACCTAAATTTAGCAATGACATTAAAACTTAATAATCAATAAATTTTAAACTCTATAGTTACAAAACTGTCTTCACCAATTCAGGTTGCCGTCACAAAATACCAAATACTGTGTAACTTATAAATAACAGAAATTCTCACAGTTCCGGAGGCTGGAAGCCTAGATCAAGGCTCTGGGAGGATCACATTCTGGTGACAGCCAGTGCCTTCATGCCTTCTTCCTCCATGTCAGGAGGAAGGGAAAAAGGATTTCCTTGGGGGTCTCTTTTACAAGAACGCTGACCCCATTCATGAAGGCTTTGCCCTCATGACCTAAGCACGTTCCAAAGGCCACATCTCCCAATACCGTGTTAAGGGGTTACAATTTTGATGTATCAATTTTGGAGGACACAAACATTCAAAATATAGCAGGCACTTTCAGAAAGATCATCCAGATCTATCCTATACTTTTAGTCCTAATAGTTCATCTCAGACTGGAATCATAGAAATTACGGATTTTATATTTGAGAAATGGTGGCCACTATTTTAGATACAAGAATTACATTAGTCTATAATATTATACAATGAATCTAGATTTTTGTCAGAAACTTTCTTTTTGGTAGTGTGCCAGAAAAATAAAACAAAATAAAACAAAAACAGCAACTGTGCTGTGGAAATGAAATCTTTAGTTAATATAAAAAGGACATCTTAACTGCTAAAACTGTGTGAGCTCATGGTGAGAACTGCAAGAATATGCTCCTATTACTGTGTATTAAATTTGGAATTTTTAATAAGGCACATTGATAGTGTGTTTTCCAAACTCATGTGCCAGTATAATTAAGCAATGAAGAAAAGAAAAACTTTTAACTGAGAAAGTTTTATTTTTAGAGTTGATAAACTTTACACATATCTGTACTGACCCAAGCCTGACCTTAGGAAGAGGTTGTGTCATTGATACTGTTGCAGAATTTACCAGGCAACTGGAAAACAGACATCAGGTACTCAGAAGATTCAGGGGGAAAAAAAAATAAAGAAACCTTTATTCAAAGCAGCACTGCTAGCTCAGGGAGTTCAAAAATCCAAAATTGGAACACCTTATACAATGAGAGTACTCCTTATATATATTCCTAAAATTAGTTGTTTCCTAACTTCAGGGCTTTTGTGGCAGACTTTTGCAGCCCTACGTTAGTTAGAATAGGGAAGTAAGATTACAGCTAAAGACCTGGCCTGGGTGGTGCCAGTGATCTCCCTTCTAGCTAAGCTCTTAAATTCTTGGTTTGTGGCCCTTGTAAACTGGGAGTATTTAGGGAAACAGGTTATTGCCTAAGGAAGGTGCAGTGACTTAATTATAGGTGAACAAGAATGTGCACTAAGATACTGGTTTAACTAGGTACAGATTCAGATTGCTAGCACCCCCCCACACACACCCGCAGGTTGCTCCCTATTTCCCCCCTCAATACAATTACCAAAAGACATGAACACATTTATTTTAAATAATTAGACTAACAATTTGAATAACTAATAATTAATAGCTAGCAAGAGGTATTCACTCATCTGTTCAGTTCAACCTAGATTTTTATCTAAATACATAAAGTTAGTAACATATTTCATAGATCTGGATCCTCCCTTAGAAACTATACAAAACAAAAATGCTACTAGAAAATCTACCATCTCACTCACTCAACTCTAAATTTGATTACATGGTAAACACATAAATTATTCAAACATTGGTCTAAGTACTTAAGATAATAAATAAAATAATAAAGTGGCTCTGCCCTCAAGAAACTATTAAAGGAAACAGGTATCATCAAATAATTGCTATACAAATAAGGCTACTACAAATACTTCGAGATTGATATTATTAGTTTCCTGTGGTGTCTTTAAAGTGTAGTAGGATGTGAAGTCAGAAGAGGGGAGAAATACTCTTTAAAATTCTGTTCATTAACTTGACCATAGCCCAAGGGCAGTGAGCCATTATGCACAGATAGAAAATGGCCACATGTGGATGTTGCCACCGGGAATGCTCTGTTAAAAGGTGTGATGAGGGAGGGGAAGAAAAGTAAATAATGCTGAAAATGGGTGAATGGGTTTAAGGAGTATTCATAATAAGAAAAATATATTGGGTCTTTGTTCCTGTGAAACAGAGCTTCTCTGAAAGCTTTGTAATTTCATGAGTAATAAGAGAAATAAAGGTCACAAGATAGTCTTCTGTGATTCATAACAAGCTCCTTTCCACCACACCTGAGTTTATGTTAATGAAGTGACTTTTGGAAAGGCCACAGAGGGGGAGCTTCTGGCCTGGGGAACAAATTATGTGATTAGGAAGTTGGAACTTTCAGTCCCATCTCTCAATTCCAAGGAACACCAAAGAGGACAATTTAATCCATTGTGTTTATGTAATTAAGCCTCCAGAAAAATCCTAAGTGAAAGGGTTCAAAAAACTTCCAGGTTGCTGAACACATGGAAGTGCTGGGAGAGTGGGGGGCCTGGAGAGGGCCTGGCAGCGCTGCACCCCTCCCCATGTACCTGAGCATTTGTCCACGTAAAAATTCCCAAACCTGTATAGAATTTTTGTAACATTTTATTTGAACCAAACTGATGGCAGTGCCAGGAAGATCTCAAATGCTTAGAGAATAACATTTGGAATTAAGGAAGTAAGGCTGATAACACAAAGGCGGGAGAAAAATAGGTGGGAAATTTCTCTGATTAGGTTACAGGTTAGTTAAGATTGTGTGCTCCTTTGAGGGTGGTCTTTCCTCAGAGGGCTTTGAAAAAGAGGGTTACTCTGGCATTTCAAACGTGTATTAACCTAGATGTAGAAAAACAATGGGCAGGGCTTGTTTAAAGCAAAAATAAGCCTTTGACAGAGGAAGTTATAGCCTGGATGTGACTCCCCACCATGATCTGCCCAGTTAGGAATTTATGATCAGATCATCCTGTGAGGTTACTCTCAGTCACTGATTTAGTACAGAACCTCTTTTTCATTCACACATATCTTCCATGGCTGTTACTGAGTTACATCCTCTTATATTAGACTGCTACTCTAGTAAGTAAACTGCTTTCCTGAGTTCTAGGAGCCATTCTAGGAAATTATCAAACCTGATGAGAGCATTGTAAGAACTTGTGATTTGTAGCTGGTCAGTCAGAAGCACAGGTGACAGCCTGGATTTGTGACTATTGGGTGGAGTGGGAGCAGTCTTGACATGAACATGTAGTAGTAGGCAGGTAGCCAGACATGAGCAGAGTAGGAACTATAGGCCAGGTACAGAATACAGAGTATCACGGTGAAGGGGCGGGGGGCGGGGGGGGGGAAGAACCCTAGTACCTAGGAATGGGGAAAACAAGGACCTCACCCCCAGGATGACCTTTCCTACCCAGCACATAGCTAGTTATGCAGTTTGAGACGTTTTATATTGCTGGTCATGTGATCATGTAGGGATTGCAGTCCAAGGAACAAAGTATGACATCTGATCCTGGGATTCCTTCTGTACAGGAAAAAGAATGAGAGTACATTCTTGAGGCCTCAAAGCTGCAGATGTTGCCAGAACCGGTTTGGCTCAGTGGATAGAGCGTCGGCCTGTGGACTCAAGGGTCCCGGGTTCGATTCCAGTCAAGGGCATGTACCTTGGTTGTGGGCACATCCCCAGTTGGGGGTGTGCAGGAGGCAGCTGATCGATGTTTCTCTCTCATTGATGTTTCTGGCTCTCTATCACTCTTCTTTCCTCTCTGTAAAAAATCAATAAAATATATTTAAAAAAAGCTGCAGATGTTGAGGGAAGAAATGCTTACAGACATTGTAAAAACTGAGTCCCCCATCTAATATTGCTGTTGAGGTGTGTATTCCAATTGAGAAATAGTCTTACTTTTAAAGTCAATTTAAAAGGACACAATGATCCTAGCATAAAAAGCCTTTTTTTTTTTTTTTTTTTTTAGCTTTAAGAAAAATGTAGAAAAATATCTCTGTGGACATAGACTACTATTATTTAGATAGCCACAAACCATAAAATGAAAAAACTGAAAATATGTACCTATCTTGCTCTTTAAAATTCAGTATTTTAACAAGTAAAAAGACAATTTACTTGCTGGGTGAAGCCATTTGCAATTCTTATAATCAGCAAAGGGCTCACATCCAGGGTATTTAAAGAATTCCTGCAGAAGTCTAAGGCAATTATAAATGATCCTGTAGCTCTAGCCCATTTGGCCCAGTGAATAGAGTGTTGGCCTGTGAACCGAAGTGTCCCGGGTTCAATTCCTCTCAAGGGCATGTATCTCAGTTGCAGGCTTCACCCGGCCCTATCCTGGTCTGAGCTCATGCACGAGGCAACCAATCAATGTGTTTCTCTCACATCAGTATTTCTCTCTGTCTTTTCCACTCTCTTTCACTCTCTAAAAATCAATGGAAAAAAAATATCCTCGTGAGGATTAAAAAATAAATAAATAAATAAAAAGATCCTGTAGAAAAATAGTAAAAAGTGAGAATAGGCAATACCATTAAGAACGTATCTGATAAAAAAAAAAATTGCTCAACCTTTTTGGAAAGTAAAATTAAAATCACAAGCATGATAAACCATTTTATAACCCAAACCTTCTTAATAAATATGAAAGCTTCACAATACTAAATGTTGTGAGGATCTGGGCCAAGTGTAAATCTTATTATAGTGAAAGTAAAACTGGTAAAATTCCTTTTGAAAATTATCTAAAAATATCTAATGAAGTTAAAGGTCCCAGTCCCCAGGACTCTGAAATTCAACTCCAGATCAATCATTTTGAGAAATTGTGGCTCAAGTATACAAAGAGAAGTGTAGAATGCTCATAGCAGCATTGCTTATGAGAGCAAGGGTTCTTGGAATCTCTCCAAATTGTTTCATCTCCAGAGGGCCTTGAATACCAGTGATTCAAAATCCCCTGTAAAAATTGGTTTGCTTATTTCCCTGAAATGAAAAACAACAAGAAAAAAACAATTTTCTCAGTCTTATCTTAATGATGCCATCCAAAAATCTCAATGACTTTATCTGAAGCTATTTAATGTCAACATCCACTTCTCCTCTTTAACAGTCACTCTCACATCTATCCAACATCAAAGACACTCCCATTTTTCTCTTCTTTCTCTTTATCATTCTGCTCCTTCACACAAGTTTCTGTTTCTGTCACCATGTCATGACCCTTCTTGTATTTATACACCCTTTTATATATTTGACTTATCATTTATGAGCAATCTTTGTACCTGTCACTGGTGCCATATAAATCCCTCAGTAAAGTTCACTGGAACCTCTGCAATTTACAGTCTCAGCTCTGGGAAATCACCAAGATTCCAGACAATCTTAGCAAACAACCAACATCATCGCCAATTCACAAATATGTGGAGATTAAACAGCATCCTACTGAACAACCAATGTGTCAAAAATAAACCAAAAGGAAAATAAAAATATAACTTGATGCAAATTAAAGTGGAAACACAACATACCAAAATGTATGGGATACACCTAAAACAGTTCTAACAAGGAAGTTTATATTGATAAATACCTACATTAAGAAACAAAAAAGATCTCAAATAAACAACTTAACTTTATTCTTCAAGGCACTTAAAAAAGAAGAGCAAAGTAACCCCAAATATAGCAGAAGGAAGTAAATAACAAAAAAATGGAGGATAAATGAATAAAATAGAGACTAATTTTTAAAAAAACTTAATAAAACTAAACTATTTTTCTAAAGATAAAAAATTACATTTTTTGCTACATTTATCAAGAAAAAAGATGAGACCTCAAATAAATAAATTATAAATGAAAGAAGAGACATTACAACTTATATACATATACAAAGGATCATAGGAAACTATTATGAGCAATTATATACAGCAAAGTGGACAACAGGAAGAAATGGATATATTCTTAGAAACATATAACCAATCAAGAATGAATGATGAAGAACTAGAAAATCTGAACAAAACAATTGCTAGTAAGGTGATTTAATCAGTAATCAAAAGCCTCCCAACAAAGGAAAGTCCAGGACTACGTATTTGTGAATTCTCTTGTTTCCTTCTTATAACTGACTAGAGGCCCTGTGCATGAATTCATGCACAGGTGGGGTCCCTCTGCATGGCCTGCAGGGATTGGGCCGAAACTGGCAGTCCAATACCACCTGCCGCTCCTGCCTGCTGCTCCCGCTCATCCTGGCCCCACTGTACCTGCCACGGGCTCGCGCCCAGTGAGTCCTGATCAGGAGAGGCTTGCACCACTGCAGTGGCACTCACCAGCTGTGAGCCCTGCATCTGGCACCCGTCCTGAAGGGGGGTGGAGGGACCGAGACACATCGGCCCTCCAGGGGGGTGGTGGGACGCCCTTGATGGCCCCAGATCCGGATCTGTACCACTGACATTTGCACTGGTTTCGGAGCCACCTTATAACCTCTTTTATATTGTTTCTTCCTTGCAGAGTGTCTAGGGAGGGAAAGTGGCCACGGTGCCCAAGGACAACTTGCAGGAGGGTGGCAGCGTTGTCGGGATCATGCCGGCAGTACTGGTCTGGCAGTGCCTGGCCCATTCTCTGGAGATTGGACCTGCAGGACTACTGAGGTAGTGAGTGCTGCTGCCGGGCTGGTGGGCCTCCAGGGCAGGTTGGTCAGCTGAGCAGCACTCCCACTGTAGTAGAGCACTGACCACCAGGGGACAGCTCCGGCATTGAGCCTCTTCCCCCTGTTGGTCAGTGTGTGTCAGAGCTTAGGCTTTTATATATATAGATTTCTAGTTTCATACTATTGTGATTGGACACAATGCTTGATGTAATTTCAATCTTCTTAAATTTATTAAAATTTCAGGGAAAGACCGAGAAATGGAAGATTCTGCTTGCACCATCTGTGCACAGCCCTGGCAGAATGAATAGCTGGTTAAGAATTGCTTCTTTGTTTTCTAGGGTCCTATGAGATGTGTGAATGGAAGTCCTTTTGCCTATCTAAGCCAGACATTTGGGGACCTGTCTCTCAAAATCAGGCGTAGAAGCTGGAGTGCAGATGTATGCCTAAGCTCTTTCCAGGCATTTTCTGGTGAGTTGGGGCAGGCTGGAGGGAGTAGGCAGGAGTGATGTCAGCTTCTTTGGTATCTGGGTAGAATCACACTCAGGTCCTAGAGCCTACCATTTTGATGTGGATATTTTCTCATTTTTCTGATGTGTAGGAGTTGCTCAGCTATTTTCTGGATCTCTCCCAAATTGTTCCTTGTGTAACTGTGTTTTTGAACTCATCCATAGGAGAAAGGCTCAAAGGAGAGTCTTATGTTGCCATCTTAGTTGACTCTTCTCTTACTCTAGTCTTTGACATAGTTTTCATCAATTGCATGATTTCTTAGACATTCCAATGGCTGACAGTCCAAAGACATGTTCAACTGATGATACAGCTAATCTTTCCAAGGTTAACAAGAAAGTTAAGGAGGCTCCTTCCTGGAAACTACAAACCTTAACTCCACAATGACTCTTATTTCATCTCTAATTATCTTTAAAAACAGAGTTTGTCCATCTTAAACAACTGAGAAGCTGACCAAGTATACACAATTGCCTGTATTCATTGATGTGGCTTGGCCAAAATTTAGTCAGGCTTCCCCTTTTCCCCAGTCCAGTGAACTTTCTTACTTCCAATTTTAAGGAACTACTAAGAGATAGAATATCCCCCTCCCCCTTAATCAACTGGTTATAGCAAGAAACATTTTCTATTAAAACACTGCAAACATGCTGCCTGCTCATCCTCACCTGTTTGAGTGATTTCCCCTCAAAGTTCTTGCTGACCCTGCTTACTACTCCCAGAAAAGCTTTTTTTCTTTTTGATTTTGAGATGCTTGCATATTCTTAGGTCTGAGTGTTCTGCCCATTGAAACCGTGTTTTTAAATAATTTTTCCTCGCCTGATTTTAAATGTGTTTTTATCTAACAACATATTTAGAATATTATGCACAAACAAAAACAGCATTATAATTATAGCCTGTTCCATGTGCATTGGTTTATGTCTTGCATATACGAATTTTTATGTCATGTAAAATCCCACGGGCATATAACCACATTATCAAGAATTGTTGGTACACTCTGAAGGAAGGTCTAGTTAATGGATTTTTGTTTGTTTGTTTGTTTGTTTGTTTGTTTGCTTTACATAGGACCTATGTAGAGACAGACCCTCAACAGTTGGGTAAAATTTCAGTTCTTAAGCAGCATTTTGGGTGCAGACACATTATTTTAATACTCTTTATATCATATTGTATTTCTAAAATACTTTAATTTCTTTTTAAGGCTTAGATAATAAGGAAGGAAACAACTTAATAGAGTTACAAAAGGATAAAAGGCAGAGCTGTTTGGGGCATTTAATCATTTTACATATTTGTTTTACTAGCAAGGGTTAAAAATAAAATGAAAACTAAGGTGATGACTTTTAAACTGTTTTCAATCAAGTACTTTGGTTGTGTGAGGTATCTCTTGGCATAGTGTTTATAAGTACAGGATTTGTTGTGAAAACACACTTGAATTAAATTTGCTGTTGAAACCTGCTACTTCTGTCACCTTGAGAAACTGACACAACCTTTTGAGATTCTGATCCCTCATCTGTGAGATATGGCATAAGTGCTACCTCTTTGGGCTATTAGGTGGTAAAATAGAGATAACTAGATGCTTGAAATGTTAAAGTTTATTCTTTAAATAAAAGATTCTGATAAAAAAATGTATAACAATATGTCTTTCACATAATTTCTGCAGCTGGACTCAGGACCACAACAGACACTGAGATATAATATTTGAAGAAATTCAGTCTGCCAAATTTGAAAAAAAAAATGAGATACTCTTTTAAGTTTGAAGGCTTGCATTATAGTTCCGACACTGACACTAATAAGATGTGTTATCTTGGCCTCTGTGAACCATATTTGCTGAACATATATTAATAATTCTATATAATAAAAGGCTAATATGCAAATTGACCAAACAGTGGAAGGACTGGTCACTATGATGCACACTGACCACCAGGGAACAGACACTCAATGCAGGAGCTGCCCCATGGTGGTCAGTGTGCTCCCACAGGGGGAGTGCTGCTCAGCCAGAAGGTGGGCTCATGGCTGGTGAGCGCAGTGGTGGTGGCAGGAGCCTCTCTTGCCTCCACGGCAGCACTAAGGATGTCTGACTGCCGGCTTAGGATTCTATGAAGAGCAAGGATGTCCTAAGCGGTCAGCTGGACACCCCCTGAGGGCTCCCAGACTGCAAGAGGGCGCAGGCTGTGCTGAGGGGACCCCCCCACCCCCGAGTGCACACATTTCATGCACTGGCCCGCTAGTAAAAAGTAAAAAGAGATGTTTCTGGAAGAGCTTAAAACTGCAATTAGGTCAGGTATTAATTCAAGGCTTGGCATTATGGACTTTTAGCAGGAGTGACACCATTTTAGGCCTGTAGTTTTTCTTTAACCAAACAGACCCCCACCCTGTCCTATTCATCTTTACATGATGTGGTCTTTGCCTATGCATCTCAATTCTGACCCTGTCTCTCTCCCCTCACTTCACTGATACCAAGCCAGCACAACAGTGTTTCTGTTTCTGTACCTTTACTCCATTAATTACATTTTTGCCTTTGAGTCTAGGAACATGTTGTCTCCTCTTCTTTATTATAAGCTTTTTAAAAGAAATCAGATCTTTAGTTTGTTGTCTACTTTTAATGGCTTTGGTCTCAGCTTAAACTTTGTCTTTCTTATGCTCCAAAGTAAAGTAGCTTCTTGGTCATAAATTCAAAACCCTGTTCATAATACACTTTAGCCAAGTGTATTGATTAAGTTTCTCCAGAGAAGCAGAACCTGTGAGTATAAGAAGCTTCCTAACCTGTAGTAAATTTTTCTGAGCTTATTTGAGCCAATTGATGACACTGCTGGGTAATCAAAATCTGAAATGCTCTGGAGAATGACAGTTTGGCAGTTTCTCGTAAACATCTGGAATTAAAGAAAGAATGTAAGGTGGAAGAAAGCAAGATGGAGACTGGATTGCAGAAGAGTTAACAAGAATATGTGCTCTCTTGAGGGTGATTATTCTTCCAAGGGGTATAAAAAAAGAGGCATTTCAAAGGTATATTAACCTAGAGGCATAGAAACAATGGACAGGGTTTGCCTAAAGCAAAAATAAATCTTTTACTAAATAAGTTATAGTCCAGGGGCATAACTACCCACCATGACTTTTTCAGATAGAAATTTAGGATCAGGTCATCCTGTGAAGTTACTTTTGGTCACTGGACTTGTCAGATTATGGAGCCCCCTTTTTACCACAAACTAATAGGAGAGATAAAGGTAGAAATAGAGACAGTGACAGAGACAGACAGAGATATATGGAGAGATTTATTATAGGAATTCGGTTGTGTTATTATGGAAGCCAAGAAGCACTATAATCTGCTATCTGCAAGAGGAAGAACCAGGGAAGCCAGTGGTATAATTCAGTCTGAGTTCACAGGTCTGACATCATATTAGTGATGCCCACATTGGTGATGGCTGATTTTTTTACTCACGTTAAAAATACCAGCAATCTGGGAATCTCTTAGCCTAATCAAATTGACACATAAAAATAACCATCATAGTAGTGTACATTTTCTTGTTATTTATTTTATTTGTTTGTCATTTGTTTTCCTCTATACACACATACAATACGTACTGAAAATGAAAATTGTATGACAGCAGAGTCATTAATGTAAATTCTATGACAGCAAGGATACAGCAGTAAATAAAATAATGAGTTATTTCTGCTGCATACCTAATGTCTCATACCACTTCTTATAAATAACAAGTGCTCAACAGATATTTACATATGGAATGTATAAAAGAATGAGTGAAGATGTGGAGAAGTATATATCCTTATTCATACATATTCTCACATTTTTATGTTTTCAGGGAAGAAAGAGAGGATTACAATACAATAATGTTTAACCCAGTATCACTGGCCCATTTATTAAAACTTGAAATATGCTTTTTAATATTCATGGTCAAAAATGAGAATGAGTCCATGCATAAAACTATTTATTAAAAAACACTTTAATCTGTAATTTTAATAGATGAGTTCAGGTACATATTAAAAAGTGTAGATATTATCTTTCACAAATTACACACAGATTTTAAAGATCACTGTTAAAAATTTATTAAGAAAGCATCTAATTTGAAGTTAGAACTTCTAAGAAGTTCAAATTGACTGCTCCAAAACAAATACAACATAGAGGATATTACTTTAAAGCATTCCCCTCATTGTAATTTAATGTCATTAATCATTAATCAATTTTAAAAAATAATTTCTTTCACACACACACATATATTTGATTAATTTTTCACTCTATTCAAGTGTCTACTTATGAATTCAGGATCATAGGTATGACAAATAATGTTTTGCCAAATGACAGAAAAGAGAAGAACCTCAATCAGCCATTATGCAATTGAACTTTTATTATATAGGCCACACACACACACATAATGAATTTATAAAACAGTCTTTATAATAAATGTAAAATTTAATACATCTTCATATGGAAACTTTTTCTAGGTTTTAAAGATATTTGAGATAATTATGAAATATTATTTCTTCACGAATGAATATTAGAAAAGAAAATAGAATATTTTCCACATGTGTGCTCATAAGCCTTAATTATATTTAATGATATATCATGATATTAATGGAAAAAATGAACTATAAAACTTCAAATCAGCCCTGGCTGGTTTCACTCACTGGTTAGAGCATCAGCCTGTGGCCCAAAGGTCACAGGTTGGCTTCCCACTCAAGGGCACATACCTCGGTTGCAGGTTCCCCATCCTGGTCAGGGCACATTTGGGAGGCAACCAATGGATTGTCTCTCTCACAGTGATGTTTCTCTCTCTCCTCAGGTGAGGATGAAAAAAAATTAAATAAAATTATAGAATAAACTAAAAAAATATTATAAAATAAAGCCATATTATGATTGAAAAGTTTATTTCCAACAAAATCAATAGTTTGGTAGATTAAAAAGTCGTATAACTGTAGCCATGAAGTTGGGTTATTACCTTACTCAATTGTTTTGTCTACCCAAAGGCAACTGTTTTGTTGATTGATAATTAAATAGGTCTGGTATGTAAAAATTATGTATGCATGGCTCATGCTTAGGTTCATAGTCAAGAGAACTAGGAATACATACACTATAAATGGAAGAAGAAAGTCAATTAAGAAATGGAATAGATCAGGTGTTAGAGGAGTTATTTCAACTCTTCGCAGCCAATTTACAGATGATTAATATTCTGTTATAGTCATGTACTATATGTCCTATTATGTCTTAGGAAGAATCTTAACTTTTTACAAATTTATGATACTACAAATACTTAAATTTGGAGATGAAAAGTTGGGACAGATGGTCATCCAATCTGTATGCAAAATGAGAAAATTTCAATGTAATAAGAGGAGGAGTACCTGCCAATAACCTATACTCTAGTTTTCCCTAAGTAGACTGTATGTAAAGAATAATAAAAATGTTAATTGCACTATAGCACCAATTACACTAATTAAATCAAAATAGCAATTTTAATAGCAAATAACAACAATCAGAAAACATGCTCTGAATCTAATATTAAGAGTGCTGATAAATGTGATTTAAAATAAGTTATAAAACTTAGAGATATTTCTGAGTAATGATGGTGTGAAATGAGGGTTTGGGAGCCAGTGCTATTCTTATTCCTTTTAGAAACCTGAATGCTTTCAAATCTTCAGGACTGGACTAATTCCCTAATCCAGGCCAAGTAGATTTCACTAATACCAAGTCCATGAACAACAGGTTGCTCCTTATATGCTAAGGGCATAAATATAGATTAAATTATGTGCCACTAAATAATATCAAATGGTCCTTCTGAGTGGAATACTGAAAACATTTTCCAAATCTATAAATTACTCTTTTCATGAAATTATATTTCCTAAATATTTATATTACTTTTTGTATTCCTCCTAAGATAATGCTAATGTAAAAGCAATATTAAGCACAGGAAAAGTATAATGAGTTAATAATAAAATTTAGAGACTTCTTTCAACCATAGATATCAAACCAGTAAACAGGATTAATTACAGATAAGTACCTAGAATAGACTTCAAAATATATTAATGCTAATCACTTTATTATGAAGTTAGTGGAAATTATATTTATAGTTTTATCCCATTTTTAACTCTACCAAAGCATGAAGCTTAAAGCAATATCGTTTACAAGTGAATTAAGTAGAAAACATGTAAATAAAATAGGATGAAAATATCTGAATATACTTACTTTAAGACTGACTATAGTTTTATTCTCATGTTGGTGGAAAGATATGCATATCTGCAAGTTGGAGAGCAAGTTAAGTGAGCCCCCAGGCCATCAAAAGGCCTTTTTAATAAGACCCATACAATTGTCCATAGCAATGTTTATAATAATATACATTTTTACTGCTCCATCTCTATAATATATGGTCTAATGCTTGTGAATTATCTTATACTTTCTCTTTATAGTATCTTGATTTGAGTGCGTCTTCAAAAATATTTGAAACATGTTATTAAAAAAACATTGTTTTATTATATACTCACTTTTACAGGATACTTTTTTTTGCTCATTATCTTTACTAAGAAATACTGCAAGAGATATTTAAATGTTTAGATAAACAAATTATAGCATATGTAGTAAACATTTTCTTCTTTTTGGTAGTACCCCAATTTTCATTCAGTTATTCAAACTTATTCCACAAGCTGTATGTCTTGGGATGAGTTGCTTTCATCACAGCATTCAAGAATGGACTGGGTTTATTTTTAAGGTAACCCTTCTACCTACTTTACTCAGGAACACATGTCAAGCCATGAGTGGATGGCATACTTGTGGCCACAATTAGACATTGAAGACAGTGCCATAACAATTATCTGTCACAATTATAGTTCATATAAAGAGAAGTCTGATGGGGCTTCTGGAGAAAAAAAATGTTTTCTAGCTTTTCAAATGAAGTTACTTGAAGAGACAGCCTAAGGGAGAAGCCCACCTTCCAGAAGAGCGGTCGTTAGAAAGAATTGCAGAGGGCTGGGAGGACACACTTGTTCAACACACCTGGAGCCAGCTCTGTCTCTAGATTTTCAGGAATGGGAGCCTAAGGAAGTTCTTGTTGCTTAAGTCAAGTCTTCTGTTGCCTGAAGCAATAAAATTCTAAATGATTTTCGGTATTTATGAACAGAATCATTTTTATACTTTCGGTACAGATGAATCATACTTAATCTACTCTCTTATAACTGTTCTTCATTCATAGTAGAGTTAATTTGTGTAAAATAACCTGCTTGTTAGTTAAGTGACTTGACAGACCACTGTAGCTGGAACTATTGCTATAATGCTAGAAGTGTAGAAATGAACTCCAACAGGGATCACTGGATGTATGTGAGGAAATAAAACTACAAGAACAGATATGTGGATATTACAAAGATTAAAAATTAATTCCTTTAATTGTTAAAAAATATTACTGGTGAGGAGAGAGAGACGACACCATAAATATTTTTAAATGGAGACCCAGATTGCCATAAGACCAGTCCTTGCCGGTGACCTTCATATTCCCATTAGAGCACTCTTTGGGAAAATTTTAAGACATCTGAATCACCTAGGACACTTATACTGCAATAACATAACTCCAAAGCCTCAGAGACTTACAACAACAAATGTTAATATCTTGCTAACACGACGTGTCCATCATGGATGGCTGTGGCTGTCTGCTCACTATCATCATAGTAGAAATAGGCTGACGTTGCAGCCTATCAGATCAATCACAGTGTTTTAGCAGAAATAAAAGGGATCTGACAAGCAAAGGGTGACACATAATAGATTCTTTTAAGAGTGACAGTTAATTTTTCCCCACAATTTATTGCCCACAAGGAAAGTCCTGTGACTATTCCAAAGCATTAACATTCAAGTAGAGTATAAGATCTGAAATCCATTATAACAAAAGTTGATTGGTGATACAAATTCCATCAGTTCTGCATGTACTTTACCATCTAGCTCCCTTACGGTACTTAGAGAAACATACAGAGAACCATTCGATGCATAGAACAGTTATTCAGTTGTTTTCCAGTTTTTCCAACCCCTTACTTGTATTTATAGTAATTTAATGAAACCATATATATATATATATATATATATATATATATATATATATATATATGTTTTTCTTAAAAATAATTTAAGACTTCTTCCTTTTTAAATATCTTTGAGTAGAGCATGTTTTCTTCTTATACATAAATTGCCCCCTTCAATATGAATTATTGCATAACACTGTTTATTTCGGCCTCAACATTACCTCTTAAACCAGCATTAATAAAAATGTCAACCTCTAATATATATATATATATATATATATATATATATATATATATATATATATATAAAATTTCAATATGTAGTAAGAATAAGCAGGAATTAATTTACCTTTGATTTAGGGACTAAATATAGGGAATGTGATTTTATTACTATGATTATTGAAATACTATTTACAATTTCTCAAAATATCTTTAAAAATGATCTTCTACTGAATTTGTATTTAATAATTGCTCCCATGTTTGTCTTACATATAAAATTGGCTAAATTGTCATAATGCTGCTCTTTCAACTTGTCCATGCTTTTTAAAAGCTCCTTGGATGTGACAAATCAACATTAGTCTGTGACTGACTGATACTTTGCAAGTATCTGTGAGTTCATTTCCTTTTGTGTCCTAATGCAAAAATGTTTTTCTGTAACTTGTAATATGTGCCCATAAAAAAATCTAGAAATGAAGAAATATACTTTCATCTTTCTGTGTGGCTCAACCACACTTTTGCTGGACCCACCAATTTTTAACTTGCTGGAAGAATGAAGAATTGATGTTCATTTCATGATGCCAGAATGTACTATAAAAACCTGTCCTGGTTAGCAGAAACCATATTTAGAAGGCATGAGCAGTTGGTGTAGTGATGGGAAAAAAGGAACATTCTCTCACACGTAAAACAAAAAAAAAAAAGTATTGAAAATCAGGACATCGCTGATTCTTTATCTGGTTTCCCCACGAATTCCCTCATTTTCCCTATTAACCCTAGAAACATGCTTAATGTCTCATCAGTGAAACCAGAGTAGCCTGTCAGAGACTTCAAATTGCCAAGCTATATTTTTGTTTTGTTTAATCCAAGGTTGAATACTGTTTTAAGATAGTCTGGATTTCTAGCTTCTTTTAAAAAAATATCAGCAGGTGGGGAAAGTCTATGTTTCTATTCCTGCCATGCATGACAATGTTTGCTCTCAGAGGGCCGCCCTCTTCAGTTACTATAACCCCAATTCCCCTGAGTGAAGTCCATAGGGCCTACTTTTATTTTTGTTACGTGCTTGCCTCCATATATGTGTGTGTTTGCAACACACAGACTAAATGATTTCTTCAGTCCCTTCCTGTTGTAAAATAGTTATGATTTCATGATGGCTTTTGTTTAAGTCCAGTGATGACCTCCTATTTTGCAAATCACACCTGGTATCAATCATTCCCCAGGTTGAAACCTTTGTAGTCACTATTGGGAACTTCCTTAAGCAGAGGAAAATATTTTAAGAGGATTTGGATATATTTTATTGAGACTAGACAAGAGAATTTGGTTCTGGTAATGAGTGGGTTCTGACATGAGATCCTAGATTAAAGGATACAGGTAATGGGCCAGTGCGTGACAAGGAGCGTAACATTCAGCCCAAATAATGCCTGAATGTAGAAAGCGGGGAATGGAAATACTCCAGCAGGGCAGGCAACATTGTACTGTAATGCAGGCTTCAGCTTCTCAACTGTGTGCCTCAAGCCAGCCTGGTAGCTGGTGGGAATATTAATGAGTAATAGGGTTAAACTCTTATGTGTTGTTTGATTGAAAATTTAGTGTTAATGTTAGCTTTCAAATGCTAATGAAAACTGTAATTTAGCCTCTTAGATTTATACTAAATTACCAGCACTTTCCTTTTAATATATGAAGAGGTATGGGTTGAGGTTATCTAATTCAGTATTTGATCTGTCTTTAGGGTTATGTTGACTTGAAAATCCCGAGGATGATAAAAATCGAAACTATGCTAGTGCTTCATTATTTACATTTATTTCTTCCCTCAGTTGATGCACATATTCAACTTGGGAGGCAGAAAAAGCTGGCAGTAGCATTTCATAGGATGAAATGATGGCACAAAGTGTTACTTTGGTCACAAATGTAAAAGTTTTTCTTCAAATCACTAAAATGATACTACTGATGGTATCCAGCTTCCATTTCTCATATGGCTACCAAACTGTATTAAACTTTTAATTCAAATTATTATATCACTTCCCTAAATATATCTTATTGTCAATGCATTCAGAATAAAAGCCATGTAGCAGTTCTAAATATTAAGTATGAGCTATATATGTAGGTTCTTTAAACAACAGTTGTATAGATAATTGTGGGTTATTCCCTGCAGGATATTTTAAAAGTATATAAATGAGCTTAACCAATTCACAATTTCCTCTAGTGTGGCACTTTATTTCCCTGCCTTTTTGATACCCTTTGATGTAGGTTGAAAATTCTTAAGATCCTTAAGAACTGTGGGTCTATAAGTTATTTCTACTTTTTAAATGTATAGCCTAGCAAATAAGCAGAGAATAATTCCTCAAAAACCTCATTACCAATAATATGAATTTTAGATCTTTAATAGCAAAATTTATCTCCATTATTAAGAATTACTTTCTTAAAATGATTGTATTTTCTGGTAGTCACCAACACATAATTCACTGTTTTAACATAACTTGTTCTTCTATAGTATTTTTAAATTTTGACAGGGCTGTGCAGTTTATAAAACATTTTCAAATATATTGTCTCCTTTTAAATTCTCACACCTCTAAGTGCAGGTATAGTAAAATGCATTTTCCCCATAATTCTTATTAAGACAGGGTCAGAATCAGACCAGAAGCCATTTCCTTGAGCTCAAAGTTCTTGCTCCAACTGGCTATGATAGATGATCTTTTAAATAAAAAATTATGTATAAGTGTTTAATTCAAGCATAACATTGCCAAAATCCTTAAGCTTCCTTAATAAATAAAATAAAAATGGATAATAAGTAAAAGTGACCATTTATCAGTTTGTCTGGGATGTTCATTATACCTCTTTGTCCTGTTGTCCCAGAGTTCTGAATGGTACGTTAACTGATCTACCTTCTTTCACTTTCAAGTGTATTCTAGCTTGGGCTATCCTATCTAATAAAAGAGAAACATGGTAATTGGCGTACGACCGCTACCCTTCCCATTGGCTAATCAGCGAGATATGCAAATTAACTGACAGCCAAGATGGCGGCCGGCAGCCAGGCAGCTGGAAACTAACATGAGGCTTGCTTGCTTTAGTGATGGAGGAAGCCAAAGCTTCCCCGCCTGCCTTGCTGGCCTCTCAGCTGCACTCCAAGCAACTATGTTACAAAAATAGAAGCTAAACAAAACCCCAGGCTTCAGCCAGCAGGACCGCAACATTGTTTCAAATACAGAAGGGTAAACAAAGGCCAGAAACCTGCTTTCAGCAGTGGAAGTCTCAAAGCTGGAGCTGAGCCTCAGAGCTAAAGCTGGCCCAGAATGGAAAAAAAAAGGAAAAAAGGACAGGTTGGGAGCTTCAGTCACCCGTCAGCCTGAAAACGGCCCTCAGCCCCTCACTCAGGCTGGCCAGGCACCCCAGTGGGGACCCCCACCCTGAAGGGTGTGTGACCAGCTGCAAACAGCCCTCAGCCCCTCACCCAGGCTGGCCAGGCACCCCAGTGGGGACCCCCACCCTGATCCAGGACACCCTTCAGGGCAAACCAGCCGGCCCCCACCTGTGCACCAGGCCTCTATCCTATATAGTAAAAGGGTAATATGCCTCCCAACACCGGGATCAGCGGAGCCACGAGGCCTCCCAGCACCAGGATCAGTGGAGCCACGAGGCCTCCCAGCACCAGGATCAGTGGAGCAGCGAGGCCTCCTGGCACCGGGATCAGAGTGACAGGGGGCAGCGACCAAACCCCCCTGATCGGCCCTGCTCTGTGTGTGACAAGGTGCGGCATCCCAATCCCCCCCGCCCCCCACGGGCCCTGCTCTGTATGTGACTGGGTAGGGCCATAACCTCCCCATCGGCCCTGCCCTGAGTGTGACAGGGTGCGGCGCCCCAACCCCCTGATCCACCCTGCTCTGTGTGTGACAGGGGGCGGTGCCCCAACTCCCTTATCGGCCCTACTCTGTGAGTGACAGCGGGGAGCTCCCCAAACCCCTGATCAACCCTGCTCTGTGCATGACAGGGGGCGGTGCCCCAACTCCCCAATCAGCCCTGCTCTGAGCCCGACCAGGGGCTGCACCTAGGGATTGGGCCTGCCCTCTGCCACCCGGGAGCGGGCCTAAGCCAGCAGGTCGTTATCTCCCGAGGGGTCCCAGACTGCGAGAGGACACAGGCTGGGCTGAGGGACCCCCTCTGCCCCCCGAGTGCACAAATTTTTGTGCACCGGGCCTCTAGTAAACTATAAGGCACCTAAAGTGGGATACTTGCTGAGAAAAATGGAAAAACAGGGCATTTACCTAAAGCAAATGGTACAAGGTAGAGTACCAGTAAACTATAGAAGAAATAGAGACCATTTACAGATTGTGTCTGAGAAAGTTCAAGCTATATCATACTTGGAAAACCCTAGTTTACACAGCCAATGTATATCTGGCAGATAATCCATTCAGGTAGTGATCTGAGCAGCACAGTAGGTCAATGTTTACTCAAGTCTGTATTGCTCTCAATCAATGTATTAGAAAGCCTACTCCCTTCAACCTCAATCCTCTTCTATCAGTCCTTTGTTCAAAGCAAACTTGCTTGTCAGAAAATTGAAGTCAAAACCACCAGGGTCAGGCAAAGAGGATTTTACTACTGCTCAGAACTTCAGTGAGAATTCCAAAGACTGGGCTGGAATCCAGAAATCTGCTGTGGGATGATCACAGAATGGGCTGTCAGATCATCTTTGTTCTCCGCTCCTAAAGCAGAACTGATAGCAATGCTTTGCAGTTGCTTTTCAAGGATGAAAAGAAGATCTGATAGGAAAGAGGTGAGGACCATATGGAGATTACCTCCCATTGGACAAGGAGCCTTGGGGTGCCCACTATTTATTCAGAGCATTCACACAGCTGCTAAGAATTAAGTGACAGTTTTCCAACCATCATACCCGACTCACTGAAGTGAACCAAAGGGGGTATATTCCACACTAGCATATATATATATATATTTATTTTATTTTTTTGCCAGAACATGTACGTGAACAAATTAAAATGGACAACTTTCAATAACTTCAGAGCTAAGGAGATGATGTAAAATAATCCATTGATAGTGAAGACCTGAGAATGGCAAGAGCCAGATTGTAGTTGAAAGAAATGCTTATAAACTAATGTTACTGCAACGTAAGGCTTTCCAGATTCTATAAAATATTTTTTGCATGTAAAAGTAAAGCTCAGGATAAATCCTAAATAAAATTAGAATTCAGATGAAATAATCCACTTTTTTTAACCATATTTTTCTTCCAGGATCTACTATTCTCTCTTTCTTTCATATAGTCTCTACCATTTTCCTGGGGTGAGTTTAAAGTTCTTGACTCATACTCACCACAATTTACACCATATCTAAACATCATGAAGACTATTTTCCAAATACAGCATTTTCTGAATCAAATAAATTCATAAGTGACAAGATGGAACAATCAAGAAAATGCACTGCCATATTTTTAGTGCACACTGCATTCCTGATTGGCTAATTTGTGTCTCATGTCAGTTATACTATTTGACCTCAGAACAACTCTGTGTTTAAGTATGATTATTCCCTAATTACTGATGAACTAACTATTCTCAGAGAGTTTTAGCAACTTACATAGCTCATGGGATAATAGACGTGGCACTGTCATTTATCTTTATTCCCTTCATCAAAGAAACTTTATCATATCTCTAGCTTTTTAAATTTAGATTGCTAACAAGAAAAAAAATCTAAAATGATTATTAAAAAATATGAATTATGTGTTTAACCTAGTTTCCTCTATATATTGTAATCGTTAACTATTTAAAAAATGCCCCCAAGGAACATAAAATTCAATAAAAAGCACCTGTTATATTAAAATAATTAGAGACATTGTTGGTAAGAAGACTTGAAGTTTCTAAAAATCCCTTGATATTTATAATGTTTTGTTTCTATCCTAATACATTATGAATACGTTTTTAAAAGATGTTGTTATATCATGAACTTTCTTTTTTCAAAAATATTAAAAGGGGGAATGTATAGCCTGATCCTACATCATTTTAAAAATTGAAAATTATTCGAGTTAAATTCCTGACTATAAATAATAAACTTTCTGAAATAGATGAAAACTATTTTTTGGATGTGACAGTGAGTTAGTACCACAAAGTAATTTTATTTTGCACCTATGACTTTAAAGTGCAAACCTTCAAAGAGTCTTAACCATGAAATACTTCACAGCTAATTGGTGCCTGAGCTGAGAGAAGACTATTTCCATTGGAGATGACATTTCTGCTGTATTTCTTGCTTTAATGCCATCACAGAAAATCAGAAATAATAACAACAACAACAATAATAATAATAATAATAATAAGTATTTACCACATTTTATGATCTCCATTACAATAGAACGTTTCTATTTGAAAAGTATTGAGCATCTATAAGTTTAACCACAGTCCAGAAACTGTACTTTTCAAAACCATCTCTGTTACCTGGTTGGAAAAGACATATTCCTTGTTGTCTGCCTTTTATGGAACACTTGCACACAGTCTCTGAATTTTACTCTGAGAATTGATTTTTTTATACCAAACCATTTATATCTCTGAGATAACACTGAGACTATATATATATATATATATATATATATATATATATATATATATATTTTTTTTTTTTTTTTTTTTTTTTTACCAAAGCAAAGCTAATAAATGTGAAATCCTCTCTCCACACTCAAGATATCAATGTAAGGAGGATACGTTTGAAAAATTGCTCTAATACATCAGAAAATATAAAAATCAATAAGCTATAAAAGCTAAAAAGCTCCTTCAATTTTGTCCCCTTATTGCTCAGTGTAGGTGGCCAGGGCCCAGAGAACAACCCAAGGTTGCAAAAAAGCCATTATACATCTAGTTGTGTATTGCAGACAATATGTGTAGCTCTGCCAGGAAGGGAAAAGTGTGCATCTGCCAAAGAATAGGGAGCGCTGAATGGCCTCTAAGTTCCTGTTTGTTTGATTGAGAGCTGGAAAGTGTGCTTGAGAAATCAGGCAGGGGAGACTGTATTTTATTGCCACTTTTGTGTGAAAATAAAAAAGGTCCAAAGAGCCCTTCCCTCTTCCTTTTCTTCCTCTGCTATTTTTCAGGCATAGGAAGTGAAGGGTGCTTTATAACGGACATTGTCGTCAGACTCTGGGAAAGTAGTAAAATGCAGCACCTAATGTTAAGTAAGGCCTATGCTTCAATCATATAGGGCAAAAATAATCTTCTTGCCTGAAAACTTTAAAATTGTATTTTTTCCTGAACATGTATAGGGCATGCCAGGGTTATCAGAATCAGTCAGTGACGGCTATGGTTAAACAATGTTGTTTTATGCCAGTGGTCTCCAAATATTTTCATTATGCATTACAATTACTACTGCATTATTACTACTTTTGAGTAAATGCCATCAATATCCATTTTTAAATAGATGCATGCGATGTACTAATAAATTATGTATGTTGTGCCTCATATTTAACAGATGTAAAGGATTTGCTCAAACATGAATATACACAAAAGTTCTTCCATCACAAAAAACCATCTTAAATAATGCCTGGGATGTTAACTGTGGAAGTCTGTTCTTCAGTGTTCTTATTAGCTTTAAGGCTGCAGCCTTTGTACCTTAAAGCAGTAAAAAAGGAAGTGTCCAACCACTCCCTGCCTGTGCTTTTTCCTTAAATGGGATTTAGGTATGGCACCGAACTAAATATAAGATTCTTGACATTCAAAAGGGACCATCCTAAGGTCTTCACAAAACCTTAATTTTCCAAAATAATTCCAGCACTTTGGTAGCATATGTTCTATTACTGTTTAGCGTCCCTTCCCATCTTTTTCTAGTGTGCTTTTCTATACTACAGTGGTTGAAAACTATATTCTCAAAAGTCCCTTTTACCTAGGGTCCTGAATACAAATGAGGTTCCAGCAACTAGATGTGCTTCATAAGAATCAAAGCAGATAGATAAGGCAGATGCTATCTCACTGATGATTTGGGCTCTCTCCTGACAAGAATGGTTGTAAGCATGTGGAATCTTTTCTGTAACTAACATCGTGGGTGTTGAGAGACAGCGGCTGTGGGGGTACCTTCCTAGATAGCAGCTGTAGTGGTGTTTTCTTGGACTGAATTGTTCCAGTGGTGGTGTTTTGTCTCCCTTTCTGATAGGGACAGAATTAGTTGCTCCCTTGGTAGCTTCTGATAGTCTCTCCTGGAGTCAACATAAAGTTCACTTTTGTTGTCCTAAGATGTCTATGTACTCTTAATTAGCTCTATTCAATCACTTTCTGCTTAAAATGTTTGGTATAATCCCTGTTTCCTGAACTCAAACCTGACCAAAACAAACATAAAATATGTACATGACAAGTAAAGAAGCACAAAAAGAAGCCCTGAGATGAGTGATTTAAATTAGTACTTTAGTAATTATTAAATTACTAATCAGTACTAAAGTACCAATTACTATGTCATATAACTTTAAAGCTGAAATGAAAATATTAGAAAATTCATGCTAAACGCCTTGTTTAGTTTTCAATTTGAAAGCCATCACAATCTCAGTAAAGGAACCACAATGTAAATGTATAAGTAGAAAGACAAACATGCCTATATGAAACTTACAGCTGCTATTTCATCCTGTTAAATAATATGCAAAAACAAAATAATAGTTAGTAGTGAAAAAGCCACTTGGCTGGAAGATATATGTGTATGCCTGGTAAGGAAATCATGTGATAAGTTAACTAGCACAAAGACTTACTGGTTACCATTACTTTAAAATATATATATATATTTTTATTAATTTTAATCTCTCCCACATGCAACCCGGCCATGGATGAAGCCTACCGGAATTGAACTGGTGATCTTTCTGTGCACAGGGTGATGCTCAACCAGCTGAGCCACACTGGCCACGGCTACCATTCATTTTAATTTCAACCACACACTCTATTCTCCATTGTGAAAAATAGTCATTTATGTCTTTGTGAAAAAATTCACAAGGATAGATTTCAGAAGTACATGAAAGTAAAAGTTGAATGTTTCCATAAGTCTGGATAATTCAGTCTTTAAGGAATTTATTCATATAAAATCTGTGACTTTACAACAAATATAGAATCCACTGAATGGTAGAAGTTTTAAAGTTAAATTTATCTAATTTATATAACTGAGCAGCCGAATGTACATTTTTCTCTGGTTTAGGTTGAAAATAAAGCATTGCATTTTTATTGAACTTAAATGTATGTCAGAGTTGAAGCAAGATGCTTAGTTAGGTACTTTAATAAGCAATAACTCCACAGACATTTTATATGATATTTATAGTAAATAATGTCAGGAATACCCTCTATGAGCTTATAAAATATTTAGTCCAACAATAAAAGAATCAAATATTCTTTTTGAGTTATATATGATGTTTGCTACTTCTAATAATTAGAGAGATTTAAAGGAGAAAAAATATAAACCTGGAGAAAAATAAGTATACAATAATCTCTTATGTTTAAAAATCTAATGAGATGAATTTATCATTACCTTATTAATAATATTAACTTTGTTCAAGAAGCCCAAAGGGTTAAATGAACAATTAGTATAAACTTTTATTTCAATAAATGGAAGATTCTAAAATGCTCATTTTAGAATCTGATATATTTATAAATATATTTATAATCATAAATAGAAATACATGGAATGAATTATATTAGTTTTGATATTTACTAAAGTGTCTTCTTAGGTTTCCATTGTCTTTATAACTCAAATATTACATATTATCTGGGACGGGCACAACCATCTTTCTACAATACTCTGTAGGGGCTAATATTAATTAACTAGGGGCCCGGTGCACGAAATTCGTGCACTGGGTGTGCGTGGGGGGGGAGTGTCCCTCAGCCCAGTCTGCCCCCTCTCACATACTGGGAGCCCTCAGGCGTTGACCCCCATCACCCTCCAATCGCAGGATCGGCCCCTTGCCCAGGCCTGACGCCTCAGACAGAGGCGTCAGGCCTGGGCAGGGGACCCTCATTTCCCCCCATCACTGGTTCTGCCCCCAGCCCAGGCCTGATGCCTCGGCCAGAGGCGTAGACCCCCATCACCCTCCGATCGCCTGATCGGCCCCTTGCCCAGGCCTGACACCTCCGCCAGAGGTGTCAGGCTTGGACAGGGGACCCCCATCTCCCCCTGATCACTGGCTCTGGCCTCCACCCAGGCCTGAGGCCTCTGGCCCAGGAATCATGCCTGGGCAGGGGACCCCCATCTCCCTCTGATCGCTTGCTCCACCCCCTGCCCAAGCCTGACGCCTCTGACCCAGGCTTCAGGCCTGGGCAAGGGGACCATCATATCCCCCCAATCCCCGGCTCCGCCCCCCACCCAGGCCTGATGCCTCGGCCAGAGGAGTTGACCCTCATCACCCTCCGATCACCAATCACCGGATCGGCCCCTTGACCAGGCCTGAGGTCTCTGGCAGAGGTGTCAGGCCTGGGCAGGGGACCCCCAGCTCCCCGTGGTTGCAGGCTCCGCCCCTGCCCAGGCCTAACTCCTCTGGCCTAGGCGTCCGGCCCGGGCAGCGGGGACCCACAGCTGCAGCGGCCCCGCGATCGTGGGCTCCGCTTTAGGCCCAGGCAAGGGACCCCTAGCTCCTGGGACTGCCAGCTTCGACCGTGCCCAGCTCCCATCGCTGGCTCCACCCCTACTTCCTGCTATCACTGGCCAGGGCGGCAAAGGCGCCTGATTTTCTGATCATGGCTGGGGGGCAGGGCAAAGGCGGCCCCAGGGCCGCCTTTGCCCTGCCCCCCAGCTCTTAGCTCCCCCCTGGGTTTCTGATCACTGTAAGTGGCAGGGGGCTTCTTCCTGCTTTCCCTTTCGCCTCCCTGCATTGTGCCTACATATGCAAATTAACCGCCATCTTGTTGGCAGTTAACTGCCAATCTTAGTTGGCAGTTAATTTGCATATAGCCCTGATTAGCAAATTAAAACGGTATCGTTGTACGCCAATTACCATTTTTCTCTTTTATTAGATAGGATTGTAAAGACACAAAACACACATGTGTGGGCACTCACACTCAAAGCCTTACTGTCAAAATACATAAAAGGTAAAGCTAAGTTTTACTAATTATATCAGGGTAGAGAATATATCACAATAATCACAATAAGACTTCATAAAAGGATTCTCTTGTAATACTTCACTCTTTTCTTAAATGTTTCACTGCCGTCGGAATCTCCTACATCTATTTTTCCTAGTACCTTCTTTCCAAATCCTGGTTTACTGCTCTTTCTATTCATGTTACTAACTTTCCTTAGAGCTTGTTTTACTGTATCCCCAACTGGCACAATTTAGCCTTTTCTTGACTGCAGTTCTCCTTTAGACCCACTACTTCCCTCAATACAGCATTAGGTGGCAAAGTCATCTAACTGCTTAGAATGCAAAGTAGAGAAGTGATTGCAAGTGCCATTTTTCCCCCTCATCATACATACTGTGTATGTATGTTCAATAACCTCATAGAATCAGTTGGTTTGTTAAAGACAATTTATATAGTGTAAATGCTATTTAATTTATTGAAGAGCAGACAAAATGATTAGTTAAGGTTAGTATGTAATGTTTATAGCCATTTGATAGTTTCATTTTTGAAGTAGATATTTTTACCTGGGCATAAATTAGCATTATGTATTGACATTTTATGCATATCTGCTATCAGTGGGTCTGAATAGGAAATTAGACTAAGGTGATCATGTTTCTGTCTTTCTTTCTTTTTTTCTCTTGGAGAAAAATGTGGAGAAAAGCACAGCATATACTCCATGGCTGTGGACTATAAACTAAATAAAGAAGTGATATTTATTATCATTGAAAGTTTTGGTCAGAAAGTGTTGATACTAGAGTTTATAACGTTCAAATGAAGCACAGCTAGGCAACAGTAAAGTCCAGCATGTGGCTTTGTGACAGAGTTGATGATCTGTGATGGGACTGTCTGATCTTTTCTGATAATTGTATCATCAGATATCTACTTGTCTTTTACATGAACATTCCACTCCCTAATGTTTAGACCTTGCCCACATAAGTAAGATACCATTTTATATAAATCTAGTTCTTTCTAGCTGAGTATTATTGCTTGTGTCTTCCTTCTTATCAGTTATGTATTTAATTCACCAAAAGTATCACTGTGATAGTCACTGACAGAAGAAAGATTAATTCATAGAATCAATCCTCAATAAGTTCATGACCTCGTGTGAGCATGGAATTACATGGCTATCCATTACCTCATTTGTAAAGTCAACATCATGGGATTCCTGTAAGGACTGGATGAGTTGATCCATAAAAAAGCACTTGGAATAGTTCTTGGCACATTTTAAGAATGTAATGGTAGTTAGAGTTGAGGCTGGCAGGGGCCAATGTGCAAAAGCAGCTAAATAGATGGTGTGTTCAGGGCATGCAACAAGCCTGATAGGGCTGCAACATAAGACAAACCTATTCTGTAAACTCATTTGAATATCAATGCAACAGAAGTAATTGATAAAATAAATATACTTTGATAAATTTTACTAAGCATTCTAAAGCCAAACCAAAATTATATTTTGATTTTTAAGTTCATTAGTCCTGTCTTCCTTCCATTAATTTACGTAAGGGGTGTGTGTGTGTGTGTGTGAAAGAGAGGAAAATGTAAGGAAGAAAGAATAGCCTCTTGAAGAATCTCTTTTCTTTTCCTGGTACACACATAAACATATTTTGGAGATTCTGTCCACTTACTGATCTAGAAGTCAATTTCCCCATATGAAGCCCCTGAAGACAGACCATCAAAATGTCATCCCTCTGATCAGAATGATGAGGAATCCTTACCCTGAAGAGGAAAAGATTCACCTTTTGAAACTGACTTTGCTTACTCTGGATGAAATCTACCTGCCACCATTTTCTAAGAAGACACTCTTTTCTGGATTGACCCACAAACCCTGTTAAACCCGGATTTCTTGGATTTACTTCAGTGCTACACTTTCTGGAATGTTTGCCAGTGTTCTTTTTAATCCATCAAGTCTTTTCATTCTTCCTTAAAAATTAAACTCTCAAATTTTACTTAACTCCTTTCTTAAAGCTTCAAGACCACTGTACTCTCATTGTTAAAATAATTTGAATATTACACCCAGCCTTCCAATAATTATATTGTCCACAACGCTTGGCAATTTAATATTTTTGTGAACATATTTATCCCCAATCAATATCATAAATTGCTCTAAGTCAAGTTTCATTTTATACTATTTATGCTTCCAACATTTCTGATATCTGCTACATACTCAATAACTATTTAGTAAATTTGAAAGTCATTTAGGCAAAATTGCACAAGTATTTAATTTTGCTCTACGAGAAATAAATAATTGAGAAACACAGTTTTGACTCTGTCCTTTCTCTGAATCTTCATATAGTTTATAGAGGATGTGAAGATACATCATGGCACAATTTATTAAGGCAGCTATGTAGTGCCCCGTTCCAGTAACTGGCTTTAGGTGAATATGAGCACTGTCAGTAAATGGCAAAGAAAATTAGATTAAGAGAGTTATATAATTTAAATGACTGTTCTACATCCTGGTGATTGTTTTTAAAAGGGCTAGGACTTTTATTGAGTATCACAATTGAATGTTGTATTGCTTTTCTTTGTTTGTGGAGATGAGGTAAATATAAAAGCCTATTAATATGAGAACTAAATAACTAAATACCTCATGGCAATTCAAGTTATTAACTTAGTAGTTGGCCAGTACTAAAAGGCAAAATTCTCCCATTATTGTATATAAGAGGTGTATTAAGAGCAATTTATTTGTAAGAAAGCTGAAGCAAATTTTATCCTTTCTACTGGTATATTGCAAAGACTATAAGGATAAAACCAGATACTTTTGTCTCACCTCAGATATTTGTCAAGCATATATATCCAGAAATGTGAAATTTTAAGGAAATTTCAAAATTATATTATTTGTTTTCACTTTATACTTCTATTTAAAAGGAATAATAAAATGGGTAAGTATAATTTATTTAAAACGAGATCTACACACAGAGACAGAGTTAATACTAAATTAGCTGCTTTAATGGAAGGGACAATGTCTGAATATCTAAAAATAAGTTCTCTTTGGCTTTTGAAATAAGCTCAAAGTTTAATAGGGCATATTTACTAATTATATTTAAAATGTCAATTAAAAATATTAAAATGAGTTTATATTTTTAGATTTACACAGAACATATACATGTCAGAATAAATAATTCACATTGTGAAAGGAAAAAATAAAAGTCAGTTTTGTGGCAAAATAATTTTTCTCACATTTAGATATGCATTCTCATAAAATTAATGTATGCTTAGAACATTTAACAAATACACAAAACTTGATTTCTCGTCTGATTATTAACAATTATGAGTTAACTTGTATTTTTGTTTGGCTTTAGAATGGATAATGATGAGTTTATATCTTTGTTTTTAGAATGGACTATACAGGGTATACCAAAAATATATACACATTTTGAATAATTATTAATTCCAATGAATTAAATCTGAAAAGAAAGAAACACTGGAATTAATAATTATTCAAAGTGTGTATAGATTTTTTGTGACATTCTATATATAATTAACATAAGGTTTTGGTGATAGCTTATCTATATCAATAAAATCAGCAAATAAAGAAGGTACTAATATAAGTGGCCAATTAATATTGTGAAAGATATTTTGAGATTCTAAAGAAAATAACATATATTAATTGTATACAGTTTTTCCCAGAGATGTTTGGATTTTTCTCATATTCCTATTCTAAAGGAAGAGTGAATTTTCTTACTTTTTTCTACCACTATAGAAAGCAAAAAATTTTCAATTTTTTTATTTGCTTCAGGTAAATTTAGAAATTCTGATAGTATATTCTCTTAAAAAAAGATTTTTCCCCCAGTATATGTAGCTGACTGCTATAATCTAGCAGTAGTCCTGGCAAAAAAATACCTCATAATATTTATCACTACTTAATAAAGCAGGGGCAGAATACCTGTTTTGCTGTAGTAATCCTCTACCTTCTCACATTGTTTTTAGAGACAGTGATGACTTTTTCTTAGTTGAGCAAAGTCTGTACATAAGGATTGACCTTTTTTCAATGAGCATTTTTTGTTGTTGTTTTTTTCTCCATTGATTTTTAGAGAAATTGGAAGAGAGGGAGGGGGGGAGAAGAAAAGAGAGAGAAACATCAATATGAGAGAAACACATTCATTGGTTGCCTCGCACACACACACTCCAACTGGGGCCGGGATTGAACCTGGCACCCATGTGTGTCCTTGACTGGAATTGAACCCAGGACCCTTTTGCAGGCCAACGCTCTAAACCCCGAGCCATACCAACCAGAGCAATGAGCAGTCATTGTTAAATATGTTTCCACATTTACTGCTTTTCAAATATAACATCCATATAGTATTTCATATCTTACTTTCAGGCCATGTGGCTGTTACTAATATTCAAAGCAAAGCACCACCATTTAAGAATGATTACATAGTTAATTCAGAAATAAGCATTAATTAAATTTTTGTTTAAAAGATCATGCCTCCCTACAAATTAAATTTATAAGTTCAGTCAAAGATTTAATTACCTTTTTAAATTATATGTTGCTAAATTAAGTAGTGTGGTTGGATTTTTCACTTCTTAAACAGTTATGTTTATATTATGTAGATCTAGCTCTGAGTTCTTGCCCAGAATGTCAGGCAATGAGCCAGAATTGAGTTGAATCCTTTTGATGTAAATGATGCTCAGGGTGACCTAAAGTACACTATAGAGCTGAGCAGCCAAATGCCTACTCATATCCAAATTATAATAGACCTGATTGCAATTTCAGAATCTCAACAGCATATTTAAAATACAACTTTAGAGCTGAAATGCCTTTCCAAACAAAGACACCTTGCCATTAGAAACTCTTTACAATCTTTCCTGTTTGTTTCCCATTTGCATGTAAAAATCCCATGAGTAAAATAGAGTAAACAATTAATTCCACTTAAGTTTGTCATGAAAAGGAAGTATAATATTTGATGACAAAGCTCATAGTATTATCTTCAACAACAAAGAAGTTATATTTGATTAGAAAAGTTAATTACATGCATAAAGAGAGCTGAGAAGCTAACAGCTAATCACTCATAAAGGGAAATTAAATCTAATTTTCTAACTGACAGTTGCTATCTGGCAATGTTTTTATTAAACAAAACAAATTTCAATTTACTATTGTGGGAACTCTAAAATTTTATGGGGCACAAGCAGACATATATAAATTAGATTCAAAGCCAATGAATACAGAGGGCTGCAGCAAGTCAGCACTTTTTTTCAATGGATATTTTTTGTAGTTTTTGTTGTCACTGTTAACTATTAGCAGCTAAATTAAATCATAATGAAGCATTGCAGAAATCCTTAAGATCTAATTCTCTTTGCTCCTTTTTCATTGCTGCCTCAATTATTATGGAGAACTAAAGTGAGAAACTTATTATTATGTAGAACTAAAGTGAGAAAAATGCTTAGGATATTGAAGCCTCATGCACAATTAAAGCTACTTCATACTGATGATCTTATCTGTCTGGTATTCTGTCTTTACTATTGGCCCAGAACTTACTCATTCATGTCAGAGTGAAACAAGGCCTTAAAAATGTGCTGAAAATACACTTTCACTTAGGAAAACTTTACTGCAATTCTAGCTAAAGAACTAACAATAATCATAAAAAACATGAAGAAAAAGTATTTTGAGGAGTTTTCAATGGTTTTGAACAAAACAGCTCCACTCTGAGTCATTTTCTTAGTGGAGGCATGACCTCCAGTCAAGAGACATCACTAGTTAAGATGGCAAGAAGATTACATTGAGTCTGAAAGAGCATTCTTTGTAGTATATAACTACTGGCATATTATAAAAAGTTCTTCTATCATTGAAATATTGGTGTTGAACACATTTAAAAAAACACACATATTTTATTGATTTTTTACAGAGAGGAAGGGACAGGGATAGAGAGTTAGAAACATCGATGAGAGAGAAACATTGATCAGCTGCCCCCTGCACACCCCCTACTGTGGATGTGCCTGCAACCAAGGTACATGTCCTTGACCAGAATCGAACCTAGGACCCTTCAGTCTGCAGGCCGACACTCTATCCACTGAGCCAAACCGGTTAGGGCTGAACACATTTTTAAGACAAGTCGCTTTCCTTGTGTTTAGTGAAAGTGTGTTCATTCACAGTTAAACAGTGGCCCAAAGACCAGCCATTGTCTTCGTTCTACTTATCCAGTTCCAGACGATCTGTTAAAACTACCCAATTCATATTTGTCATAAGACAAGGGGCTACAGGTGGAAGTAGGTGCCAGTTTAGAAGCATGTCATGGTGATCTTCAAACACAGCCATGAGAACAAAATAAAACTTTGCATTTTAAATAAATCCAAAATGTAATCCTGTTATTGCAATTGGCTACAATTCTAGCAAACAAAGTATACAGTTTTCTCTTATTTTATACAGCCTCTGAAAATTGAGTTCACCTGGCATTATGTATAATAAAAAATTTGAGAGGAACAAAAAAAAAGGAATTATGATATACATTTATTATTATAAAGTATTTCATGATAAGCATGGCTGTTTACCAATTGGAAGCCATTACATTCAAATATGGTGGTCACATCTGATCTGTAGCACCATCACAGTGTATATGGGAGGTATTCATTTTATCTGGGGGGAAAAATTCAAAGTAACCATAAATTTGCTTATAATTTCTTAGTAAATCAACAACAACAACAAAACTGTATGGTAAACAGATGATCATTCATGATTAAGTATGTAAAGAAAATTCTATGGAAATGTTTTAAGTTTTGCCATAAATTTGTAGCATCACCAGGAGGCTTTGTAAAATCAATAATATTCTGGCTTTGCAATTCATAGGAAAGTATCCTTGATTTAATTACTCTCTTTTAACATTGATACTGTAATAGAATATAAAACAGTGAATTCAATTGGTAGAGAAAAACATCATTAAAATCAAGAATTCAAAGACAACCCTTAGCTAACTTATTAATTTTTTTCACCCAACATTGATTATTATGCATATCATATTTTCCTATACAAAGAAAAGTTTAAAACAATAATTAGAACCTCTAATATTTTCTCTAAAAGATTATCCAACAAAACAGTCACCTCAAAACACTGTTGTGAGATATTCATAATATATTGCCTAGCATAGTGTGAGGGCGGAACAAGTATTTCTCTATCCTCAAGGTTCTTCAGGATGGTCTAGACATAAGGCAGATTAGCAAGAGAAAATAACCGAATTTAGTACATACATATAAATAGGAATCCACATAATTGAGCGAATCAGAGACCCCACATGCAGGAGAGGTTCAGAGATGTCAAGGGACTAGTAGATATTTAAGACATTCTGAGCAAGGAATGAGGTAAGGTATCATGGCAGTTTCATGGTCATTGCAAGATGCTTAGTAAATAGAAGTTTATCCTGCCCTATAGATAGGTCAAAAGTGGTTATCTCTGGTACTCATTTATTATGAGCTAGGCCTTAATTCAAGTTCTTCTAGGTAGTTAATAGAGGGGCAGATGCTTTTCCTGAACCCAAAAGAATCTGCACACCACAGAGCTACATTTTGGGGTGACTCATTCTGAACCCCCCACAATAGAATCCATCAGTAATATTTTTGATAAATTAAATTTAACTCTGAGTTTATTTCATTGTTACTGGAAATATTGTAGTTTCCCAATATTATTATGTGTATTGATAATTTATACAGATGAATTTTTTTCTCATTGTTAAATAAATACACCTCATCTCTCCTCAAAATTCACTTTTCTTCGTCTCTTGAACCTTACAGAAATTGTGTAAAGGTAAAAAATTACTTTTTGAAAAAGACCAAGCTTCTAGAACTATAGAAATCTATGGGATTAAAATTACTAGGCATAATAACCCTGGCTAAAATTCCAGCAAAAGAATGTTTACTACAAATTAATAGAAAGTAGGCAATTGAAAATTAGCCACAGAAATCCAAACGTTTTACATTGCTTCCAGGAATATGTCCTTAGAGTTACATTCAGGTTGACTCAAAGCTCAGGTCAAATATCTATAGTAAATGCTTTTCAGTGCTGTCATCAAGGGTTCAAGAAAAAACATTGTCTCAATGTTGCTCATTTTTTCTCTGATCTGAAATCCTTCAGGCTCACTCCTGCCCCTAATTCTCTAAAGTCTTTAAAATCTACCTTCTCTACCAGACTCATCTTTGTGAAAGCAAAACTCATCTTTACATTTTCAGAACATCATCATTTTAGAGTTGAACTATTTCTAAATCAGTTAAAAGAATAAAGAGAAAATTTATATGTATCTAGTCTTTTATAATTACCACATAATCTCTTTGAGTTTTCTTGTGGATTTGATGCCAGTTCCTTTTTATCTTGAATAATTTCCTTTAGTATTCTTGAAAGACCAGACTCCTACCCATGGAAGTTCTGTTTTGTTTATGTAGGAATGTTTAGTTGGCTTTTTTTAAAAGATAGTTTTGGTGAATCATGTTCTTTCTTTCAGCACTTTGAACATATCATCCTTTTGCCTCCTGGTCTCCAATGTTTAAGATGAAAAGTTAGTTTTTAAGTTTTGCAGGGTTCCCTTGTATGTGTTGAGTCATTTTTCTCTTATCTTTGTCTTTCACCACTTGAACTATGGTATATCTGAGTTTGGATCTTTTTTATTTTATCCTTCTTAAGTTTTACTGTGTTTTTTAGGTCTGTACATTGCTGTTTTTCATCAAGTTTGGGACATTTTCAACCATATTTCTTCAAATATGTTTTCCTGCTTTTTTATCTCCTTTCTCTCCTGATATTTCCATTATAAGTATGTCAATATGTTTAGTGTCATCTCACATTTTTCTGAGACTGTTCATGTTTTTTTATGCTTTTCTTGCTTAGAACACACCATCTCTACTTGTCTACTTTCAAAATGATTTTGTTCTGCAACTCAAATATACTCTGAGACACTTTAGTGAACTTTTGCTTTTTTTTTTAATCATTATAGTTTTTACCTCCAAAATTGCATTGCCTTTAAAGAAAAATCCTGCCCCTGTTATTGCAGTCCCTACTGATGAGACATTATTATTATATCTTCCTTTAATTTTTAAACATTTGGTTAATCTTAGTTCTTTGAACATATTTATACTAGGGGCTTTGAAGCTTTTGTCTGCCAGGTCCAACAGCTGAGCAAAAATCAACCCTTCAAAGTTAGTTACTATTGCTTATTGACTTACTATGTAAAGGTCTCATTTTCCGGTTCTTTTAGTGTGTCATAATTTTTATTGAAAATTAGACATTTTAGGCCATATATTGTATGATTTCTGAATACCAAACTCCTTCCTCTTTCTTAAGGCTTGATTTTGTTTTTGTTTATTGGTTTTTATTTACTGACTTGGTTATATAAATTCTCTGAAGTTTGTTTCCTCCATAGTGTACAATATTAAATGGCTATGCTCAGAGTTTGTTTTGTTTTTACTTTAGCCTGTCTTGCCAGTATCCATATAAACCATTTATTAACCAAAGGCTGCTTTTAAGCTATCTTAGGCAGATGTAATTTTACTCTTTACTGCTGAATGTATGTGTGGCTTGCAGATTGTTTATATATTCATAGTTGGTAAATTGTTTATATATTCATAGTTGGTAAAGTTTACATATTTTTTCTTTATGTTTAGCCAGAGACTAGGAGCTCAAGGATGGTCTTTTCTGGCATTCCTAAGAATGGGCAGTCTTGAGCATATGAACAGCTTTCCAGACCACCAATAATTACTTTAGTTTTATTTTCACTCCTGTATTCCTAGGATTTGTACTAGGTCTGAGTAATTTATTATTCAGCTCATATTTAGTTATTACATAAGACTCTAGAGCCCATTGTGTTTTGCTGTTGGATATGGGAGTAGTTTGGGATTGGGAGCTGGGTAAGGAAAGGAAGCCTCATAAGGAAAGAGAACTCCAGTCTTCTCAGTTGTGCCTGCCTACAATAGCACTTCTACAATGCAGAACTGGGGATGAAAAAATATGCTAGTGGCCTTTCCTGAAGTACAACTATAATCCTAGACTAGGAGCTGGCAGGAGAGGAATCTTGGCCACATTTGTCAAGAGTAAAATGCCCACAATAGAACTTCTGTCTCTTAGTGGGAGAGAAGAAGATGTGAAGGGAGGTCATAAATCTAATGCTGCAGAACCTTGCTGTTCTAAATGATATTTAGCAAATTTTCTTGGGTAAATGTCCATTTGCTATATGTCCTTAGGAACATTTACAGAGACTTTAATTTTTTTCACCATTTAAATGACTGATTTTCTTGGAAAATTATCCATCAATTTCCTCACACCACCACTCACTGTAGAATATTTACAAAATCCATTTGAGGTCATGCTGTTATTATCCCAAATTTAAGATGAAAAAACTAGGCTCAGATGAAATGCCTAATTTGCTTTTGTTGAATTTCCTTGACTTAGTACAATTCTCTGGCCGATAGTATTAATTCAACACATATTTTTTTAAAAGTTTGTTTGTTAATGAAAATAATGTATCTGAGCTTTCCTTTAGAAGCTTTAAGTCCAACAATTAAAATCTAATATTCTTAAGTGTTTTATAGAAAAATTAAATCAAATACATGTCAATGTCATGAGTTGAGTCATACTACAATAATTATAAGCCAGAGATCAGTGAGTAGAGTGGATCACATTGATTCTGTTTGCTCAAGTCGTTGAAAGTGAGTCTTCATAGAGTTCATTGAAATTATTACTACAATGTCCTTTAAGAACCCCTCTCTGAAGCAAAACCAGGAGTGACACATATTGAGAAATAAGTGCACTGACTGTTAAATCTTCGTGTGACACATGTGCTTCGTGCATGAGAACACTGAATGGCCTGGGATTTAAGTGAAGTTCAGAGCCTGCAGCAGATATGCTTCCCAGAGCAAATCACTCCTCTTGACTCTGAACTTTGCCAGATGACCTGAGGCAAAGTGCTGACTGAGGCTCTGTATGCCCAAATCACTGCCCTTGATCAATGAATGGCTCCTCTCTCCAGGATACATCATTTCAGTCCTGTTGCTTCTATGGGATCATTCAGGAAGGCATTCAAGGTTGTGGTGAAAATCAAACTTGTAAAGAAATTTATTTAAGTTCTCTCAAATGAGTTCTATTATGTCAGGACTCACGTACTTAATGCTTAAGAAGAATGACTTTATAATTTACTATAGGAGACAATTGCCTAGCGAGGAGGAAATTTATTTTGGTTGGCTTTTTATAATTCAGATTTTCTGATCAAATGTCAAAATTATACTGGGTGAGCAAAGTTTGGTTTACAGTTTTTCATTATTTACTCTGTGTTTCAGGGACTCACAACTGCCAACACTTGTATTTTCTCTCTTTTTTTATTTTTCTTATGTAGCTACAGCTTAAATAAATAACTATCGTTTAAAGAACAAAAGTAAGAAAATTAGAATTATTGTGTTGGTTCATTTGGGAAATATTAAAAGTGCTATAGGCCAAGTACTTTTTGTTGTGGTTGCCAGTCTTAAGTGATGCAATGCTTTAACCCCTCATGATGTCTGTGCTGGGAAGAGTATTGGCCATCTGGGTTTGGTTTCTACCTTTGCCACTTAAAAGATCTATGACTTAACATCTGCTATGTAATCTCTGATTATCAGGTATTTTTCTTTAAAATGCATATAGTAATATCTATTCCACATGATTGTGGGCATTGACTAAGATAAGTACATGTAAATATTCTTTGTTTACATAGTGCTAGGTAAATTCAGCATACACACACAGATACACAAATGTGTTTTTTTTTCCCTCTCACTTTTTATATAATGGAGCAGAGATTTGATTAATTGAACATACTAAATTTGTGGATTCTGAAATTAAATTATAACACTAAATGAAACTGCAGATAATATATAATTTACATATATAATTTATCAGTATGTTTTATATATGTGTATACATAATGCTTTATATATATGTGAGTGTGTTATATAAAAATATGTGCTAATTTTGCAAGACTGGTCATTAGATTGTTTAATTGCATAAATGGTTCTGAAACCACTGAATATCCATGTAGGCATATATTTGATCTATACTTCATATACAAAAATGAACTCAAATAATTTATAATTCTAAAATTAAAACCTAAATTGTAAAACTTCTAGAAGAAAACATAGGAGAAAACTTTTGTAATCTAATGTTAGGCATCAATTTCTTACATGTGACTGCAATGCATAATACATAAAATAAGAAGTTGATAAATTGGTTTTATCAAAATTAAAATGTATGTTGTCAAAAAACGTTAAGGGAATGGAGAGACAAAATAAAGACTGAGAAAATATCTGCAAATTGTATATATGGTAAATAATTTTTACCAAAAATATATGTCAAAACTCTCAAAAGTCTACTCAAAACTTAATAAAAAAACAAAAAAAAAATAAAATTGGCAAAACATGTCAATACTTTATCAAAAAATATATAGGGTGTCCCAAAAATGTACATACACACTTTGAATAATTATAAAGGCAGTGTTTATTCAAATACATTTCATTTTCAAAATTGAGCTATTGGCTATTAAAGTGTGCATACAATTTTTGGAGACATCCCTTATATCTATGAAAAAACAGGACATGAAAAGATACTGCACATCCTTAGTCATTTGAAAACTACAAATTAAAACCAAATGGGATAATACTATATATTTATAAGAATGGATAAAATTTAAAGATTATTAAGTGTTGGAAAGCATGTAAGGATAGTGTTTTAAAAAACATTTCTGGTAGCAATACAATGATAGACCACTTTGGGAATACATAAATTTATTTTAATAAGTGAAGTGTACACCTACAATGAGATCCAGTTACCCTCTGTACTAGCTATTTACACAAGAGAAATGAAAGCTCATAGAAATATTTATATAAATACTTTACACAAGTGTTCATAACGGTTTTATTTGTTAGCCAAAACTGAAAATTAAATACCCATCCCCATATGGATAGACAAATTGTAGTATATCCATACAATGTAGTATTGCTTATCAAGAAAAAACAAATGAATCATTGATACATGTTATAACCTGGTAGAATATTAAGGTAGTATTGAGTGGAGGAAGCAAGACAGAGTATACACTGCATGTTTTCACTTATCTAAGTTTCTAGTCATATAAACTAATGTATAATGATAGAAAATAGATCCGTGGTTATCTGTAAAATGGTTTGAGTGGGTGGGAATGATTACAAAGGGGCACAGGGAAACTAGATATGTTCATTATCTTGATAGTGGAGACGTAAGAATATATCAAACTTACAAATGTGCACTTATGTGTAGTTTATTGTATGTCAATTATACCTCAGTACAGCTCTTTTAGGAAGTTAAAAGTCATTTTGAATTTGAAACACCATTGTCAATCTCTGATTGATTGCTTCTCTATGATGCCATAGTGGTTGAATGTTTATGCTACAAAATCAGAATTTTGAACGGTGAAAAACCATATTGGTGATTTTTATAAGTTGAGTGTGAATCTCTCGAATAAAAGTGAAATTTTTATCCTGTAGATATCAGATATTCAAGAATAAAACCTTGGCATATCCTACTATTTCCTGACCTTATGACCAAATATTTCCAATTACAACTTGGTCATTATGGGAAATTCCAGTTGGTGTTCCAGAGTCAGGAGCTAACTCTGAAAGGCCAATAGCATGCCTAGGGAACCTCCTCTCCCCAAATGGAAAATAGTTTTCAGTTATTAAGACATTGCTACTCCATAATAGTAAGAGTTTTTGTCTAGGAATTGCAACATCCTCCCAAAATTAAAAATACAACTACCATGTTATCCAGAAATCCCATTTCTGGGTACATATCCAAAGGAAATGAAATCAGTATTTCAAAGAGATATTTGGGCTCCCATGTTTATAGCAGCATTATTCATAATAACCAGGGTATATAAACAACCCTAGTGTTCATTGATGGATGAATGGATAAAGAAAATGTGAGTGAGCTATAAGTGGAATGTTATTCAGCAGCCTTAAAAAATAAATCCTATCATTTGTGACAACGTGGATGAACCTGCAAAACATTATACTTAATGAAATAAGACAAATACTGTGTGATCTCAATTATATGTGGAACTTAAAAAATTCAGACTCATAAAAGTAGACATGGTAGTTGCCAGGAACTGAAAGATGGGTTAAATGGGAAGATGTTGGTCAAAAAGTACAAAATTTCAGTTTTGCAGAATGAATGAGTTCTAGGGATCTCATGTACAGCTTAGTGACTATAGTTAATTATACTGTATTGTACACTTGAAATTTACTGGAAGCCATATAGTACTGTGGTTTAATACCACACCTGTTAATCATCAACAATGTGGCCCTTAATGTCTTCATTGAAGTATGTGATCCAACTCCAAAAGCCCATCTTAACTTTGGGGGAGATTTCAAGGTCATGAGAGCGATAAAAAATAAGTAAAGACATACCAGAAGCCAATATAAAGTTATATATAACTGAGTTAGCCTCAGTTTCCAAATAAGATGTAATCATCTACCAAATAAAGCGGGAACACTTACAGATAGACTATGTGAAACTACCACATCTTGCCTGCTCTATTCTCTTATTGCTTCTCATTGTTCCAACATCACCCAATAAAGATTTGAAACTCCACAGTCCCAAATGGATGATAGTGACCCATTTTGGCAATGAATCAGAACATCTTGCCTGAATCTGATCAAGCTATGGTGTCTTCCACTGATTGAATCTAAAATGGCTTCAGTAGAGTCAAATCTCTATAACTTGGGAAGTTGGGACAGACAGGAAAGGTATCTCGGTTTCTCCTTTGAGTAACAGTGGGGCTGCTTACCTCTGGAAATTATAAACTGGGTCTAATAGAGGGCACATTCCTAATTTTCTTCCTATCCAGTGTAGGTCTGAGTCCCTTGACTTAGGTCCTTTTCTACGCCACCAAGTCTTCCTGATACAAACTATTCTTCTGCATGGATATGCATCAGTGCTAGCAGATGCTCTGCCTTGCTAGTTGGGATGTCCATGTTTCCTCCAGATCAAACCTACTCTGATTATCTGCCCTGGGCTGGGAATCCTGAATGATGTGTTCTGATCCATCAGCAGGCTGCTTAGTAAACTCATTTCATTATAGTTATTCTGAATTTACACAGCCTATTTGGAGTCATAAATAGGCATGAAAAATCAAAATTGGATGGCAACTCATTGTACACCTGGACTACTTTTACTTTTCTTTTAGAGAAGCAATTCAGTCAAGAATGTTTATCTGAATATGTTAAGAGTACAAAAAAGGTCTTCAGTGCCACGTTTTTTTACACTATCCTAATAATAATTCAGTTTTTGCTATTTGTAATAAAATCAAATACTTCATTCAATTTAAAATGGAGGAAATGCCTTCCAGTTTGATCTATACTTAGGATGTGGTATTTGAACATTAATAATTCCTTTTATAATTCATAGATTCTCATTTTAATATGAAATGATACTCTTTTCTGTGTAAAATCAGAGGTAAACATGCTTATTCAATAACCACCAGCCAAAGAGTTTACTCAGACAATGGAAGATTGGTTCTTAAAGTTATTGAAATCTATGCCATTTTTTACTGTCACTTTATATTCAAAATACTTTATCTGAATCAGAACTGTGATTGTTGAGGACCATCTCTTACATCCAACTGTCTGCCTGCAGAATTACTTGGGCTGAGTTGAATTTTTTAAAAGTATCCTGGCTTTTTCTCAAAAAAAAAAAAATGCATAAACCTATCTTCTAAGATAAATGGGTTATCTAGTATCCAGTGGATTAAAGTTTGCTACCTATGAAATCTTACCTCAACAAAGACATGTCAGCACTCTATGTTCCAAATCATCTTAAGTTAAATTCACTCACATATTTATTCTTATTTTCACATTCTCTTTCATAAATTGAAATCACAGTTTATTCCTCTCAGTACTAAAAAGAAGAATACCTTTTGTTAGTCATGTCAATCCCTAACTGAGAGAAAGAACCAAGAAAGCGGTGTCTTGTCTGATCACTATAGATGCAAATGTGCAGCACGGTAATTGCCCAGCATGGGCTAACAAACCGTTCATTGAGGCACGTGCAGCCCGCAGATATGGAAGCAAAAAGGAGGAAGATAGTCAGCAGTAATCATTTTTGTATTTCTTTTTTTCTCAAGTGCCATTGTGATTTCATTTATGGGGGGAAAAAACAATTTAGAAAGTTATCAAAACAAAAAGGAGAAAAGTACGATTTAGAGACAGGAAATATTCACGCGAGTTTAAAGGGAGATTTGATTTCTTCAACATTAAATGAGTACATTTTTGCAACAAGATAGGATAACAGAATGCTGTTGCAGTGATAGTGGCCATTGCAATGAATATCCAGAAGTATTTCACAATGAATTGAATTATGTCATGCATATCAGCAGGAGATAAACAGATAAACTGGCTTTGAGATTGTAGTAATATAATCTGGTTCACAGTATTTTAGACTTTGACCATAACCAATTAACAATGCTAAATATATGGTTAACTGTTAATAGATCCTATACTAGTATGGCTGATCATAATACTCATTAACTAACTAGTATATTTTTCTAGTGTAAAGATTTGTAGGTGTTGTTTAAAGCAAGGCTAAAATGAGCTCAAATTCTCTATAATTTTATATCACTGCATATTCATTAGCATATATATGTATATTTTCAGTCATAAGCTCAATTTAAATAAAGGAATGTATTCAACGTTATTTAAAGTTGGCATTCTAATCAAAATACTTCAAACATTTATTCAAATTACAAAATTTGATTTTGTAATTTATTTTATCACCTAGAAATAATAAGGTAAATTCAAATGGATGTACTTAAAAACTTGGATTTCTTTTCTTGTTCTGGGTTAAACAGAAGTGTCCTATTTAAAATGGTTGAGAAAAGGGTGAATATTTCCTTCAGTTTTTGTTTGCTACAGGTATTTTTACTTATAATTCATGATGAATATCAGATATTAAGGTAAGTTTTTGGGAGATGATCAAATTATAGTTTATGCATAGTAACATTTGCTTTATGGTGATAATAACATCAGAATCACTCTACTGTCATTATATTCCCTGTTTCTAATTTCTAGCTTAATGGCAGGAGGAGAGTGAAGGGCAACAAATTCAAAGAAAAGCTGACCCACCTTTTGACATAAACTTAGTATTTAGATCTCACATGCTGCCTTTTACTCAATTTAGCAAGTTATTTGACTCTTCACATAAGCACCATACGTATGTCTATCACTCTGGATAATGTTCTACATTCAAAGTTTCAAAGTCACGTATACATTTCACTATAGCTCTATTGGATATAACTACAATGAGAACTGCTTTTCAGCAAAAATGTACATGATTGATCACAACTCATTAGTGATCACAATTCAGCATGTTTATTCTTAGATACCAGTAATATGGCCTCCTATGAATCCTGAGCAAGGTGTGAGCAGGAATAATCACATGTGGTCTCTTCTCTCCTCTCTCAGGCGAAATTGGATAACAGTCTACAATATTCCTTAAAGCTATAAGGGCGCCCGTGTATTAGACTTATCCCCAATTTTGTCCAAAACACCTGTACCATTTCCTTATATGGCCCTCCTCCTACTCAAGTGAGCATACAAGCCTTCCACACTTATAATTACCTGTTTTTCTCATCTTAAAAGCACTTCTGAGCCCTCTTCCATGGAGATATGAGTTTGTTTTTATTTTTAATAAGAGGTTTTTCCTAGAATAGTTTTGGATTTACAGAAAAGTTGTCAATATGGTAACATATGTGCCCCATATGCCCCACACACAGTTTCTCCTCTTATTGCATCTTACATTACTAAGATATGTTTGTAACTATTAATAAACAGATAGTAAAACATCATTATTAACAAAAGTTCATAATTTGTCCACTTTTTTTAACCTAATGTCCTTTTTCTGCTTCAGAATCCCACCCAGGGAACATCACATTTAGTGCTCATGGCTCATTAGGTCCCTCTTTTGGTAACAGTTTCTTAGACTCCCCTCATTGTCAGTCACCTTGACAATTTTGCTGAGTATTGGTCAGAACATTTATAGAGGGTTACATAATTGGGATATGCCTAGTGTTCTTCTCATGTTAGACTGTCATGGGCTTTTTGAGGACAGAACAAAAAGGTAAAGTGGCATTCCCAAATATCAGATCAAGGAACATAATATCCACGTGACTTATTGCTGTTGATATTATCCTTGGTCATGAGGTAGTGTTTGTCAGGATTATCAACTGTAAATGTATTCTTGTTTGGCTTTTTTTCCATGTTGTTCTCTTTGGAAAGAAGAGCCTATGCACAACTCAAAGTGTGGGGGCTTTTGTTCCATCTCCTTGAAGGACATGTGGAAATTAAACAACATGCTTCTAAATAACGCATAGGTCTAAGAAGAAATCTCAGGAGAAATTAAGAAAGGCTGAACTAAATGAAAGTGGAAACAGAACTTATCAAAAATTGGATGGATGCAGCAAAAGCAGTGCTTAGAGGGAAATTTATAGTTGAATATATATATTAGAAAGAAAGAAAGATTTAAGTCCAATCTAAGTTTCCACCATAGGGACTAGAAAATCAAGAGCAAACTAAATCCCAAGAAGGAGAAGGAAAGAAATAATAAGAAATGGAACAGAAAATGAAATAAAAACAAAACAATAGAGAAAATCAATAAAACCAAAAGCTGTTTTTGTTTTGTTTTTTAAGGTCAATAAAATTGATGTCTTAGGCTAACTAAGAAAAAAAAAAGAAAAAAGACACAAATTACTAATATTAGAAATGAAAGAGGGGGTTATCACTTCAGATACCATGGTCATTAAAAGACATAATAAAGGAATATTTTGGACAACTCTATGCCCACAAATTTGAGAACCTCGATCAGTGGTCGGCAAACTGCAGCTCTCAAGCCGCATGGGACTCTTTGGCCCCTTGAGTGTGGCTCTTCCACAAAATAGCATGTGCGGGCATGCACGTACAGTGCAATTAAAACTTTGTAGCCCATGCTCAGAAGTCAGTATTTTGTGGAAGAGCCACACTCAAGGGGCCAAAGAGCCGCATGTGGCTCGCAAGCCGCAGTTTGCCGACCACTGACCTAGATGAAATGAACCAATTCCTCAAAAGACAAAAGATGCCAAAACTCACACATGAAGAATTATACAATCTTATTAGGCCTATATACTATGTATTAAAGAAACATGATTACCTTGGGTACAGTGATGACTTTATAGTTACAACACCCAAGGCATGAGCCATAGATGAAATAATTGATATGCATGACTTTATTAATGTAAAAATCTTTTGCTCTGCAAAAATACCCTGGCAAGAGAATGAGAAGACAAAGCCAAGACTAGGAGAAAATGTTTGCAGAAGATACATCTGAGAAAGGACTGTCATTCAAAACATACAAAGAACTCTTAAATTTTAACAATAAGAAAACAAACAGCTCTAACCAGTTTGGCTCAGTGGATAGAGCATCGGCCCACGGACTGAAGGGTCCCGGGTTTGATTCTGGTCAAGGACAAGTACCTTGGTTACAGGTTCCCCAGCCCTGGTCAGAGTTCATGCAGGAGGCAACCAATCAATGTGTCTCCCTCACATCTATGTTTCTCTCTGTCTCTCTCTCTCTCCCTTCCACTCTCTCTAAACATCAATAGAAAAATATCCTCAGGTGAGGATTTAAAAAACAAACAAACCTCTTTAAAAAACGTGCTAAGAACTTGAACAGACACTTTACCAAAGAAGGTACACCTATGACAAATAAGCATATAAAAAGATGTTCAACATTATATGTCATCAGAGAAATACAATTTAAAATGACAATGAGGTATCCTATGCACTTATTAGAATGGCCAAACCCCAGAACATTGACAACATCAAAGGCTAGCAAGGAGATGGCTAAGATGTGGAGTAATACAAACTTTCATTCCTTACTGGTGGGAATGGAAATGGTAGGGCCACTTTGGACGGCACTTTGGCAGTTTCTTATAAAACTAAACATACTCTTGCTGTGTGATCGAGCAATCATACACCTTGGTATTCATCAAAGGAGTTGAGTTGGACACTTAATGTTCATACAAATCCTGCATATAGATGTATAGCAGCTTTATATGTAATTGCCAAAACTTGGAAGTAACAAAGATGTCCTTCAGTAAGTGAATGGGTAAATAAACTCTAGTTCCTTCAGAATATTGAATATTATTCAATACTAAAAAGAAATGAATTATCAAAAGATAAAAAGACATGGAGGAAACTTAATGCATGTTAGTAAGTGAAAAAAGTCAATCAGAACAGACTACGCATTGTGTGATTCCAACTACATGACATTCTGAAAAAGGCAAAACTCTGAAGGTCATTAAATATTAGTGAGATGGGGATGAATATGTGTAATACTGATGTTTTTAGGGCATTGAAAATACTCTGTATAATACTATAATGATGAGTACATATCATACTTTTGTCCAAATACATAGAGTGTACAGCAGTAAAAGTGAACCCTATTACAAACGTTGGACTTCTGATGATTATTATATATCAACTAGAGGCCCGGTGCACAAAAATCTGTACACTCAGGGGGGTCCCTCAGCCCGGCCTGTGCCCTCTCACAGTCTGGAACCCCTGGGGGGATGACCAACTGCTGGCTTAGGCCTGCTCCACAGGGAATTGGGCCTAAGATGGCAGTCAGACATTCCTCTGGCAGGCTGGGAGCGCCCGGGGGATGTCCACTTGCCAGCGGGGAGCAGGCCTAAGCTGCAGTTGGACATCCTTAGCACTGCTAAGGAGGCAGGAGAAGCTCCCACCACCACCGCTGTACTAGCAGCCATCAGCCTGGCTTGTGGCTGAGCAGAGCTCCCCTTGTGGGAGCGCACTGACCACCAGGGTGCAGCTCCTGCATTGAGCATCTGCCCCCTGGTGGTCAGTGTGTGTCATAGTGACCAATCATTTCCAGTCGTTCTGCTGTTAGGGTCAGTTTGCATATTACTCTTTTATTATACAGGATAGAGGCCTGGTGTATGGGTGGGGGCCTGCTGGTTTGCCCTGAAGGGTGTCTCGGATCAGGGTGGGGGTCTCCGCTAGAGTGCCTGGACAGCCTGGGTGATGGGCTGAGGGCCATTTTCTGGCTGGCCACACCCTCTTCAGGGTGGGGGTTCCCGCTGGGGTGCCTGGCCAGCCTGGGTGAGGGGCTGATGGCTGTTTGCAGGCTTGCCATGGCCCCCAGCCACCCAAGCTCCCAGTGGAGACTGGCTAGAAGCAGGTATCTGGGATTTATTTATCTTCTATTATTGAAACTTTGTATCCTTGAAAGGAGACCACAGACGGCCAGGGCAGGCAGGAAGCTTGGCTTCCTCCATCGCCGGGGCAACCAAACCTCCTGCTTGCTCCATCTCCATGGCTGCAGGCTGCCATCTTGGTTGGGTTAATTTGCATATAGTCACTCTGATTGGCTGGTGGGCATGGCTGGGGCATATCAGAGGTGTGGTCAATTTGCATGTTTCTCTTTTATTAGATTAGATGTAGGTTTGTCAATTGTAACAAATGTTCCAAGCTGGTAGGGGAAGTTGATAATAAAGTACACTATGTGTGTGTGGAGATAAATGTATATGGGAAATCTCTGCACCTTCCTTTCAATTTCACTGTGAACCTAAAACTGCTTTTAAACATAAAGTCTTATGAATTTTTATTTGGTTCCTCAAAGTCTCTGCTGAAACATTTAATCTTTACATTTTTTAATCTCTCCATTTGGCCTCCTTATGATAATTGCTGGTTGTAGCACTTTATGACACTGATTTAAAATCCTCCTCAGATAATTCTAATTCATTTCAGTGTTGGCATCTTTTTTTTTTCATTCAAATTGAGATTTTCCTGATTTTTGCAACAGAGCAATTTAAAAGACACCAATTATTTACTGCCAAGTAGGACTGTTCATTAAACCTGAATGTTCTAAGACTGATAATGTGGCTCTTGGTATCCTGGAATGAATATTAGGGTATAATTGTTTATTTATTATTAATACTAATTTTTAATAAGGAATCAAATATTTATGGATCAACTAATGTAATTTAATTGATTTTCAACGCATTTTAGAAGACTTCAACTTTTTCATAAGGATAATTTGAGAGATTGATTAAGACATGAGATTCCTTCCATTGGAAATGAGGAATATCAGTTCATTTATTATCAGACAAATAAGACTACAGTAAATTCCCATGTAGGAAATATCAATATCACCTTATAGCAATTTTAGGAGAAGTGAAGGAAATTGGAAATATTCAGCTAAGAAGTGACATGCATTTCCTCAAAAGCAGTTCCTCTACTTGTCAAGATGCTCCTTAGGTCAATATTCCTTAGGTCTTATCCATAAGAGCCTCTTAGGACTTAGGTGGTTTCAACCTGAAGGCAAAGGAGCCTGGTAATTACCTGCATTTAATGGAATATAATAAAGTGAAAAACCTCAAGTCTCACATATGATGATTTTATAGGAGGACCTGAGTCACATCATAGTTTGCAAATTGCTGGAGTTCATCTTAAGCTAAATATAAAAGTAAACCTCTGAGTTCCAAAGGCAGGACATTGATTTGCTATATTTGGGATTATTTTTTTTATTTTTTTTAATATATTTTATTGATTTTTTACAGATAGGAATGGAGAGGGATAGAGAGTTAGAAACATCGATCAGCTGCCTCCTGCACACCCCCCACTGGGGACGTGCCCGCAACCAAGGTACATGCCCTTGACCAGAATCGAACCTGGGACCCTTTAGTCCACAGGCCAACGCTCTATCCATCGAGCCAAACCAGCCAGGGCGATATATTTGGGATTATTTATCTGTCTAAACATCTTATATTTTAGAGTCTAAGGACTCTGCATTTAAAAAAAAATGTTTATAATACTACTTTGATTTGGGGGGGAAAAAAGCAGTGGCTTTAACTCCGTGAGGAAAATAAGTTTTCCAGTATATCTGAACTTAAAAACTATTCCAATGAATATGGAATCTCAAAACTGTGTGTTCAATACCGCTAAGAAAAGTTCACAACCTGACTTTTACTATATATTTAGCAATTAACTTTTGACAGGTCCCTCCAGGTCCTAAATGGCTTTTTTTTAAAATTGATAATCCAAATTTTAATCATAAAAGTCATATAAACCTAAGTGATTTTTAAAAGATGTTTTTCTCTTATAAACATAATTTTGTGCTGATATGAAATATAATGATCATGTTGAGAAGGATGATAAAATTATATTAATAGCTAATATAGCTAATATTTTATGACACAACCCTGAAACAGGCACTGTGCCAAGTGCTTTATGTATGATTTAAATTACAATTTCCAGCCCTAGCTGGTTTGGCTCAGTGGATAGAGCGTTGGCCTGTGAACTGGAGGGTCACAGGTTTGATTCCGGTCAAGGGCACATTCCCTGGGTTACAGGCTCAATCCCCAGTGGAGGGCATGCAGGAGGCAACCTATCAATGATTCTCTCTCATCATTGATGTTTCTATCTCTCTCTCCATCTCCCTTCCTCTCTGAAATCAATAAAAATATATTTTAAAAAATTACAACTTACAGATTCCTCTGGATGCTTGCTCAATATTACACCTAGTAAGGGTTCAAAATGATATTCAATCTCTAGACTGTCTGTCGTTCCAGGTATAGGTATAAACAACATGTGATTTATGTTTAGAAGGTTGAGGAAATTTTACAAATACCTTAACCATAATATATTTACTAAAATTGAGTGGGCTCTTTATAGATTTTCAGAATCATGTAGGACATCAGTTACTACTCTGTTTTTACGACCCCTTCAAGCCATTCACAGAGATTAGACTCTAAAAAGGTTGAAAGGCAACATAATTCTTGGTTTTAAAACTAGTATTTAGCACATAGTAGGTTTTTAATCCTAAACTTTTGGTACTTGCCTAGTAACTCTAGGAAAGTGTTCAGGCATTAAATCTTGCCATAGACATTAATAGCATCAGGCTTAGCCTCATCATTCATGTGGAGCACCTGCAGCTTTTCTCATGGGGCATTTAGCTGTGGATCCCAAAACACATGCATAAGATTTATCTTAGACAGAGGATATTTACTAATGGTGAGTTTTAAGCTTTTTCCACAAGGGAAGATAAAATGGTTGCAGTCTTAAATAGTTTTCATATATAATCTCGAATTCTGTTTCTTCTTTTACATATAGCTGATTCCAAGATAAAATTTAATTCTAAAGATCAAAGGGAGAACAAAAGCAAGGAAATATTTTATATTTTGAAAAATCAAACTGAAAAGCAACTCTGCATCAGCTTTCAAATTTTTATTTAAGAATTATAGCATCCAACTGCAGCCAAGCCACTGTCATGGACAGCTATCTGTAGCCTATCAAGCTGACGAGGGGTAATAGGTGCCACGTAGGAACAGCTCGTGCAGGTGTGCATGGAGTTCGTGGAAGGCATCGGTTGCTCCATCCATCCCAATGTAGAGGGAGATGGGAGTCCCCTGTTTGAATCAGAACAAGAGGCTTGGAGGCTGAGCTGAGCCTGCTGGGTCCTATAGATCGGTGTCCCCTGTTTATGATCTGCAATTATTAAAAATGTCTTTATGTTGTATTTTAAAAAGTAAAACATTAATTATGTGAGTAATACAAGACCTATGTTATGAAATAAACCATTTTCTATAATGGATAGTTCATTTTTAAGGACAATTTCATATCTGGTGACATTCTAATTAGCTGTCAATAGATGGACAAAGTGATAAATGCTAGCTACAGATTTTTCAAGTGATTCAAATATGTTTATTGAGAAATACTATTTATAACTATATAAGTTTTAGTTCTTTGCAAAGTTACCTCACACATAAAATGTAAACATGCATGTAAACAAACACACACACACACACATACACATACACATATGCACACACTCCCAGGTGCCAGACTGGGAATAACACTGAGAACAAATGCTTTCCTACATATATGCTTTTGCTGATTCTAACAGTAGGCAAGGAAACAAATGTTTCATCCCCAAATCCATCTAGCTCTAAGCCAGTAGTGCGTGTCTCTGCTTTTCCTTATCTCTAACTCCTTTCCACATCTAATGGGTGAATGATGGGGGATTATTGTGCCCTAATGTCCTATAACTTTGAGGTGGGTGATGTCAAATTCTTCAAATAAATGCAATGTTTTAAATGTTGGCTTCCAGCTCCTTCTCTGAAGGTTTGTTTGATTCTATATAGTTAACTCTGCATGACATTGGGCATAAAGTAAGCTGCTAATGTCACTGGATGTGTAATAATATTAAACAGACATCATGGTCCCAGTGTCTGTTTAGACTTGAGGATAAAATTTGCTATTGTATCACAAGACATCAAACCTCCACTTTCATTAATAGAGTACATGAAGAGTACTAATTAAAGCAAGATGATAATTATGGTTAAAGAAATGGAAACAATAGCATCACATAGTCACAGCCAATATTTTATGAGCATTTTATCTGGAATCAAAAATCCAATCCTAACAACTGATGAAGACTGCACAGATAAAGGCTTTTTGGGGACAAATGAATAAACAGTAATGATAGTCCTGGAGCAAGAAGCAGATATCGCTGAAATTTCTCATTAGAGAGTAGAGAGTATAAAATACATTAAAGGGAGACAAAAAGAGCCAAGATTGTTCATGATTGTATTTTGATACTTGGATTTAGTGAATTATTATTATTTTTTAAATATATTTTATTGATTTTTTACTAAGAGGAATGAAGAGGGATAGAGAATTCGAAACATTGATGGGAGAGAAACATCGATCAGCTGCCTCCTGTACACCTCCTACTAGGGATTTGCCCACAACTAAGGTACCTGCCCTTGACCAGAATTGAACTTGGGAGCCCTCAGTCCACAGGCCAACGCTCTATCCACCAAGTCAAACCAGATAGGGCTCAGTGAATTATTTTTAATCATTACCTAGTAATCTGTATTTTTTGGAGGAAAAGAGTTAAATAATCTCTACAAGGAGTATATTTCTCAAATAGATTCTGTGGTAAGTAGAATTCTAGATGGTCCCCAAGCCTCGCATGCACTGGTAGTCATGCCCCCTATAATCTCTCTCCTTGACTGTGGGAAGGACCCTTAAATATGATGAGATATAATTCTAGTGATTATTTTGTTATATGACAAAAGAATTTTTACAGATGCAATTAAAGCCCTAATCACTTGTCTTTGACTTAATTAAAAAGGAGATTAATCTGAAAGGGTTTGACCTAATCAGGGGAGTCCTGTAAAAGAAAGACTGGGGCCTGCATGGAGGTCAGCTATGTTTTCCTGCTGGCCTTGAAATTATAAGCTCCCAAGTGAGAGTGCCTATGCAAGAGCCAAATACTCTTGGGGCTGGGAGTAATCTCCAATTAACAGCCAGGGAGGAAATGGGACCTCAGGATACAGCCCCAAGGAACTGAATTCTGATAACAACCACTTGTATTTGGAAGGAATGTGATATGGCAACCACTTTTATTTAATTCTCCTGAGACCCTGAGCAAAGGACCCAATGAAGTTCTGTTCAGATTTCTGTCTCACAGAAACTGTGAGACAATGTATATACGTTGTGCTATACTGTTTAGTGTTTGGTAATTTGTTAGGTAATCATAGAAAACTAATATAGACTCTAACCCTCAGAGTAATTTCCAGCTCCTATTTATAGAACTAACATAAACTTTACTATTATTTTTTTAAGGTAATCATATTTCTTAACTCAAAAATCTAATTTTTTTAAGAATACCCTTTTTTGTTTAGTAATATAAATATATATACATATATATATACAATATCTATATCTATATCTATATCTATATCTATATCTATCTCTCTCGCTCTTCATATATATATGTACAATGTCAAAAATATTCCTATGTGGGGAGGAATAGTCTCTTCATTTAGACACAAATATAGTTTAAATAAATCAGTTCCTACTTCTTACTGTCTAATGGGCCTAGTCTTTGCTATTTCACTCACTGAGCCATGTTTCCTGTGGAACCTTAAATTAACACCCAGAATTGAAAAGTGTTTTATAATGTATGTGGCAGCCAAATTTACAAGTCACATTCATGCAATACATAAAGAATTGTAGAATTATGCAATTGTGCACAAGCATACCTACTCAAGAAAGGAAATAATTGCTGAGTAAGTATAAATGACACAAAATAAAAGTAATATATTTTTTAGCAAAAAGGAAAATGTATTGTTATCTCTGATATTCATCACATCCTCTTTAAAGGTTATTTGGCCAACATTCATGAATGTGCTAACCAGGGAGTCATTGGGACTATTTGCCAAGCACTCTTCAATGTGCTCGCAGGGATGCCTTGATTGCTATCTGCACACAAAGAGCTTAGGTGTCTTAGTTGGAAGGTAGTGTTTTCCCTTCGCAGAAATACTTAACTCTTGATTCAAAATGTTTATCAGTGAGGATAGGTAATTAGAATAGATCTGTAACATGGATTTCATTTTATTTTACTTTACATTTTTCACATTGTGAGGATGAAGTAACCATTCTTCATATGTTCATCCTCTGTGTGAGTAGAAAGCAGAATTGTTTCCTGCTCCCAACTCCCTGCAGATAAATGTTCACAAATAATTTTAACAATTTATTAATCTGCTGCAAAGAGTAAGCCTGTTGTGCAACTCACTTTATATTTCTTATAGTAACACAAAGCTAGGTCTCAATCTCACATGCAAAAGCTAAAGTTTAGCAACTTATCCTGAAGTCACAGCCAATGGAGCAGAGAAGAGATGCTAACCATCTATCTGGTTCTGAAGCCACTTTTCTTTCCCAGGTCAAATGCCTCTCCATCTTATCTATGTTTATCCTATCTATAAGTAGCAACTAAATAAATTGGTTTCCCCCTTTGCTTGCTCAAAGTGCATCCTAAGCTTCATTGCCTCTAACTACCCACTTCTAAAGGCACCGTTAATAGGAAGAAAAAGCAATACGGAGAAAAATAATTGGTCTTCTTCCTTTTATAGGCTTCCTTTCTGAAGCTGGTAAAAAGACCAAACTGAAGGCGAGCTTACAGTTTTAATTATTAGACGCAATAATCTCATCCCCGAGTCACAAAAATTCAAGTGATTTTTTTGGACTGTTTATGGTATATAATGTGAAGAAAAATTATGATTCTGTTAGAATTTGTATCTAGGTTAGGCAAGTTTGCATTTCATGTATAAAGTTTAAGGCAGCAGTGAAAGATGACAAGCTATGCTTGCTCCAAACTAAAGTCTGAACATTCAAATAGACACGCTTACCTATGTTTATTTGCGTTACATGCTGCTCTATAATCTTGCTCAATTAGATTTTGCCTCTGTGATTAACTGTTTTGGTGACAGAAAAATCAATGCAAAGTGGCTTAAGCAGGAAGGGAATATATTGACTCATATAAGCACAAACCCAAGTAATGACCCTGCTCCTGGTGTCTTCCTGACTTCCTTCTGGGGCTGTACATAATGGCAAGATATGTGGACACAGTTGATGCTTCCTTGTTTAATTTCAGTGGAAGGAAGGTCTTTTCTTAAGGCGGCCTGAAAACCCCCTGAGAGTCACTTTCATCCGACTAGTTTAAACTGTGTTCACCCCTAAGTGAATCATGTGACCAGGAAATGTTATTCAATGATGGGCCTGGTTTGCGTGTTCCACACATGCTGCTGGAGTGGAGTCTCAGGTCCGGGCCACACAGACTGAGTGTGCGGGACTGGGAGATGGATGGGACACCAAAGGAAAATCAGGGCTGTCTCAGGGAGAAAGAGGAATAGAGGGTGAGAAAGCAAAATAGCAGCTATCCACTAAAGATGTCTTTTGTTGTGTGTGTGAAAGTTCTGTTCTAGCAGTATTTATTTATTTATGAACATTCCAAATATTATACCAGACTTTAAGAGCCAGATTCATGTAATGTAAGCATTTTTGCTGTTCAACTGCAGTCTTTATGCTTCTTCTTTCTATATTAGCTTTTTCCATCTTTGAATACTTTCCACCACCTGCAGCTGTTCAGCCCTGGGTTATGATAAGCGTTGCTCAGAGATTATGTTCCAGAAGCTTATGATGGTATTTCTCCTTCATCCCATTGTCAAAGGTGGATTCAAGTATCACTCATAAATGTTTTAAAAACTTAGATGAAATGTCTAAATCAGCCAGATGAATAGTTAAATGTGATTTTCAATCCATACAGATGTTACTTAATGCTACATTACTGATATTTTTCTCAGGAAGACTCCAGAATTTTTCTAGAATGGTTTTGTCAAAACACTCACAATTTGAAAAGCTGAACTGCAACGATGAAGCCATATAATGGCTTTGTACCACATAGTCATTTGCTTCCACTTGCACATTTAAATTTGTAGCAGAAATCTGAATGTTTAACTTAATTTTCCTGCTATCAAACACAGAGATTTATGAAAAGGCGCTAACAGTCTGTCCCCGTGCCATCATTGAAAAGGCTTGCTGGGCATTCAATAATAAGAAGGGAAAAAAGCATTAAGTATAAAGAGTCAAAATTACATTTAAATCAACATGGCAAAAGGTTTCCATGATACAAAGAAAAATTAAATGAAACAGTGGGGGCCTTTTCATTTGAGGCCTTTAAAGAAACAGCCAAGATGTTATGTTCTTTATTTGTCAGACAAGTGACATAATTAATCAGTGATAATTCCTCTGGATTGGCCTCTCTGTTATGTCAGTTCATTAAAGTGCACTCTCATATATACTAACCAAACCCCTCAATGTGGTGGTGGGTAGCCAGAGAAATGAAAGGCATATATAGTGGGTCCCTCTCCTACCTGGAAAAAGAAATCAATACTGATTTAGTTGTAGCAGAATTGAGCTATTTTTTTCTGCAGTCTTTTTATCTGCAAGGCCCCGTGGCCATCAGTGTGGGAAAACATTCATGGAACGAATGCATTTAGCAGGAGTAATCATCATCATTGTGAAGGGCTTATCAGAAATGAAGACAAAATGCAATTAGGCTAGATTTACAGTTGGGCCAATAATTACCATTCAGATGTTTCAGCTGAAAGAAAAATACATGATTCCAAGCCATGACATTTGTGTTCGATTGCTTTCTCCTCCTTTCTCTTGTGATCTCTAACCCTCCTACATTTACTTTTCTTTCTTTTTTTCCATTTATAAAATATGTCAGTCATGATGTAGCACAGCTGAATAATTGTCATAGAGTCAAATGCTTGCAGATGGTTAATGGAAACAGAAAATTAAATGAACAGCAGTAAAGAAACTCATACAAAATTAAAGAACTCTATTGCAAATTTAAAGGGTCATTTGGTTTCATCAAAAATCAAATAATATGAATATGTTATCTTCTGCATGAAAGAGACTATGTTAAATTGTTTTGAGAGCTGAAAAATGAGCAATCAATGATGTGCTAATGAAATTTGTGAAAAAAATCGTGCTCTATTGAAATGTGCCATAAATTGTCATGTAGTCCCTGCAGAAGAAAGCCTACTTTAGGGGATCTTTTTTTCATCTTGAGCTTATTGTTTTCTTAAATTATTGAAAAGGAGATAGAACTTGAAACAAGTTAAGATTGTTACTAAAAAGAAACGACAATAGGATTAAACTATGCAGACCTCTCTGGGTTACAAAAAAGAAAAAAAAAACCACATAAAACAAAACTAGTTATTTTTTTCAAAAATGTCTGAGGTTCTCCGCCCCCCCCCCCCCCCCATCCTCCATATGACAGAAATCTAACAATTCATGATATGTTCAAAAAGAACAGAATCAATGATCCCATTGACTTGGAAGGACTTAAAATAGTTTAGGCCTACTAAGCTCTCATCTGCCTGGTGTTTTTAAAATAGTATATAATTGGCAAAACATTAGTGAAGAGAAAAGCTGTCTTTCTAGTGAAGCATTAGATATGATCTGGTATGGTATCATTCAGAAGTGGATTTCAGTTACAGATTCTTTAAGAATAGGTTTTGAGATTACTAAAGCATTACATTCCTTTTTCACTCCTTTTTATTTTTCATTATCCTCTCCATTCTCTAGGGAACTCAGAAGTCAATATGAAATGTCTTTTGTCCATCATAAGAAATGATTTTCATCTTTGATGGTTGTTCATATCAAAGGGAAAGAAAAATAAAGGCATATAATCGAGTCTTTGTGAAAATAACTCAGACATTTGTGACATTGCCTTGAATAGCTATCTAATAGCTAAATATTTTTAATGACTAGCAAAATCACAGAAGGTGTTTGAAAGTGAATCAGTTTTTCACATAAAAAACAAGGCTGAAAATAAATATTTCTGAAAGAACAGGCTTAAAAAGGTTAAGATAAAACATGTTCTTAAAAAAAAAATCCCTTAAGATGTCATAGGCTTTTCAAATGCAAAACAAAACACATCTTATATTGCACTAATGAGAAAGAAATAGTATAACATACAGTGTTTTTTCCCTTTCTTTTCAGTTTTCCTAGATAATTTAAACCATTAAATTTATCTTATTATTTTTCTTTCTCAAAGTTGTTGGTGGACTGTATGTATGTATATATATATATATATATATATATATATATATATATATATATATCCTATCTAATAAAGAGAAAGATGGTAATTAGCCGTAACTTCGCTACTCTTCCCATTGCTAATCAGGGCGATATGCAAATTAACTGCCAATCAAGATGGTGGCCAGCAGACAGGCAACTGACGCGAACAGGAGGCTTGCTTGCTCCAGTGATGGAGGAAGCCAAGTTCCCCGCCTGCTGCTGCTGGGCTCTGAGCTGCTCTCTAAGAAACATTGTTACAAATATAGAAGCTAAACAAAACCCAGAAACCTGCTTTAAGTCAGCCGGGATCTCAGAGCTGGAGTCACAACAAAGTTTTAAATACAGAAGGTAAACAAAGCCCAGAAACCTGCTTTCAGCAGCCGAGGTCTCACAGCTAAAACCGGCTCTCAGTTCTAGTGACAGCCATAGAAGGTAAATAAATCCCAGAATGGGAAAAAAAAGGAAAAAAGGAGAGGTTGGGAGCTTCAGTCACTCACTAGCCTGAAAACGGCCCTCAGCCCCTCACCCAGATTGGCCAGGCACCCCGGTGAGGACCCCCACCCTGAAGGGGGTGAGGCCAGTGGCAAACAGCCATCATCCCCTCACCCAGGCTGGCCAGGCACCCAAGCGGGACCCCCACCCTGATCCAGGACACCCTTCAGGGCAAACCAGGCGGCCCCCACCCATACACCAGGCCTCTATCCTATATAGTAAAAGGATAATATGCCTCCCAGCACCGGGATCAGCAGAGCTGCGAGGCCTCACTGCCTCTGTGTCAAGCAGAGCCGCGAGGCCTCCCAGCACCAGGGTCAGCAGAGCCGCGAGGCCTCCCAGCACCAGGATCAGCAGAGCAGCGAGGCCTCCCAGCACCGGGATCAGCGGAGCCGCAAGGCCTCCCGAACCCAGAATCAGCGGAACCACGAGGCCTCCTGGCACTGAGATCAGCAGAGCCACAAGGCCTCCTAGCACCGGGATCAGCGGAGCAGCGAGGCCTCCTAGCACCGGGATCAGCAGAGACACAAGGCCTCCTGGCCCCTGGGGCAGTATGACAGGGGGTAGCGCCCAAACCCCCTGATCGCCCTGCGGCTCTGTGTGTGACAGGGGGCGGGGCCACAACCTCCCTATCCGCCCTGCTCTGTTCATGACAGGGGAAGGCGCCCGAATCCCCTGATCGGCCCTGCTCTGTGCCTGATAGGGGGGAGCTCCCCAACCTCTTGATCAGCCCTGCTCTGTGTGTGACAGGGTGAGGCGCCCCAACCCCCCCATGGGCCCTGCTCTGTGGGTGACAGGGGTCAGCGCCCCAACCCCCTAATCGTCCCTACCCTGAGCGTGACTGAGGGTGGCATTGCAACCTCCTGATCCGCCCTGCTCTGTGCATGACAGGGGGCGGCTCCCCAACTCCCCAATTGGCCCTGCTCTGAGCCCAACCAGGAGCTGCGGGGCAGGCACCTAGGGATTGGGCCTGCCCTCTGCCACCCGGGAGTGGGCCTAAGCCAGCAGGTCGTTGTCTCCTGAGGGGTCCCAGACTGTGAGAGGGCACAAGTGGGGCTGAGGGACAATCCCCCTGCCAGTGCACAAATTTTTGTGCACCAGGCCTCTAGTATATATATAATTGATGCAGAGGTGAAAATACTTATTTAACTTTTCATTTGACTAAGTACAAAATATGTTATTTTAAATCATACACAGCACAGGTAAAGTTTAGTTGTTTGCTATTTCAAGGAAAAGGAAGTTAAGAACAAAAATAACTCAATAATTTGAATAGTTTGTATGCATAAGGCATAATGAAATGTCTAATTTTATTGAATTAAAGCATTTTTCTGTATATTTTTCAAATTTTAAAGATTGCCTGCCCTTGTTCTAGCTAAAGCTTTTTAAAATATCTATTTTTACACAACAGAACCTCATCATTTATAAATCCAGCCGTTTAAATATTAAATGTAACAGCATTATCTATATGATATACACTAAAATATAATTATTATAAATAAAATTTCCAGCAGGAACTTTGCCATTAGTCCAACTCTTCAATTTTTCTTAGAAGTTAAAATTTGTACTTTTCTTTTTACTTTTCAAATAATATGTAAGATATTTTTATGTCAAAAGAAATATTTTTATCTTGATGTATTAATCCGCAATTCCTCCAAATATCCCAGTTCTACTGAAGGTCTGTATTCAGGACAGAAGTGCAAAGTAGGTTTCATACAGATATAGTACAATTAATGGGTGCACCTGAAACTTTATATATCTTGATAAGTATATTCCCTTTTTGGTAAATATAAATATAGTAGAGGACCGGTGCACAAAATTCGTGCACAGGGCAGGGGTCCCTCAGCCCTATCTGCACCCTCTCCAATCCAGGACCCCTCAGGGGATGTCCAACTGCCAGTTTAGGCCCAAACTCACAGGGATCGGGCCTAAACTGGCAGTTGGACACTCCTCTCACAATACAGGGCCTGTGGCTCCTAACCGCTCACCTGCCTGCCTTCCCTAACCACTCTGCATGCCTGCCTTCCTTAACCACTCTGCATACCTGCCTGATCCCAAAAACTGCTCCCCCCTACTGGCCTGATCCCCATAACTGCCTGGTTTCCCCTAACTCCCTCTGCCTCAGCCCCCATCATTGTGGTTTTGTCCAGAAGACGTCCAGTATAATTAGCATATCACCCTTTTATTAGTATAGATAAACTGGCAGTTGGACATACCTCTTGCAATACGGGACCTTTGGCTCCTAACCGCTCACCTGCCTGCCTGCCCTAATCACTCTGCATACCTGCCTGATCCCCCTAACTGCCCTCCCCTGCTGGCCTGATCCCCCTAACTGTCCTCCCCTGCTGGCTTGATCCCCTAACTGCCCTCCCCTGCTGGCCTGATCACCCCTAACCACCTCTGCCTTGGCTCCTGCCACCGTGGCTTTGTCGGGAGGAATGTCCAGGTGGTTGTCTGGAGGACATCTGGTCTAATTAGCATATTACCCTTTTATTAGTATAGATTGCAATAATATATTAAATTAAAATATATTGTAGCTTCAAGCTTGAGGAAAAAAGTATTAAACATTTATATTAGTACTAGGGGCCTGCTGCACAGGTAGGTCCCTAGGCCTGGCCAGTGATCAGGGCTGATCTGCGGGGCGACTGGCAGGGCAATGGGGGAGCCCTAGCTGGCACCTGCCTTGGCTGGCTTGGGGCCTGCGGGGTGGGGGCAGCTCCTGTGTTGAGCGTCTGCCCACTGGTGGTCAGTGCACGTCATAGCAACCAGTTGTTCCGCCATTTGGTCGATTTGCATATTAGGCTTTTATTATATAGGATTTGGGGTTTGTATAGCATTAGAGACTAGGGAAGATATTTGTTGAGTAGTTTGAGACTATGAATAAGACAAGTATAACAAACATGAAGTAAGTGCAAAACTAAGTATAAATTCATTGTGATCTTCAAGAGCAGTCCATGTGAAAAAAGTTGCAGGGAGACTACAGTGGAAAGTGTGTTACCCAATCCGGGTCCACCTTCAGGACTAGGGTAATCATTATTCCAACTGCCAGAAACGTTTGCCACTGACAGCTCACAGCTGAGTCCCACCTGGAATTAGCCTCCACTTCAGGAAGCAGCCTCGCCAACCTGTTTGTCTTCACTTCAGGCTGTATCTAGTGATTAATGTGGATACAAAGTGTCAGCGCCTTTACCTCAATTCCAGCCATTTCTAAAAGGCCACCCAGTTTCAGTGCCCCCCCATGAGATCAGATAAAGCCATTGTTATTACCTCCTAATTTGCCCAATACTGCCTCCCTTATTTCATCACTGAGGATTGCTTGAGAGCAAACCTCAATAAACCTTTTACATCCAGACAGATCTTAGTCTCCGTCTGGTTTCCAGTAACCTGATCTAAGAGGGAGACCTTAATTTGAACTTGATTGATAGGCAGCATTTGGATGATTAGGAGGGTGGAGGGAAGACACTGGAGCCTGGTCTGGCATGACATACACAAACCATGGTGAAAAAAGTGGAAGCGATTTGTTATGTTTTTAAGATGATGAAGAAACCGGTCTGACATCCTGAGGGATTTTCAGGGCATTATTTGAAGTGAGAATGGAGAAGATGGATGTCAGGAGAGTGTGAAAAAGTATTAAAAGCCATGTAAAGGATTTGGATTTTATTGAGTAGATGTTTGCAAGTCACTTTAGGACTAGAATAAAAATGCAATGTTTAAGGAAGCTTGGTATGGCACAGATATGCAGTATGTAATAGAACCAAGAATTACATCACAAATCCAAGTCTTAGAGAATGAAGGCCTGCATAGGCAGTGACAGAAAGGTTGAACAAATCTCTCTTTCCCAAAGCTCCCTCTGTGTGTGTGTGTGTGTGTGTGTGTGTGTGTGTGTGTGATTGTGTGTGTGATTGTGTGTTGCTGTAAAAGAGAAAAAAAAGTATTGCATTTACTTTATAAGGAAGCAGAAGCACTGGGAAGTTATGAATATGTCTTTTGATGACTCCTTTGTTATGAATTGTTTTGCCAGATCTACCATCAAAGAGATAAATTACCTGGTATATTTTTCCTTTCATTACACATTTTCTATTTCTGTCTTGTGGAGACACTAATGAAAAATAAGACAAACATGGGGAGAAAGCCAGAGGAAGAAAGAAGATAATCAAAGAGCCTAGATAATGGTACATAAACTAAATAATTAACTGCTGGCATAATTAAGAGTTAATTGTTTTGTTTTTGTTTTTTTTTAATTCATCCTGAACTCTGTGTTTAAATCATCTCTCTAGGATATAAGCTAAAAAACAAAACACCCACTGGAATAGTAAATTTTCTATAATTGAATTACTTCTTCACCAGACCTTAAATAAGACATCAGACACCACATATCTTGTTCCCCAGGACTGATTTCAAGGTTGCTCTTTCCCATTAGGAGCTCTTTGAGTTTGTCTTTGAATATGACAGAAATCTATCATTTTTCAGTGAATTAGCAAACATATCAGCAGATTACCATTAATATCCAAATAAAATGCTAGGAACAAATTCCAGAAAATCTCTCCATTACACTCAAGTCCTGTAGAAATGTCTATTACTTTTTTTTTAACTTCTTCAAGGATAGGAAGATGTCCACTTCAGATTATATTTCCTCATACACAGATTAAAAATAACAATGGAGATGTTCAATATTATTTTAAATAACAAATAATACATTTTTTTCTTTAGAGCAAAACTGAAGCCACCCTAACAGATTCAAAGAGCACTTTAACTGATGTTAGCTTATGTTACCCCGTGGGAAAAAAATTATATATATATGGGCTTCTCTAATTTTTGTCTTCCTAAGAAAGTAGTCATAAAATTAGTTGGTTTAAAGATTTCACTGTAATAGCTTTAAATTTAAATGTTTCCTCTTCATTTTGAGCTTACCTTCTTAAATATTCCAATATAAATCCAAAATCTAAATACCTCCAAGTAATGATGAGGAAAAAGAAAATAGACCAGAATACTTACTTAAAACTTCTACATGACATTAAATTTCCATCAATTTAACATAGTAGTTCTAAACGTGAAACTGAGTCACCTATTTTCCAGATATTCTGCCTTATCTCATTATGAAAATCATGATTTCTGACAGGAGACAGCTGATCAATGATTCTCTCTCATTGATGTTTTGTGTGTGTGTGTGTGTGTGTGTGTGTGTGTGTGTGTGTGTTTAATACTAGAGGCCCTGTGCAAGAATTCATGCAAGGGTGGGGTCCATCCAGCTGGCCCCGTGATTGAACTCCTGGTGAGGGGACAATTTGCATATTAGCCTTTTATTATATAGGATATTTTTATTGATTTCATAAAGAGGAAGGGAGAAGGAGAAAGAGATAGAAACATCAATGAAGAGAGAGAATTACTGATTGGCTGCCTCTTGCACACCTCCACTGGGGATCAAGCCCACAACCAAGGCATTTGCCCTGACCAGGAATTAAACAGTCACCACCTGGTGCATAGGTCAATGCTCTACCACTGAGCCATGCCAGCCAGACTCATCATTGATGTTTCTGTCTCTCCTTCTTTCTTTCTCCCTGAAATCAATAAAAATATATTTTTTTTAAAGAAGGGAAAACATTAATAAAATGCCAGAAGTGTTTTTGTTTCACATAATTAAGGACTTCTACACTCCAAAAGGAATTAAATAGTGGAACAAAATTATGTGAAACTGTGGACATTTGATATTATAATGAAGGGTTAGGGATCCAAACTCTTTGTTTACTTCAGTAATTACAGCAGATAATTTAATTTGATAATTTGCTGTTTTCCAGGCATATAAAAAATATTTCAAAGTGTCGTCAACTTAATTTTGGAAAGAACATTTTTATCTTAGTTTCACTATTGGTGATTGAACTAACATTTTCAAGGCTACTGGAAGTTAAGTGGATAATGTCATATGGCTAATTTTTATTTGGTTACTTAATATGCAGACAAAACATAATGAAATATAAGTCCAACCATTGTTTGGGGCCATTGTAGGGTATTACAATTTAATAATAAGTGTAAGTAATAACAGCAATGGAAATTATTATTTACAGGGCATGTTCTATGTTTAAAGCAAAGTATGAAGCATGTTTTTACATTATGTCAATTAATTCACCTCATTTTACATAGTAATACCCAAAAGTCTTCTGTGTCTTGGACCTTCTTTTTTTAAAAAATATATTTGTATTGATTTCAGATAGGAAGGAAGAGGGAGAGAGAGATAGAAATATCAATGATGAGAGAGAATCATTGATCGGCTGCCTCCTGCACGCCGCCCACTGGGGATCAAGCCCACAACCCAGGCATGTGCCCTTGACCAGAATCGAACCTGGGACTCTTAAGTCCACAGGCTGACGCTCTATCCACCGAGCCAAACTGGCTAGGGTTTGGACCTTCTTTTTCTACCTACCTTCTTGCAGTCATTTTCTTGAGTTTTGCAACAGACATATAGAAATATTTAATAAGTTTCTTATTTCATTTTCACTGTGACTTTGTGGAAGAGATCTGTACTTGACATGTGTGGTAAACAGAGAGTCATAGCTTTGGCTATCCCTGATTCTGCTGAATTAGTTGATGGAATTATTGTTGAACATTTATAGATATTGACTATGAAAGCAAACCTAACATTAAGGTAGTTTGCAGTTTAGAAGATCTTTGTTCTAAAACTTGGAAACACATGGCCTTCGAGCATTAATAATAGCTCTGAAAAGAAGTCATTCAAGCCAGGTGAGTTTCTTGTGCTTCTAAGGAAAGAATTCCAGAAGATATCAGAGTTGTGGGAGGAGAATGATCCCTCAATGTCGGAAAACACATCCCATTAGCTTGAGAAAAGAAGCAAAGGACAATTATGGAGGAAAAAGTGCCGGAGAAAAATGTCTAATAATTCTCCCAACTTCATGTAAGGATAAGATGGTGGATACCCGATACCAGACATATCCTGAGAGACAGAGCAACACAAGTTTTCCTTAGGGAGCCCCTGGTCACTAACTGCAACCTCTCTGCCATCTCAGCAGCATGAGTTTTACTTCTCTGCTACCTCAGTTCAAGCTTGGGTAATAAATGACTTACAGGATACAAAAAAAAAAGTGTTTCTAGGACAACCCTGTCTTAGGGCAGCTGCAATTATTAGCAGGCATCGAAATATTACTTGGTTTGTATTTACAAATCTAAGACATCAACAGCAGAGAACAATTACCACTCGTCTCAAAAACAATACTTGCTTGATTTCCTAAGAGAGAGAAATGTTCTCTCCATAAATACATCCCTGTGGATATATTCCATTTAATGTACTCACAAACTCAAAATATATCATTTTATGGCTAATGCAATCTATTGTGAACCATGAAAATTTCTTCACAAAAATACAGCTGCCAAAGTGTCAGAGTTTAAGTCATTGTGTGATGGTCGTGGAGATGTCAAATTTAATTTGGAGAGATGTCTTTAGATTAGAAATTGTTTTTGAAATGACTTCTCAGTAGAAAACATTGTTCCCATCAGTTATTTTCTGAAGATTTCTTTGACTAGTCTTACTGGTTTAATGATGTTAATAAGTTGCAGGTAAATCTGAGAATTGGTTTTTCAATAACAAGTCTACTGAAGCTTCAGATTTAGATTTCTTTATACACTGGTGCTATAATAAGTTTACAGCATAAACCTCAAAAATGCCTTAAGGGCACCTAAATATTGTTTACTCAGAATAGTAGATGATAGAAATAAACTTGTTTAACTTCAGGCTAAGTTCTAGGAAAACCTTATATCCATTGCATTAAGGAACTGAGTCAGCTGAAGAAATACTTTAGAAGGGCTATATACTGAAGATATGCAATAGAAAATATTTTTAATGGGCAACAATAATGTTCTTTAGTGTTGTATTTTTTAATGGACTCAAGATTTACAAGTCTTCCTTCAATTTATGTTTTTTATAATTGCCCATGAGTAAGAAACTAACCAGCATCATTTGAGACAGAGGGAAAATAACTTTTAATCTTGAATTAACTGTTGGGAAAGTGAAAGTTGGTACAGTATATTTGCTACTAAGGAGAAAGGTACAAAAATATTTTGAATTATTTTATTACAAACAAAGACATATGATCAACATTCTTGTCCTACATAGTAAAGTGCTGCACTAAAAATATTTATCTTACCACTTTAAGTCATGACTGCCTGAAATAGGTCATGCTTATGTCATTTTTAAGGGATCAAAGGAACTTACTTATAAATTATAAAACTCAACTTTTTGAAAACATCCTCCATTTCAGCCTGAATTGACATCTATGCAAAATTCTTCGGAGTAATAAGGACTCATGATCCTTCCTAAACCTATGAATCTGTTTTTCCAAGGAATAGAAAAAATAATGACTAGAAAATAATCATAACTAATTACTGTGAAATAATATAGTAGGTATCATTTGTTATTGCTAAACAAATTACTATCTTCTGATACTAGCACCAAGAATTCCCTTTGTAGAATTCGCCCTTCGACTTGATAAGCAATTCTCTTTAGATGGAGTTTACCCCAACGGGACACGCTATGAGTGGGCATGAGTGTTACACCCCCGGATATCTATGTAGTGGAAAGTACCTGAATATAGGAGGTGGTAAATACCAGAGAACTATGCAGGAGCCAGATAGTGTAGTAAGACTATAGGAAATCTCAAAATGGGTTTGGGAAGGAAATAAGTGCAGAATAAAGTAAAGATAAAACACATAGAGATTTGAGGAGGATTCTTGCTTATTGTCCTGTTCTCCCTTTTGAAGGGGAGTTATCTGCTACACATAACAAATAGCAAGAAAGGAACTGAGAGTTTGGGAAGATTGTTAAAAGCTATAAACTGTTGATAAGGCATTAACACCCGCCTGAAGCTGGAAAGTGTTGGTCTGTGATAACTCCCATCAGCACATCTACGGGAAGTGCTCCAGCAGCAGGAAAGATCTAGGCAAAGAAGACAGTTGGATTAATCTAAGAATAAGAATATTAAAGGAAGATGTATGAGACACATAAGAGGAACATAGATAAAAGGATGCCATTGACAATGCTTTTGACAAATATGAAGGTGAAAATACAGATAGGGTAGGAAAGAAAGTAAATACAGGATGCCTCTGGACTTGTGAACTACTGAAGAGTTTGGTTTTTTGTTTTTGTTTTTTCTCCTCCTGATACCAAAGCCCCATACCCCTTAAGCCAGTCCTGGAAAAGGTGCTACTGGGGTTCCAAAAGCAGGCCAGTGTCCAGAGCTTCTGTTCGATGTTGCAGGGGGGTGTAGATCAGCATCAAGCTAATTAACTTCTATTAGATCCTGTGTGGAGTCCCACTTGGCCTTAAGCCACGTGGGCTCAGGGGAGCATCTCAGCCACGGGAGCCACAGGAGCCAGGAACCTAGTGTGCCAGGAAGAGAGACAGAGGAAGGAGAGGAAGCAGGGGAGGGAGGGGGGCTTTTGGTCTGGGGATGGTAGAACTAGCCTTGCTAGTTTCTGATTGGTCCTTTCAAAGAATTCTGCTTTAGCTATATCCTTGGGATTGGTTTGGATGCCTCCGTCTTTTGAATGGCTATTTGTAAGTTGCCTGTCTTAGCAACATCCATACATTTTAAAGGTCACTTCTCGCTTGCACACCCTTCATTCCCTGCCAAGTTGGGTTGTCTTAGTAACTCCACCCAGCTGATTTCCCAGGTTCTACCAGGTGTACTGGTTTATAATGTGGATTTTGTAATCAAAGACAACACGATAATTTCAAGAGAAACATCAAAAGTGCTTTATTCAAAGTAATGTCCATCACTAGCTACACATTTCCCCAACTTTCAGGTAATGTGTGGATACCTTCCCAATAGAACTTTTCTTGTTTTGAGGCAAACCATTCAGAGACTCAATTTTCCACTTCTTCGTACGTTTTGAAGTGCTGCTCAGAAAGTGCGTATGCCATCAATTGGAACAAGTGGTAATCTGAAGGAGCAAGGTCTGTTGAATACAGCGGGTGGGTTAATGCTCACAGGCAAGATCTTTTATTGTGTCTTTAACTGGTTTTGAAGTGTGTGATGGTGCATCATCATGAAGCAAAATTACTTTGCCATGTCTTCTGGCACATTCTGGTCGTTTCACAATCAAAGTGTGGTTCACATTGATTATTTGTTCTTGGTAGCAATCAGTATTAACAGTTTCACCTGGTTTTAGAAGCTCAATACACCACTCCTTCCTGATCCCACCAAACGCAGAGCATTGTCTTCTTTCTAAGCAACGTGGCCTTGCAGTCAATGTTGATGGTTGACTTGGATCAAAACATGATTTTGTGCATTTGGGAGTCTCAAAATATGCACCTCTCTCTCCCCCCAACCCCCTCCCATCCACCTCGCTTCCTTTTGTGTACTCACTGGCTTAGATTGGACAGGATGACTAGAGTGAGCTACAATCGGGTATTTCCCTTTATTTCAGGTCAGTTAGGCCCTGATATTACACCAGCTGGGTACACTTCAGTTAACTAGTTTCCCCTGAGGGCAGGCCTTTTAAGAAAACAACGTGCCTTGCAGCATTACAAACCGGTTCCTTTTTTCCCTCAGCTTGCTGGAAGCCCGAGGGGATTTTCACCGATATTTTCTGTGGAAAGCTGGCTGAAGTGGACGTAAATATTGTGTGGGACCACTTAGGACTGTGATACCTGAAAGTTTCAGCTTTCAGTGTCGTCCACACGGAGCCCGGTCAGCTTGCCAGTTACAATTCAAGTTCTCCGACCTCAGCGCATTCTCCATGCATGGGTGGCCTCCTACCGCCGTCCCCGCTCAGGTAAGTGTGGCTCCTGTTTGTCCCCCTGTGTCTCCAACTTGGAGGGCAGTGGTTTACCTTTGTCCTCTGCTCTCTTGTGGATCCATGAAGAATTGTTGATTTTTCTGTCTTTCTGGCCTTTTACTTGTGGTTAGGAAAGAAAGGCAACTTCCAGGCTCCTTACAGGCAGAGCCAGAAACCCTATGTAGCACTTGGCTTTAGTTTTTAAAATAATCATTTTCAACTTACTGAAAATGTGTTCATTTTATCTTATTAGATATTTTTATCTTCGTAGATAATGCGATAATTATATTTAGATATACAATAGCATATAATTTTTTCATTTATGTTTACCCTTATATGTACATGTAAAATTTGCATTATAACACATACATTGTAAAGAGTTAAAATATGTCTTTCAAACTTTTCTTAATAGTGCTTTATTCATTTATACATATTATTTTATATTTACTGTGCTTCTCATGAATTAGAGACAAAATGAGAAACACAAAAATAACAGGACAAGGGTAATACATCCAAAATATTTAAATATAGAGATTTCACTTTTTAAAAGTGCTTGATAGAAAGGAAGATGACAATTTGTTTGGAAAATACTGCATACTAGTAAAAATATGCAGTAAAATAGTAAATGAGAATGCTAATTATATGTACCAGAAGCAGTTATCTCTTAGGTTAAAAATGTCACTGAAATCATATTTGCTGCTTCTAGGAACATTTTATTTAACTCAGCTCTCCAACAATAACTAACAGTAATTTTATAAACTGGTTACTATGTGAAGGTATGGACATTAGGGTATATACAGGCCATTGGAAATAAAACTCTCTCTCTGGAAAATTGCCTTTACATCAAAAGTATCAGTGGGAATTCTGTGAATTTTGGAAGCATAGAATGTCATGGTTGCAATCTGCCATTTTCTATGAAAGAAGAGAAGTGCCCTTTACAAGAGTTTGACAAATCATCAAGTGTTATTAAAACAATAAATCACCAACCTACAATCTTTGGGCATTTCTTGAACCCTACACTCAGGCCAACTCATAACTTTCTTGGTTGTTTATCTTCATGGTGCACCGAAGACCCATATATGAATCAGGTAAGCATCGCCATGATAAGTGTATCCACCAAATTCTTTATCGTCAATTGCAATATTCTCAGTAGAAATTTGAGTTTGGCAGAAAACTTTTACTAGAACAAGTACATTCAGGTGTGAAAAAAAACAAACCTTCTAAAACAATGGAAAATCAATGCCTTATTTGAAATAGAACATTCCCCATAATTCATGAAGTTCATTTAAATATGTATAAAGCACAATTGTAACATAAAGTAAATATATTATCACCAACCCTATGCTTTTCACAACAAGATTACCAAACAAAATGCTTTATAACCCCAAACCATTATTTTAATAAAAATTATTGCTAGTTCTAGCTTTAGTAAAACCTTTTTTTCTTTAAAATTTAATTTAGTGAAGCCTAGTTTGTTTTTGTTTTTTCCTCTGAAACTCCTTTGCTCTCCTGTCAATTTTAAGTTTATTTTTTTTGGAGCTTCTTTTGCTGTCACAAGAACTATATTGTGTACACTTATTCTTCAAAATAGACAGGGTCAACCATTGTTTCACTTATTATCATGGGTCATAAATGCTAATAGCTGACTTATCTCATTGTTGCCACCAAGAACCTAGATGCTAAGGAAATAGGGCTACTTTGGACTGGGAAGGACTTTTAAGTCAAAACTCACTGTCACACTTGCTTTAGAAGTGCATGTTTTATCAGAGAGAAGTTAGTTCTTATATACTTGAGACCGGAAAGCCAAGTGCAGGTCTACAAAGAGAGATGTGTGTGCCTTAGTTGCAACATTTATGAAATACATGTGTTTTGCTTGAAAGTATGTTCAATATTAAACACCTGTGTAAAGTAGCTGCCAAGCTATCTATATCTATATCTATCTATACACACATAGAGTGGAATAAGGTGAGTAATAATCTCTGCTTGAAACAATTTGGAATGATCCCCTTTACTTATAGACACCTTGATTTATTAGGATAGTGATTTAAAATCTTGCCATATGAGATATGTTTCTAAGGAATTGGGAGATTTAGCCTGCAGAGAACTAGATCCAGGAAAATAAGTCATCAAACATTTGAAACAATGACATTAGGAAAAATTATTGGACTTCCCTTGTATGTTGCCAAAGTTTAGATCTAGAAATGAAAGAGTATAAGGGTTACAAAGATAATTTTAAACTTGTATAAGGAAATATATTTTAACCATCATAATTTTGCCTAGATATAATTTAATATATGCGGTTAGATCTATCTATCTATCTATCTATGAACTACTAAATAATGGGCACTCTTCTAAACTTTAAAAATAATTCAATAAATAAAAGTTCCTTCTCTTAAAGTGCATATTCTAGAGGAATTCAGAATTTAATGGTAATAGTATGAGATGATCTGTTCTAAGAAAGAATATATTCAAGAATGGGAAATCATTATTTGATATATTCAAACAGAATAGAAAGCCTTCTGAATTATATTTTATGTTGGTACTGAATTGTGTATTATTAATTGAGCATAATCACTGAACTTTTAAAACCTTCTCTCAATTACAGAGGTGTTGGGAGGTACTTCTGTCATGACTTTCTTTCCTTTATGGTTCTATCTTAAAATCTTCCAAGAAGACACCATGATTTTCCATAGGTGGTGGCAGCTACAGTTGTGGGCTGACTCCAGATATTGTTTCTTCCTGTTGAGCCCTTGCAAATCACCTGCTTTGCTGCTGCAGACAGACATTGTCAGGGCTTCTCAGAGCTGAGATTCTCACTAACAAGCTAAGATTCTCAGTTACATTATCATAGCTTCCCTGACCTTCCCTTCAGCCATTACAATGATTGAATAAACATCTATTTCTATGTTTTAAAATATCTAGCATTTATAATTAATTGAAAGTCTTCTCTATTCCCAAATGAACAGTGACTGATGCATTTCTAGCTACTAGAAATTATTTCATGGAGGAAAAAAAACCCTTCAAAATGATAATCTAGAATTGGTTCTCTGTTCTGATTAGACTTGAAATCAGTAATGGCCTTTTTGACATTGAGACAGTCATGGACCTGCACTTCAATTCCCTGATGTGAGCCAATTCCAAACCCAAATCTCCATGGAAGACAGAGGCAAGGACCACTTCAGAAATAACCTTGAAACACTGCCACAATTACACAGTCTAACACTTCCTCCCTGTTGTTTTCAAGGAAATCTAAACCCATTTGCCAAAGTGAACTTGTTTTAGGGAAAGAATAACTCAAAAATTTTCAGAGACTAACCCAGCACTGCCTCTGAACTGAAGTTAATTCCTTGGCACCCAAAACACTGCTCTATCCCTCCAGGGAGAGCAGGGGCAATGGGTAGTGAGATGATAAATGGAGATTTGGTCTTGGTCCATTTCACAGTTTATCTGGTAGATCACGTACTTGCTCTGTTTTTCTCTACAGTTCTTAGATGAACAATATGAACAGATAAATTCCGCAACTGTCAAAATCCCCACATTAGTTTCATGATAAATGAAGAGTGGACTACCAGGATGGAAAAGGCTAAATATAAATTGCTGGAACTCCCTCCTCATACCAAAATACTAAACCAAAAGTAATAGCACATTCTGGAATCTTGCAGAGATTAATATCACAATCAAAGACCTAAAGGATGCAAAGGTGGATAGTTCCTTCACATTCCCAAACTCCAATTTGCCCTTGGCAAAAGAAATACTGTCCTTGAAGAATCTAAAGTGGATTTTCAGAAACTTCTTCCAATTGCAGTGTATTGCTGATTCTTCTGGCTTCTTTACAGGAGCAGATTATTACCTCTAACAGTACTTGGTATGCTTCTATTAATCTTGAGAATATATTTTTGTTTTTGTTTTTATCTGAGGGTAGAGCTATGCTATCTCCCTACCTCTGTCATAATCTAGTCCTTACAGATCTTGATTATCCTTTTATTACTCAAGGTCTCACTCTGATCCACTGTACACTGTACTGATGACTTCATGCTGACTGGACTTGGTGAGAATAAAAGACAAAATACCTTAGAAACTCTGCTAATATTTATGTGTCATAGAGTTGGCAATATAGTTTGCCTTGGTTTAAGATCCTACCAACTCAGTGAAATTTATAAAATGGTATAATGATCTGTGTCATGTTGAGATATGGCAGTAAAAGACAACTATGTTGCACATTGTTCTATCTCTAAAAATGGAAAATGATACTTGGTGGGGTCTTTTTTGGATTTTGAAACTTTTACCACACATTTATGTTTCTTGCTTTAGTTTATTTATTGAGCAATCTCTATAAAGACAAAGAAAGTTCATTTGATAAAGTATTAAAAGATATAGCAGGAATGCCCTGCTTGCCTACAGATATGGCCAGTATTTGTGTAGACACTTCAGGAACCAATAGAGGTAGGATCTATTGATTCAGACCCTCTGGTAACCATTCGAGGTAAATAATAATGATAAACACATAGGCTGGGAGCCATGAGATCATAGAATGAATGGTAAAAGAAAAATATAAACCCAAACACAACCACATATTGCAAAATCTAGTACAGCATTAGCCATGAATATTTTCTTACTTAACATGTATTTGTATATAATCAACTGATTTTTCCCTTCCCCTTTGCCCTCCTCCATCATATCAAGGTGGATTGGTAGTGGCTACTATCATTCAGTATATGTTAAAATATGAAATGGAACTGTAATTAAATTAGAAAAAGAGTTATTTAGAATTTAGAGATCAATAAAGATGCATTTGGGGGCAAAGGTAGGTAGATCTTAGGTTGTATTAATAATAGTTCCATCCTAACAGTAATAATACTGCCTTTTTCTTGAAAGATTAGATATGATTAAAGGAGATGTGTGTATGGATTCTGAATTGGGAAAGGGTGGACGGTGCTGGCTGTATCATTTAAGTAACATCTCTTCTCTATCACAGAGGAGGAGATAGGAACTATATATTCCAGGATATGCTTCTCTCTATGGTTTCTAAGTTGGAAATCAGCAATGAGAAGCATTCCCATAGGTGGCTACAGTAGCATACTTGATAAATATCTGCTTGAATATGTATGCCAGTATTTTAATAATTCATGCATATCATAAAATACATACTGTTTATAGTGTTTTGAATTTCCATAAGTGCTATTTTTGCAAGGTATCTCATGCAGTTCTTTTCTTTATTTCAAAACTATTTTACATCCCTCTTACTTGAGGTATAGATACCTCAAGCTGTTTCTTACTGCTGCATAGCAATATATAGCATGTATCCACCATATATTGCTTTTCTTCCTCTCTATTGATTAGACTTCTATATGTTCCATCTCACTGCTATCCCAAATAATTACATAATCATATCCTCACACATATTACCTGGAAAAAATATAAAAATATTTCTCTGGGACATTTACAAAAATTGTTGTGTCATATGTTATAGTTCAAATTCCATTCCAACTTCTTTCTCTTATACTTTTCCCCTGCAGAATCTAGAAGCCATAGATTATGTTTTCCAGAATCCCATGTAGTAAGAGTTTTAGATATGCATTAAGTTCTGTCAGTTACAAGCACTCAGGTGATATTTGGAAGGTACAGATAAGTCAGAGGGCAACTCCCTGCCTCATTTGTCCATTTTTCACTGATATGCTATGTAGGTCATTTTTCCTTTGGGCCTCTATTAATAAAAGAAAGGAGTAAGCTAAACATCGTCTAAGAATCTTTGTCTTTTAAGTTTTTGTAGTTACTATGAGTATGAAAGTGGATTTATTTTTTTAGTGTGAATTTGTACAGTGAGTTTAGAATTAACATAGGCATTTCTAAGGGTCCTGTAGTGTAACATTGCCCTAAAAAAAAAAGGGAGGGGGGAAGTGTCAAATTGTAGGTTTAAAAATCTCATTTGTCATCATTTGCGTAATGGTGGATTAATCACTTGGGGGGAACATTGCATTAAACAAGCTAGCAGAAACTAATCATTAAAATCAGAATGCCAATTTGTTCATTTATAGTAGGACATATAAAATGATACTTGGGTTCACAGTCATTCCCTCTAGGCAAAGTTGTATGGGAAGTCAAATTAAAATCAGAATATTGCTTTATACTAGACTAGGGGCCAGGTGCACGAAATTCGTGCACTGGGTGTGTGTGGGGGGGAGTGTCCCTCAGCCCAGCCTGCCCCCTCTCACATACTGGGAGCCCTCAGGCGTTGACCCCCATCACCCTCCAATCGCAGGATCGGCCCCTTGCCCAGGCCTGACGCCTCTGACAGAGGTGTCAGGCCTGGGCAGGGGACCCGCAGCTCCCCGCGGTTGCAGGCTCCACCCCTGCCCAGGCCTAACGCCTCTGGCTGAGGCGTCCGGCCCGGGCAGCGGGGACCCGCAGTTGCAGCGGCCCCGCGATCGTGGGCTCCGCTTTAGGCCCAGGCAAGGGACCCCTAGCTCCTGGGACTGCCAGCTTCGACCATGCCCAGCTCCCATCGCTGGCTCCACCCCTACTTCCTGCTATCACTGGCCAGGGCGGAAAAGGCACCTGATTCTCTGGTCATGGCTGGGGGGCAGGGCAAAGGCGGCCCCAGGGCCGCCTTTGCCCTGCCCCCCAGCTCTTAGCTCCCCCCTGGGTTTCTGATCACTGTCAGTGGCAGGGGGCTTCTTCCTGCTTTCCCTTTCACCCCCCTGCATTGTGCCTACATATGCAAATTAACCGCCATCTTGTTGGCAGTTAACTGCCAATCTTAGTTGGCAGTTAATTTGCATATAGCCCTGATTAGCCAATGAAAAGGGTAGCTCGTACACCAATTACCATTTTTCTCTTTTATTAGTTTTGATAATAATAATAATAACAAGTGTTGGAGATAAGTTGTACATTCAAGCCATGAACACTGGGTGCATTCATCTCATTTACACTATAGATCTTCTGCATAGCCTATTGACTTACTTTCATGAGCCTGGTCATTTTCTACCCTCAGCATTGATGGGCACACTGCTAATTTGGTCTGATTAGATTGTTAGACATTTAAAACTCATGCACAAATAATTTTTTTCCATAACACATTGTGTCTTCTGAAGGGATAGCTCTCATACTCATGCAAGATAATGAGATTTTTAAATTTAAAATCTTAATTCAAACAGAATCCTTTAGCTCAAAAGCCCCTAAAGAGTATAGTCAGTTTTCTTCCTACTGGCATTGGGTGTTAATTCCTGCTATATGCATGGAAATGTGCCAGGCAATTCTAGATGTTTAAATAACATTTGTTTAATTACTGAACTTATGGTTTCTTTTTTAAAAACCAGATTAGTGAATTTATCACTAGCATTCACTAACATATTGATATAGGCTAGCGTCATTCTTTAAGACTACTTTTAACTTTAGATGTCTGGATAATTTTAGTAACTCCATGTGCCATATTAAAATGAGGCTTTACTTTGGTAATATATGAAGCAATTGAATTGAAATAAATGGTGTACAACATTATTAAAAATAACAGAATAGTTAGTTAATCTATAGCTTTGAATGGAACACCATTGTACATAATGATGAACTTTTAAAGGCCTTAAGAAATAGACAAGTAATGATGCTCCATTTCTCCCTATCATCTATGTATTGCAAAATACAAACCTTCATTATATGTGTGCTGAATTTAAGATTATTTTCTTACACATATTGTAATTGGAACAATGTTGATAATTTATCAAAGCTGAGTTACTCCCATTTTTCATTCCCACATTTTACTGGTGTCATAGCATAAGTTTAATAACTGTAAGGGTAGTCTAATAAGGGACATTATTTGATTGAGTGATTCTTAATTTATAAAAATTAGGTATTTCTACATGTTCTAATTTTATGGCACATTTCTTATGAAAAACTGATACACTCTCTTTCCGTGTTCATTGTGGTTGCATGTTGTGTGTGTCAGTCTCTTTTTCCTTTTTTTTATTAAGAAGTTTCAATTTGCCACTTTTATAATCTCAGTGTTGAGCACTGTCCATGGTAAAAGCATCTATCAACAAATTTTAAATGCTTGTCTGAAATAAGGTCTGTTAGCCTTTCTTGAGGCAGCATTTTTAGTTCATTATCTTTTAAAATATTTGACCTTTCACAGTTTATAAAACATCTACTGGATGTTTTAGATGATTAATCAATTAAGATCAGATGATATACTATGACAGCTAGGCCAAAAACCAACCTTACAGTTTGTATGCTACCACTGTGAGGAAGAGAAAATTTTGTATGTTTTATCTAACATTATAATATTACCTACAGTCATATAATTAAATCAAGAGAATAATTTACAAATTTTTGTTATGTCTTATATAAATTTATTTTAAGAAGAAGTCTAAATTTCTTAAGAAGTTGGTGGATCTACTAGTATATTCCCAAAAAAAAGGAAGGAAGGAAGGAAGGAAGGAAGGAAGGAAGGAAGGAAGGAAGGAAGGAAGAAAGAAAGAAAGAAAGAAAGAAAGAAAGAAAGAAAGAAAGAAAGAAAGAAAGAAAGAAAGAAAGAAAGAAAGAAAGAAAGAAAGAAAGAAAGAAAGAAGGAAGGAAGGAAGGAAGGAAGGAAGGAAGGAAGGAAGGAAGGAAGGAAAGAAGGAAAGGAAGGAAAGAAGGAAAGGAAGGAAGGAAGGAAAGAAGGAAAGAAGGAAAGAAAGAGAGAGAGAAAGAAAAATCATATTGGTGCTGGAAATTCACAGTAGCAAAAATATAAGGTGAAATGGATCAACTCATAAGATATACTTCTGACTTTATTACTTGTCATTGCTACCCCTCTTTCATCAATTACTAAATTAAACCCCTCAGAATGAATTTATTAGGATTAGTAACATTATCCCATTTGTTTATATGAGGTTACAATGAAATGTGAAATGATATGACCTCTAGGAAAATAATGTTTTTAGATATTTCATGATTCATTATTTAATGTCATTATATAAGTGAACATTTTTTCTTCAACAAGTAATCATGTTTTAGTTCAGTTGCTCACCATGGAAAATTCCCTTTTTAATTAGTAATTTTTAAAGTGCTTTTCAGAGCCTCTTATCTCTTTCTCATTCTGTTTTCTATCTATGCATTTATTAAAAAGAGGTAAGATATGTATAATGCAAATTAATTTCACACCACACTACAGCTGTTAAGCCAGGTATTCAAATTCTTTTCCAATTGAAATGCATTCTAAAGCTTAAAGTTATTACTTGTAATGAGTGATTTAATTTACTTAAAGTAATTAAGCTATATTTAATTCAATTACATGAAGACATTCTAGGAGAATTTGGAAATACATATGATGATAATATGCATGGATTTAAGAAAAATATTATGTTGCAAATATGCTTCATTATATTGTAGAATCACTGAAGAATAATGGTTTTTGAATCCTGAATAGAATTCTCTAAAAGATGATGATTCAAAACAAATCATACAACAAAACATTGAAGGGTAAGATTAACATATTAAATATGATTTTAGATTGAACAAGAAAACCTGCATGATACTTAAAAGCTCACTAAAACAATATCAACAGAGCAAAAGAGAAGCATTTTATTCCCAAAGGAATAAATTAAAAGTCAGAAAAAAAAATCTAACACAAAAACTTAGGGAAGTCAGTCTGCCTGCTTTCTTCTGTATGAATTATGCATGGAGGAGACAATACCATGTGAAAGTTTCTATTAGGTTCCACTATGTAGTATTTTTTTTAACACACATTATTAACAAGGCTTATCCATATGCATGAAGGCAAAAATGTATAATGGCTTTTTATTCTTAACTAAAACTTAACAAATTGAATTTCTCAGAGGCAGGGCACACTGGAGCCACTTCTGAGTAGCATGCGATGTGGTGGCTTTGGGGACAAAGCACAGAGTGCAGATAATCCACACTCTAGACATTGAGCTACTTAGTTCCACTCCATCTACTACCTACATTTTATACCAAAGGCTTCAGGAGCACCCTCTCCCTGAGCTCACTGAGTGAATAATTAAAGGCTTCACTAGGTGTTTTAAAAGCAGACTCTCCTTTCTCAGACTTTTCCATGCCTCTATTTACTTCCTTTTCTTACTCATTTTGGACTCCTCCACGCTTCCTCCCCCAATCGCCACTAACTCTTGTACAATTATTTAGTGTCTGCCCTGCTTTTTCATCTATTGACTTTCCCCCTCCTATAAAATATGCATCCTTCTTTTTTCTTACTGCTATTCAAGTGTCCTGCTTGCAAACTGTATTTTTCACTTTTTTCTGCTTTTCTTATCCTATATCTTCTTATCTCTCTTTATTCTTATAATGAAGTTTTATCTTATCTTTAAAGTATATTCAACAAAATATACTATTTTTCATTATGTCTTTTAAAAAATGCTAAAAATTATTTACCTCAATAAAATTATAATAAAGAGTTCTGTAATTCTATGGTCTCTGACATAGAAGGGTGGATTTAGGAACATCATAAGCTTCAGAGGTGAAATAGGGTAATTCTGGGCAATATTCTAGGGGTAATGATGGCTAGGTATAGAAATGTACACAGAAGGGGAGACTAGAGTTCAGAATGAAATTTTTGAGTTCAAATTTTCTGGCCTTGAGTGCAAAAGTAATGATTGTGTGAGGGAACTAATACACACAAGAAAAACAGCTATCGGGAACAAAGAAAAAATTATTTAGAGATTTTGACATGAATACTGAAATTATTAAACTAAGGAATTTGAAATTAATATATTTTAAGAAAAATATGTTATATGTCATTCTTCAATAATAAAAAATTAGGGAAGAGGAAAACTATTTATGGAAATATACCTATTACTAGATAGTTTGCAAGAAGTCATAGACTATACAATCTATTCCACTATGACATAATCAAACATAACTATATAATCATAAAAATTGCTTTCATATTATATAAATTTTTGTAAGTCATGATATATCTCCTCTGGCAAGGAAAACAAAAGAAAAAAAAATAAGACTACATCAAACTTAAAAGTTTTTGCACCACAAAGGAAACAATAAACAAAATGAAAAGACAGCTCACTGAATTGGAGAACATATTTGCAAAATTTATATGGAACTCAATATCAAAACAAACAGTCTAATTAAGAAATGGGCAAGGAACCTGAGCGGACACTTCTCAGGAGGACATGCAAATGGCCAATAGACATATGAATAGATGCTCAATGTCACTAGTCATCAGAGCAGTGCAAATTAAACCCATGATGAGAGATCACCTTACATCTGCCAGGATAGCTACCATCAATAACTCAACAATCAAGTGCTGGCAAGAATGTGGAGGATGCCGAAACCGGTTTGGCTCAGTGGATAGAGCGTCGGCCTGCGGACTGAAAGGTCCCGGGTTCGATTCCGGTCAAGGGCATGTACCTGGGTTGTGGGCACATCCCCAGTAGGAGATGTGCAGGAGGCAGCTGATCGATGTTTCTCTCTCATCGATGTTTCTAGCTCTCTATCTCTCTCCCTTCCTCTCTGTAATAAATCAATAAAATATATATTTAAAAAAAAAAAAAAAAAAGAATGTGGTGGAAAAAAACCTCCGTGAATTGCTGGTGGGAATGCAGACTGATGTAGTCACTGTGAAAAATATAAAGTTTCCTCATAAAATTAAATATGGAACTTCCTTTTGACCCAGCTATTCCACTTCTAGGAATAAAAAAAAAAAGAATACATGCATCCCTATGTTAATTGCAGCATCACTTACATAATCAAGGTTTGGAAGCAGCTCAAATGTCCATTGGTAGATGAGTGGATTAAAAAGTAGTGGTTCATGCTCTGGCTGGTTTGGCTCAGTGGATAGAGCATCAGCCTGTGGACTGAAGGGTCCTTGGTTCAATTCTGGTTAAGGGCCTATTCCTGGGTTGCAGGCTTAATCCCCAGTAGGGAGTGTGCAGGAGGCAGCCGATCAATGATTCTTATCAGTGATGTTTCTATCTCTCTCCCTCTCCCTCTCTGAAATCAATAAAAAATATTTTTTTAAAAAAGCAGTGGTACATTTACAAAATGGCATATTATTTGGCCATAAAAAAGCAGGAAATCTTACCTTTTGCAACAGCATGGATGAATCTGAAGACTATTATTCTAAGTGAAATAATCCAGTTAAGAAAAAGACAAACACCATATGCTTTCACTTAAGTGTGGACTCTAATGAACAAAATAAACAAACAAAATAGAAACAGACTCATAGATACAGAGAACAGACTGACATTGTTAGAGGGGAGTGGGTTGTGGGGCTGAGTGAAAAAGGTAAAGGGATTAACAACAACAGAAAACCCTCATAGACACAGACAACAGTATGGTGATTACTTGAAGGAAGGGGAGGAGGGGGCAGGTAGAAGAGGGTAAATGGGAGATAATTGACAATTGAAGGAGATGACACATAATACTACATATACAGATGCTGTATTATAGAATTGTACACTTGAAACCTAATAATTTTATTAGCCAGGGTCACCCCAATAAATTCAATAAAAATTAGAACGAAAATCATTCCAAAGCCAAGAAAAAGATTTTCATTGGAAACCTTTGGCATATTGTTCTCTTTTGTCTTAATTATTATTTTTTTATTAAATTAGTTTACCAATCACTCTTGGATCCATATAACTAATGTTTTTATCATATGATAGAAAATTTTCTACACTTAAGATGCTTATTTTTATCTTTCTGGAAGTAATCAACATGTGTAATGACAATCTCCCTCTCTCTCTCTTTCTCTCTCTCTCTCACAGACACACACATACACATTGGATTACTATGGACTATCATATGGTTTTGTTTCTGGCTAATTAAGGCTGTGAAAGAATTTTGCCCTACAGATGATGTGTCAGAATAGAAATTCATGGAGAAAGTGCAAGAAAAATAATACCTTTTCAAGAAATATGTATTGAAGAAGCTAGTTATTTATTCTGATATGTTCTAGGTACAGTGCTTTATATAAATTCAAAGAACACATGAAAAGCCTTGAATTATAATACTCTTGCTGTCTGGCGAAGGAGATGTTTACATAATAAATAATTTAGATTCAGCATAAAAAATGCTAGAATAGCAACATAAACAACATGCCCTAATAACACAAAAAGAAGCTAGGATATTGATAACTCAGAGAAGTTTTCCTAAAAAAAACATGTTTAAGTTTTTTATGTAAACAGTTTTATTGAGACATAATTAACATACATTTAATCCATTTAAGGTGTACAATTCTGTAGTTTTTAGTATGTTCTAAGAGTTGGGCAACCATCAACCAAAATCTGCATTTAGAAAGTTTCTGTCCGTAATGAAGCATAGCACATATGAGGAGTCACTATTTATTCACCCCACCCCGTCACCCTAAGTAAACACAAATTTATTTTCTGCCTCTACAGATTCGCCTATTTTGGCCCTTTCCTATAAATGGAAACATGAATAAGTGGTATTTTGTTAATTGTTTTTTTTCATTTATCATAACATTTTTATGTTAATCCATAGTGTATCATGTATCAATGCTTCCCTTTTTATAGCCAAATAATATTTTATTGCATAAATACATTGCATTTTGTTAATTTATTCACCAGTTGATGGAGATTTGGGTTGTTTCCTCTGTTTGGCTATTAAGAATAACACTATGAATATTTGTGTACAGGTTTTTTTGAATATCTGTTTTTTTAATTCTTTTGGGTATATATCTAGCTTTGGAATTTCTGGATTATATAGTAGTTCTATGAGACGCCATGAAAACTGCTTTCCATAACACCATTTTACATGATCATTATTGTGTGTGTATTCCAATTTCTCCATTTCATTTGCTAACACATTTTATCGTCTGTCGTTTTTATTGTAGCCATTCTAGTGAGTATGCAGTGACATTTGATGGTTTTAATTTGCATTTATCTAATGATGGTGACCATTTTTACATGCTAATTGGTCATTTTTGTATTAACTTTGGGTAAAAGTCTATTCAAATATGTTACCTATACTTCATTGGGATATTTATATCTTTATTAGTGAATTATAAGAGATTTTTTCTTATATCTGTCAATTTGATACTTTTTTTCTGTATTTCTTAGGTTGTTTTGTTGTTGTTCTCGTTCCTCTATTTTTCCATTACGGTCTGCTTTTATGTTAAACTAGTAGCCCTGCACATGAATCCGTGCGCCAGTAGCTAGCTGCTGCCCTCCTGTAGCTCTCCCCACACCCTTTATAGCTTACTGCCCTGTCCCTTCCTGTACCTCTCCACTGCCGGCTTGTAGCTCGCTGTCCCACCCTCCTGCTGATCTGTGATCTGGTCCTTATGCAGTCAGTCTTTAAGCTTCACAGTGTAATGACCATTTGCATATTACATCTTTATGATATAAGATTGGGTTATTTTGGTAACATTTTCTTTTCTTTGTTTATTTTACTTTATTTTTAAGGGTTTTTTTTTTAGTAATTGACCTTGGGATTTCAATTTGCATCTTAACATAAAGCAATCTACAATAGTTCTCCCTTATGAGTAAGGAATGCATTCCAAGACCCTCAGTTGATGTCTGAAGGCATAGATAGTACCAAACCTTATATATACTTATTTTTTACCCTAATATATACATACCTATGATAAAGTTTAATTTGTAAGTTAGGTATAGTAAGAGATTAACAACAATAAGTAAAATATTTAAAAGTAATTTTAAAATATATTGTAATAATAAAAGTTATGTGAATGTGCTCTCTCTCAGAAAATATCTAATGTACCGAGTTCACCTTTTCACTCAAAGGAAGTACTTTACAGCTTTTCTTTGGCATATACACATTGCCAACATCACTACTTTTGTGCTTTTAGATGACGATTAAGTAAAATAAAGGTTACTTGAACATAAGCACTGGGATACCTCCACAATCTGATCACTGAGAGGGTTACTAAGGAACTGATGGGCAGGTAGTGTAAACACCATCGATAGGAGCTGGATGGCATCCAATTTCATAATGTTACTCAGAACAGTGTACAATTTTTAAACTTATGAACTGTTGTGTGTTTTTTGGAATTTTTTATTTAATATTTTTGGACTGAGATTGTCTGCAGGTATCTGAAACTGTGGGAAATGAAACCACCAGTAAGGGAGGACTACTATAGTTAGATTCATACTAAAACAATTATGATAGTATACAGAAATTTTGTTTAATCGTATCTCAATTCTTATTCTCCCTTAGGCTGTAATAGAAATTACATGTTTATACGTTATAACCACATCAACATAGTATTATAATTGTTGGTTTATATACTTATCTTTTAAACCACAAAGAAAAAGAAAGAGTTGCAAAACATACATTTTACTGTCTTTCATATTTACCTGTGTAGTTACTTTTACCGGTGCTCTTTATTTCATTGTTAGGATTTAATTGTTCTTTGGTGTTCTTTCATTTTAGTTATAAGGACTTTCGATTTTTTCTAGGGTAGATCTCCCAGCAATTAATTCTCTCATTAAGATTTATCTGGCAATGGCTAAAAAGCATCTTTCATTTTTGAAGAATAATTTTACTACATATAGAGTCCTTTGTTGACAATCTTTCTCTTTCAGCACTTTAAATAAGTCATGTCACTGCCTTCTGGCCTCCATGGCGTCTGAAGAAAAGAGCTATTAGTTTTTGAAGATCCTTTGTATGACATAAGTCATTTCTCTCTTATTGCTCTCCAGATGCTCTCTTTTCCTTGGTTTTTGTTACTTTGATCATGCCTTGTTTATACTTAGTGTGGCTCGCTCTCTCTCTCTCTCTCTCTCTCTCTCTCTGACTTTATTTTTTTAGAGCAGTTTTAGGTTCATAAAAAAATTGAAAGGGAGGCACAAAGATTTCCCAAATACCTCATCCTCACAAATGTATAGCTTCCAACTCATCAGAATGGTACCTTTATTACAAAAGATGAATCTATGTCTACATGTCATAATTACCCAAATCATTATTTTCCTTTAGGGTTCACTTTTGGTATTGTACATTCTATGGGTTTAAACAGATGTGTAATGACATATATCTATCAGTATATCATATAGAATATTTATATTGTCCTAAATATTTTCTGTGCTCTGATTATTTATCTCTCCTCACCACTAGCTCTGGGATCACTGATCTTTTTATTGTCTCCACTAGAGGCCTGGTGCATGAAAATTGTGCACTGAGGGGGTGGGGGGGCCATCTCTCAGCCTGGCCTGTGCCCTCTCACAGTCTGGGACCCCTCTGGGGATGTTTGACTGCCGGCTTAGGCCCGATCCCCCTGGGGGGATCGGGCCTAAGCCGGCAGTCAAACATCCCTCTAACAGTCTGGGGCCATCGCAGTCCAGGACCCCTTGCTCCTTACCATCCACCTGCAGCAGCGGCGGGAAAGGCTCCCGCCACAACTGCTGTGCTCACAAGCCATAAGCCTAGCTTCTAGCTGAGCAGCTCTCCCCCTGTGAGAGCACAAAGACCACCAGGGGGCAGCTCCTGCATTGAGCATCTGCCCCCTGGTGGTCAGTGCACGTCATAGCGATTGGTCATTTAGCCATTTGGTCGATTTGCATTTTAGCCTTTTATTATATAGGACTAGAGGCCCCGGTGCACAAAAATTTGTGCACTCGAGGGAGAGGGGGGCCCCTCAGCCTGACCTGTGCCCTCTCGCAGTCTGGGACCCCTCGGGAGATAACGACCTGCTGGCTTAGGCCCGCTCCTGGGTGGCAAAGGGCAGGCCCAATCCCTAGGTGCAGCCCCTGGTCGGGCTCAGAGCAGGGCTGATTGGGGAGTTGGGGCGCCGCCCCCTGTCATATACAGAGCAGGGCGATCGGGAGGTTGTGATTCCACCCTCAGTCACGCTCAGAGTAGGGCCGATTGGGGGGTTGGGGCACCATCCCCTGTCACACTCAAGGCAGGGTCGATGGGGAGGTTGCGGCGCCACCCCCTGTCATGCACAGAGCAGGGTCAATCAGGGGGTTGGGGCATTTCCCCCTGTCACTCACAGAGCAGGGCCCATCAGGGAGGTTGGGGCTCTGTACCCTGTCATGCACAGAGCATGGCCAATCAGGGGGTTGGGGCGCCGCCCTCTATCACCCACAGAGCAGGGCCGATCAGGGGGTTGGGGTGCCGCCACTCTCACACTCAGGGCAGGGCCGATGGGGAGGTTATGGCTCTACCCTGTCACACACAGAGCAGGGCCCATGGGGGGTGGGAGGGGGGTGGGGGCGCCACACCCTGTCACACACACAGCAGGGCCGATCAGGGGTTTGGGGTGCTGCACCCTGTCACACACAGAGCCGCAGGGTGATCAGGGGGCTTGGGCGCTGCCCCCTGTCATGCTGATCCCGGTGCCGGGAGGCCTTGCGGCTCCGCTGATCCCGGTGCTGGGAGGCATATTACCCTTTTACTATATAGGGTAGAGGCCTGGTGCACGGGTGGGTGCTGGCTGGTTTGCCCTGAAGGGTGTCCTGGATCAGGGTGGGGGTCCCCGCTGGGGTGCCTGGCCAGCCTGGGTGAGGGGATGATGGCTGTTTGCAGCTGGTCACACATCCTTGAGGGTGGGGATCCCCACTGGGGTGCCTGGCCAGCCTGGGTGAGGAGCTGAGGGCTGTTTTCAGGCTGGGGGTGACTGAAGCTCCAAACCGCTCCTTTTTTTCTTTTTTATTCTGGGCCAGCTTTAGCTTTGAGGCTTGGCTCCAGCTCTTAGGCCTCTGCTGCTGAAAGTAGGTTTCTGCCCTTTGCTTACAAAGTTGTGATCCTGCTGGCTGAAGCCCGGAGGACTAAAGCAGGTTTCTGGGGTTTTGTTTAGCTTCTATGTTTGTTACATAGTTGCTTGCAGCTCAGAGGCCTGCAGCGGCAGGCCGGGAACGTTGGAGTCCTCTGTCACTGAAGCAAGCAAGCCTCATGTTAGTTTCAAGCTGCCTGGCTGCCGGCCGCCATCTTGGCTGACAGTTAATTTGCATATTGCCCTTATTAGCCAATGGGAAGGGTAGCGGTCGTACGCCAATTACCATGTTTCTCTTTTATTACATAGGATAGTTTGCCTATTGCAAAATGTCAGATAATTAAAACCTCACAGTATATAGCCATTCAGATTGGCTTCTTTCACTTAGTAATACAAATCTTTGATTTTTTGTAGCTTGAAAATATTTTGTAGTTGTTTGGGCTTTTATGTTCTTGATGTTCTCTGAACTTACTGGACGTTTGGTTTGGTGTCTGATATTATTTGAGGGCAGTTGTCAGTCATTGTTTAAATATTTCTTCTGTTCCTTTTTTTTTTTTTTTTGCTGCCGTATTTCTGATACATATATGTTACAACTTTTATAGTTGTCATACAGTCTTTGAATATTCAGTTCTAGTTTTTCTGTTTTAGACCTCAACTTTTTTTCTTCACTCCTTGGTTTCTGAGGATTCTATTGATATATCTTCTATCTCAGAGATCCTTGCCTCAGCCATGTCCAGTCTATCTATAAGCCCATCAAAGGCATTTTTAATTTCTGTTGCAATGTTTTGTTTTATTTTTTTATCTCAAGTGTTTCTCTCTGATTCTTTCATTGGATTTCTTACATTTTTTGCTTACATTGCCATCTCTGCATGCATGTTCACTACTTTATTTATTACAGTTCTTAACTGTTTTTAAATCCCTGGTCTGATGATTCCAACATCTGAACCATGGCTGGTACTGATGCTTTCTCTTTCTCTCTTCAAATTGTGTTGTTGTTTTTCTTTTGAAATGTTTTATTAGTTGCTATACTGGGGACAGCTGTGCTGGTAAAAGGAACTGCTATAAGTAAGCGTTTAGTCATGTGCAGAGAGGTGTGAGGGAACAGGAGATGTCCCCTGGTCCTATGATTAGAACTTAGTCTCTTTAGTGAGCCTGTGCTTCTGGGCTATATGCTTCCCAAATGTTTCTTGGAGTTTCCTCCCCTTTTGGTGGCACAGGATGGCTGGGTGCTCTGAGCTGCATATTTCCCTTCCCCAGTCATTTTGTCTTTGAGGATGCTCTAGGAGTTTAGGCCTTGATGAACCCTTTCCCCTGAGGGCAATCCTGTTAAGACCAGTGTTCTGGCATATTTAAAAGATGGTTCTTTTCCTCCTCTCCCTCCTGGAAGCAGAAATTGTCCCTAATATTTATTGTGGGAAACTGTTCAAATTCCTGAAGGTAAATATCACAGCATTGTGGGGTTTCTCCAGGAGTTTTCAACTCTTTGACTTCCACACACTAAGCCTCTGGCACGGACGGCATCAATAACAGTCTAGGTTTGCTTCCCAGCTCTGCTTCCATGGTTGGTTTCTGCTGGTGAGTCTTTGCTCAAATAGGCATGATTCCTCCTATTTGTTGGTCACTTTTTCCAGTACCAGGGCCGTGGTTTTCCCTGTGTCCTCTTCTCTGTTATAGATCCACGAAGAGATTGTTGTCCAGTCTGTTCAGCTTTTTACTTGCTATTAGGATGAAGTAGAGACTTCCAAGTTCATTTCATGAGAAGCTGAAACAGCAAGTCATTCTTGATATATTTGAATTCATCCTGCTTGGAGTTACTGAGCATCTTGGATGTATAGACTAATATTTCCATCAAATCTGTGATTTTATTCATTATTCCCTCAAGCATTTTCTTTGCCCCTTTCTTCTCTCCTTATGGGACTGCTGTTATCTAGAATAGAATCCATAGGTTTCTGAAGTTCTGTTACTTTTTCTTCATACTTTTTTATGCTGATCTTCAAACTGGAGAAGCTCAATTAATCTATATTCATGTGTATTGATTCTTTCTTACAGTTTAGATCTGCTCTAGTGATTTTCACTCCAATGAATTTTCCATTTAGTTATTGTATTTTTCAACTCCAGAATTTACATTTAGTTTTTTAAAAATATAATTTATATCTTTTTATCCATATTCTCTATTTCATGGTATAGTGTTTCCATACTTTAATTCTTTGTATATTATTCTTCAGTTACTTGAACATATTTATATGAACTCTTGTAAAGTCCCTATACCCCCCAAACAGTTTCTATTGACTAGTTTTATTTTATGTGTATGTGCTATACTAAACTGTTTCTGTGTGTGTTTTATAAATTCTTGTTAAAAATTGGACATTTTGGAGAGCATAATGAGACAACTCTGGAAATAAGGTATTCCATCTCCCTCTAGCCAGATTTTGTTTTGTTCTCAAGTTGCAACTTGAGGCAAGAAGGGATCCGGAAACATACTCACCCTTCTAATTAGCTACCTGAAGGCTTTATGGAAAAATATAAAACTTCAAAAGTAATATAAATGAAGGAAATGGCTCTAGCAAATAGAAAAAAGGAATTTTAAAATAAAATATAGTGACAGCATATACATTCTGTATAGGTATAATATATTGTCATTTATTTACTGAGTTAATAAAAAATTTCTTCTAAAATGATCTATTTATAATTTTGAGAATAGACTTGTATATATACATTATATATTCTGTCTCCTTTGTGTACTGAGTACATCATCTGATTGTGGGTGTATGCATATGTGACATAAGCATCAGTAGAATTTTATATCATTGTGTAAATAAAATTTCTTATTTAATATGGAATCAAATATTCTATTAAGTGTAGCATTGGGTCCCATATAAAAGCACTCAAGATAGTTTTTGTTGTTATTGTTCTTGACTGTTTATACAGGGCGGCACAAAAGTATGTTCACATTTGTTCATATGGAAAAGACAATCCTATATAATAAAAAGGCTAATATGCAAATTGACCAAATGGCCAAACAACCGGTTGCTATGATATGCACTGACCACCAGGGGGCAGACGCTCAACGCAGAAGCTGCCCCCTGGTGGTCAGTGCACTCCCCACAGGGGGAGCGCTGCTCAGCCAGAAGCCAGGCTCACGGCTGGCGAGCACAGCAGCCACAGCAGCGCTAAGGATGAGCCATCAGTTGGACATCCCCTGAGGGCTCCTGGACTGCAAGAGGTGCAGGTCCGGCTGAGGGACACACCCCTCCAGTGCACAAATTTTGTGCACTGGGCCTCTAGTATTAAATAATAATACAAGAATAAACTCTGTCCACATCCTCACAACTATAAATCTACTTTTGCCCCACCCTGTATTCATGTGTGCTAATTAAAAACAAATCCCACTCCTAGTACATTCACTATTCTCATCAGAGTACAAAAGCCTTAAAATAACTATGCAGGGTCATGTTGCAAATCGTTTGGCATGATTATATCAACTGTGAACTCTGTGCTAGTCTTGGCATTTGAATCTACTTCTACAGTGGTTGCTATGGTAAACAATAGTGAATATTCTTTTCTCATATAAATTAAACAGAAAAATAATAGGAAGAAGTACATAATTTGGTTATGGAGATTAAAGGTAATGTTAAAGTTCTGGGGCACAAATATGGTGTTTGAATAGGAATTGATTCTCTAGATTATTTTAATCCAAAGACTATCCTCCAGTTTACAAAGGAATCAGCACATGCCCAGGCCAGCTGTTTAAGTAAAATATACTGATGGCCAGAGTGAGAAGAGACACCTAAGACACAGTCACTCCTTCAAAGCCTCAGAAGTGCGAACCTCACTGACACAACAGAAAGTATGAGATTGTGAAACTACAGAGGACAGAAGTGCCAGGACCACAATATGTAAGGATGTTTTCAAGAATCATTTCTAGCCCTAACCGGTTTGGCTCAGTGGATAGAGCGTCGGCCTGCAGACTAAAAGGTCCCAGGTTTGATTCGGTCAAGGGCATGTACCTTGGTTGCGGGCACATCCCCAGTAGGGAGTGTGCAGGAGGCAGCTGATCGATGTTTCTCTCTCATCGATATTTCTAACCCTCTATCCCTCTCCCTTCCTCTCTGTAAAATAAAATCAATAAAATATATTAAAAAAAGAATCATTTCTAGATATAACTCATATTCTGAAATTTTCCTTTAATAACAAGCATAACCTTCCATAGTCTTTTCCAGATGGATTGCAACAGTCTTTCACCGGCCATTATAAGCACAGGACCAATGTGGAGCTTCCAGATTACAGCCATCATAATCTGTTTTAGATGGATGCTTGCCACTTATTATTTAGATATAGGAAAAGGCCATCTTCTAGAATGGAGATAGCTTTCTATTATTAGTGAGCAATGAAAATAGGTGTAGAGAAATGAATGATAGAATGTTCGGCAGACAATATAGGGCAGGTGAAACAGATAACTTTAATTATGCAGACAGAAAAGAAGAAATTCTCCCCAAATCTTTCCTTTTATTTCAGAATTTTATCAATATCTTTTACTTCTAATATGGCTTATTTCATTTAGTACCAACAGGTACAGCCTTATTCGTTTAAATAATAATTATTTACATAATATTTCAAGGTAACAAATTCAGTGAATATGAAGGCCTGATAGGTAAAGTAAATATATGATTTAAATCCAGCATCAGAAACAGAAAGTTGTGGCATTTTTAGTAAACTGGAAGGTATATAGCCAACCTAAATTCAACAGCTGTCATCATTTCTAACATGATAAAGTTAATCTTGACTTTCATAGAATTCAATCATATAGAATATACAATTTTGTTGTCTGGCTTCTTTTACTCAGCATGCTGTTTTGAGATTCATTCATGTTTAAAGTGTAAATAGGCTATTCCTTTTTAATTGCTTATAATTATTGCGTTCTATGAGCATACCCCAATTTATTATCCATTCTGATATTGATGGACATTGAGGTTCCTTTTAGTTGTGTGATTGTGGTGAAGCAATAGGCCCATGCTCCCCCGTTTCCCATGTTCAGCAATGTCTGGCTCCCTCTTTGCTTCCTTTCTCATCCCTAATTAGCTGACTACAGTAACACTAGAAGGGGTTTTTATTTGAAATGGGAACTCTTAAGTCCTCTGAAATCTCTCCAAACCTTGTAGTCTATGTTCAAAAGCATCTACTTTTTAAAAAATATATATAATTTCAGAGAGGAAGGGAGAGAGAGAGAGAAACATCAATGATGAGAGAGAATCATTGATCAGCTGCCTCCTGCACATCCCCTACTGGGGATCTGGGCCTGTAACCCTGGCATGTGCCCTGACCTGGGAATCGAACTGTGACCACCAAGCTATGCCAGGTGGGTAGCATCTACTTTTTGAAAGAATATGTAAATTTTTATCCACAATGTTAAATTGCATTGATATAAAAATTCCAAAAAATGAGTACCTCATTTAAAAAATAGCACTTAATGAGGCCTTTGCAGCACTCACTCAGATACAAATACTTGCTAGCAGGCTATAATGGATACTTGTCCTTGAAATCTTTTCTGTGCGAGTCAAGGACCTGGAGGTCCCCTGACAGGTGAAAGGGCCTGTATGTGTCCTGAGGCAGGGCAAGCCCCTGGCCCGGAAGCGGTTTAGTCACTTTATCAAAATTCTTGAAGTGACTGAAGTGTTTTTACTCCACAGATTAAAACAAAAAACTAGAGATAATGGCCATAACTGCCATTATCTCACCTTCAAGTTGTAAATTCTAAAGCTGTAATTTTATTATCAGTGTCAATGAGAAAACTGCTTCCTTCTTTGGACTATAAATCATTTCAGTGTTTACAAAGTCAACATGACCTCAGTATGAAATGCTGAAACTTGAAGTTATTACAATATTTAATTATTGCAAAATGTCCTCCAAATAGATTTAATAAAATATTTACAAAACAAAAAACAAAACAAACAAAAAGGATTACATGTGCACAAAAACCGATCTTGTTCCTTCCAGTAGAATTTAATTCTAAGAATGCAGCCATATTTTTTTTTTCAAATAAGAAATTGAAATGTTATATTTTTTTCTTGATTAACTAAAGTATCTACAGATATAAGTTATTACTACCCTCTTCAGAAAGTTGGTAATGAAATGATGTAATGTCCCCTTCTTCCCAGAGGTTTGGCATCAAACCCCACTAAAGAGAGAGAGAGAGAGAGAGAGAGAGAGAGAGAGAGAGAGAGAGAGAGAGAAAAGAAAAGAAAAGAATAAAAAATGCAGCACTGATGTTAGTGATAATTTGAAGGTCTTAATAATCTCTGAAGGTCAATTTGTTAAACCACAGTTCAGTGCTTTTGCTGTATGCTGAGGTGACCTGGGTGTTTTGCTGCAGACTATTTCAATCAGGCGTTAACTTGTGAATAATCAAGAAATACTTCACAAACTTCTAAGTTCCACTTTCCTATTCCAAAGGTGTGATAGGGTGCAGCCAACCATAGTGATTCAACTTGGAACAAGTTATTATCAGTTAGGGAACATGATGGTTGGCTGAAAGGTGCTGGAACTTTAAAGGCTTCAAATGTTCTACCAAATAAATGCAAAATGCACTTTTCCTTTGTTTTCTCAAAATGGATCATTTGTCTCTGCAGTTGAGCTTCTCATGTTAAAGGCTAATAAACTAACTAAGAAATAAAAGAACAAATCTTTCCCAAACTTAGTATCATTCCTATATAATTAATCAAGTGTTAGATTTTTGCCTTTTTCTTCTTCCCCTCCCCGTGGAAAATGCCTAAGGATTCTCTGACAGAGAGAGAGTATAGCTGTACTAAGCTGGCTGCCTGGCCTGTCTGCCTCAGAGAATCCAGGGCTGATTTATGAACAATGAACCTAATGCATTCTGGCAGAGAAATGGGATCACAAAATTAAAGATTTGTAAAAAAAAAGATTAAGAGTTAACACGGTGTAGATGTTGAATTCTTATATTTATACATTAAAAGAGGACCTGTTCTTTTGTTTGTCCTTAGAGATCACTTGCATTTATTTAAAAAGAGCTCAGTGGTCTTGTCTTTCCTCCCAGATCTTTTTAGTTTATTCTTGGAGTTCAGATGGCATTTCTGTTATAAAACAGCCACCATGTATAAACTTGAAGAGTATTCTGGGTATTAACATGCAAATGAGGGAATCAAGCATAACTCTGTTATGGTAATTCTACCCAGACTTTTTCTGAAAAGGCTATCTGTGAGGGGCTAAAGCCTCCACAGCTGAGGTTGATTGCCAAGACTGTGAGATTATAAAATTATATGTAAATGTATAGCACTAAACTTTAAAAGTCTCCGGTTTATATTGTTCTTTGTACAGACTATTAGAAATAATCTGGTATTCAGAAAGCATTAAATGACACATAGATCAAGGCAGGGATACTCTGAAGGGAAAAGAAATTAGACCTTTGCTACAAAATAGGCAACAAATTACCATTGAGTGGCTGATATTATATACTTGAGGAGAAGAATTGATAGTTTACTACCAAGAAGACTTTCTGAATGTATTTTAAAGAAGAATAAATCTCATCTCAGGGACTATTCTTTTTATTCATTAGTGAATTCAGCATTTTTAAAGTATCAAGGTCTTTGTTTGTTGAGGTACTTTAAAAGGTATACTATGACCATTTGGGAAAATAGTAGATATTTAAAATAAAGTTCAATACAAGTTACTGGAATTTACTATATAATTGAAATTACTGTGGATTTTAAAGACCTCATGTGTATTTTCTCCCATGATATCAATTCCTAGTCATTTTAGACTAAACTATGGCTACATCAGTAGGGGCTAAGAATAACAGGGCAGAAAAAAAGTGGAAGAAAAGGAGGAAAAGGAAAATAAAGAGGAGGGGGAATAGGAAAGAAAGTAGAATCAGGGCTGAAGAAATAGCTGATGTTAAAGAAGAAAACTGGAAAAAGTAATCTCTTTATTGTGTTCATGCTTCTTCTTCTTCTTCTTCTTCTTTTTTCTTTTTATTGTCATAATGTTATTCCCAGAGCAGCACTTTTCTTGTATTACTCCGCTTGTTTCGGGGGGAAATGGAGCCCTTTCCTGCAGTCGCAAGGAAAGCGTTTCTGGGACCCACATATGGGAGGGTGAGGTTTATTGTAGAAGCAAAATCAAAGGACTGTCCTGGGTTCAGCTCTGGTGCCTCATCAGAAGTAAGGCCAGTGTCCAGAAATTCTGTGCCATCAGTTTGGTCCAGGTCTATCCCCATCCTGTTAGTGTTGTCTGCTCCTGGCTGGGCTCCAGCAGATGCTGGGTTGCCGTACTCAGGCTCACACTTGGAGACTGAGAGGCCAGCATGGCTACTATGGAAAGAGAACTTGGGAACATGTTACACAGTATATAGTTAAATAGATGATAGATAGTTAGATAGATAGATAGATAGATAGATAGATAGATAGATAGATGATAGATAGATAGATAGATAGATAGATAGATAGATAGATGATAGATAATGTGCTTTGTTAAGCTTTATATTATCTCAGGGTTGGGAAGACATAGGCATTCTTTCAAACTAACCAATCATCTTCCCAATCTTTTGTGAGTTGGCGCTGTATCTTCCTTCTAACCAATTGATTTCCTAGATCTTTGGGGTTTTCCCAGGCTAGGCTCCTCCCCTTGATGGTCGCCATCCTAGTTCTTACTGTGCATGCCTCATAGAGGAACTCCTCCTCGGTACCATCTTGGCTTCTACAGGGCATGCACTCAGCAGAGGAATTTCCTCTTTATTGTTTATCCCTTCCCCTCATAGTCTGGGCCAGGGAACCGGTTGTACCCGGGGCAGTTTATTGTACTTAATAATGTCTGATTATCTTTGCTCCCTTCCTTTCTAGCTGCCTGTGCTAACACTCTGATCATGTTTTGGTGTACTCAATACACTGGTCCTCATCTATATATTCACACATTTACCACTAAAATCCCATATTAATATTTAACCACTCTTTATTCTTTCTTTCTTCCTTTCTCCCTCTCTCCATTTGTCCAAAAAAAAGGGGGGGGGCGGTTTCCTGTAAGGTGATATTAAAAGAGAGAAGTGATTGAGGTAGAGAATGACTCAAAGATGAAAAAGGTTATCACTATTAAAGCTTCACATTGGTAGAAACTAAATTATAAATGTACATCATTTATTTTATTCAAAGGAAGACATTAAGTTACAGTGGAGATATAAGGTACTGAGGAGATCAAAAGAAAGCTCCAATGTTCTCTTACCTCAATTAACTTCTATAACTTGTAGGGGAAATACATATGATGGTCGTGTTTAGCATAAAGCCAGGGTCCTGCTCATGCTGGACCTTAGGCAAAGAGTTCTTCCGTCATCTGGATGATGGTTAATGTCCTGATTCTTTTTTAAAAAAATATGTAACAACTATAAATGCCTAGAGCAGTCTTAGCAGAAGTGGCAGCTTTTTAGATATAAAGGGACAGTATAACTTATCATCTGAAGTAGGACACGTTTGAGAGTAAAAAGAAACATTATTAACACTGGGACTCCAGCTGTATGGTCATCTTAGTTAGAAAGCCAGGATAGAGCAATATCATATGTCTCTGAAATCTGTTCATATCAACCTGAGGATGGGCGAGCCAACTAAGGACCAGTTGTTAAACATGAAACATACATTAAGTGTAAATTTAAGAAGATGATGCAAGAGGTCTTTAGTCAAAATGGACTTAATCCTATTGTTATCAAAACAGAAAAAAAAGTAAAAAAATAAAGCACTTGTCATTATGATAAATACATTATTTTCCTGAGAAAACTTATAAAATCCTAATTTACTATGTGTAAGCCATTTGTTTTAATTAGGGTGGAAATATATTCCTAAAGTACATTAATAAACTTCAGATCCAAGCAAATAGTCACCAGTTTTATTATAATGAAAGTATACTATAAGAATAAACCTTACTTTTTTCATTGTAATACACTAATTCTCTGTATAGTTATGACTTTAAATTTCATGTTATAAAAATATTAATCATTTTGTCAAGAAAATTCACTTTACTTTCAAAGAAAATTTAAAGTAAATAGGTATTCAAGGTAAATGTCTTCTATAAAGTATTGTATTCAATATTTCCCAACATATGGTATATTAATAACTAATCCTAATTTTGAGATTTTTCTAGAATATACAGTCTGAATGAAATACAATTTTAAGTTATAAATTAAATGAAAGCAATCATAATATTGCACTTCATAAGGTTGAAACATATACTTTTCAAAAACTTAAAAATAACCTGATGAGAGTTGTATATGTGTTCCCTTTTCCTACAAAAAGAAATATAAATGAAAATTACTAGCAACTGTTTAATGAATAAATCAGGCTCACACATGAATATGAATACATGGCACTTTCCAAACTTTACAAAAAATTGGTTTTACCCTTGCTTAGTTCAACCCTAAAACCATGTAATTTCAATGACATGGTGTATGACCTGGGCATCAGGACTTTTAAACTACATGGGCAATTAAAAATATATATATATATATATATATATATATATATATATATATATATATATATATATATATATCTCAAAGACTGAGAATCAGTTCACTATGTAATTTAAAAATAGATCTTCTGTTCTTGTTCCTTCTGTCACTTTTACTGAATATTTAAACACCATGTTTTGAAACAAATATCATCACTTAGATTTTTGTCTGCTGAGTCACTTTATGCACTAAATCTGATACATAGAGATCTGATCTTATATATTACTGCCCCTTTGTATTGTATTTTTTCTCATTTTATTTTTTTATCTTGAATATAATTTCAGCCTACAATAATGGATATTTAGATCTTTGATCTCTAAAGATGATATTCCATTTGACATGCCAGCTATCATCTACAAACATGAATGCTTTTAATTAACCAACCAATTTGCCTGTCATTGTTTTATATCTATCATCATTGTAGTTTTCAACTCTTCAGTTTCCACTTCATGAAATTTCCATTAAAGCAGTGGCCTTTAGCCCTAACCAGTTTGGCTCTGTGGATAGAGCATCGGCCCGTGGACTGAAGGGTCTTGGGTTCAATTCCAGTCAAGGGCATGTACCTTGGTCACAGGCTCTATCCTTGGCCCTGGTCAGGGCATGTGCTGGAAGCAACCAATCAATGTGTCTCTCTCAAATTGATGGTTCTCTCTCTCTCTGTTTCTCCCCCTTCCTTCCACTCTCTCTATAAGTCAATTGGAAAAAAAACCAAACCTCTGGGTGAGGATCAACAAAAATAAAACAAAACACAATAATAAAACCTCTGGCCTTTAGTTTATCTGGGACTTGCAGATAAAAGCTTTCAAATAAAAGTTTAAAAGCTTCACTTTTTTGTAATTCTCAAACTTAATGGTTTTATATGAAAACATAGAAACATTTTCATACATGTTATATATAGTTATATTGTAAAATTATGAGTTTAATTTACTTTCACATTTATAAATATCATAGAACCAATGTGTGAAATACAGAAAATAAAGCAAAAGACAATTTGCTAGATAATTTAGAGGGAGGAAATAAAAGTGTAATGACAACCATGTAAACCTCTTTTTTTAATTTATGAAGTTTTGAATTACATTATATGGTATGACCATTTGCAAGATAGCAATTCCCTTAAAAGTTCACTAGCCTGGGTACGAGTCCTTGAAATTCATTTTCATTTATCTTCAAAAGGTATTTTATCCTCTGAGTTTTAAAAAGAACATGAAATAGTTTCCACTCCAGTCAGGCCTTTCTAAGTTTAGCCTTCTCTTTTATTAAATGATTCAAAATAATTTTTAATAGCAAAGTTGCACCAAGTAATTCATCTTTTGAACATGTCAAACTTCTTCAAAGCTAAATTGCTTTTAGTAGTAGTCAGTTTCTATTACAAATTAACTTTGATTTGTTGCTGTTCTTTATCGCATTTGACTGGAATGAATAACAGTGGTCTATAAATTCTAGTCTCAAACCTACATCTGGCAATTCATTAGGAATCATCTTTGAGAAACTCAAGAAAACATGAAGCGTGCGTGTGTGTGCGCACACGCACACGCACGCACGTATACACACACACACACACACACACACAAAATTCTTCCATGTAAAGCTTTCTTAATTTCAAAGGCCAAGTCCAAATACAGATCTTTTTCATAATTTAATTTTAACTGAAAAGCGATTAAAATAAGTATACATTCAAAGTTTCTCCCACTTAGGGCTAAAATAAAGCTCTAGCCTTTTCTGTTCCTGCATTTGAGATGCTAGGCTTTGATAAATAAATCCAACCAACGGGTAGATCACTGCCATTATATCTCATGGTTTCCAATCTCATCAGAGTGAGCCTTCAGACTCCCGTCAATCTCTTTTAAAAGCTGCTTGCCATCTCTCCTTCTTCAAAGAGTTGCTAAACTGATGTAACTGAAGGATGACGACCATGCCTTGTCTCTTTCATATCTTCACTCTACAGAAATGCTTGCCTATGGTAAATGCTATACATGAGTTTTTAAAAATTAATGTCTCTAAGTCTTCAGTTTTTCTCCAAGTACTGTCTATCTCAGTAGAGAAAAATAATGAGCCTTTTTCAAATATAATTTCTAACAGTAATTAGGTACTACATTTTTCTGTTAATACCCCAAGTATTTTGATATTGTCCTATTTAATTCTCACGCATTTCTCATAAAATATGTACCATTGTTTAGAGTTAAACTTGAGAAAGATGATAATTAAATTTTTAATCATTCCAAGTTTATATAAGTAGAACAGGGCATAATTACATGTTTCTGACGTCACACATGAGCCTAATAACAGAATTCTAAATATTAATCATTAAAATTTCTTCACCTCCTGCACCCTTTCTTACAAATTATTTTTTATAACTTAAAAATTTTACTTCAAGTTTAAGATTTTTTTGCAATCCTCGTGTGATTAAGAATGTGATTTTTACATATGGATTTTTACTCACTCTTGACTGTGTATGTTGACCAGTGAGGATTTCTATCTTTTTCTCTATAGCAATCTTACTGTCTCAGCACGATTTTTTGACTAGCCCATGTCCCTGCACTGATATACAATGCTAAGTTTTATTGTATTAATTAAGCCTTTCATATATACATGAATTTGTAGGTTCCCCTTTTGCTTAATTAATTTGTATATTCTTATATTAACACCCTGCTATTATAATTATTAGGCTTTATATATTTATATTTGGTAAGATATGTCCCCTGATATTTCTTGATCTCTTCAACATTTCTTGACAATTAAATTTTCAAAAAGTAATTATCACATTGAAACTTGTCCAGGTCATATAGGACATCTTCTTGCACTAGAGATGAGGAAAAATAAATTGAGAAACTACAAAAATCTCATGGACTTCAATATTCAAATTAAACTTGAATCATCAAAGATTCAAGTTTATTCTTATAAAATCCCAGAATTCTAGCTATGGAAGGACTTTTTAAGATCATCTAGTTGAATTTATTAATATTATTTTCATCTGAAAAGACTGAGACTTGGAGAGGTAATTTAAAAAATACACATTGAGTGGCAGAGCATATACTAAAATTTCATCTGTTAAGTAAAATAGAAAAGGTTGTATTCCTAATTCTCATATTATTTAAGCTAACTTAGATATTTTTTTCTGATTCCAGAATTCATTAACCAAAGAATCAATGATAATTCTATGTATTATTACCAGATGACATTGGTTAATTAATGAAAACAATGTAGACACACATCATTAAAATAGTTTAATATGTATTTGTTTATTTTTATTTGAACAGTTTAATAGAAATTGAATATTATAGAATGGAAAATAGGAATTCACTTCCAGCAAAATGAGACAGGCTATTTCTAGACCAATTTTATCAATCAACAAGAAAACATACTTGAATAAATAAAAATATACCAAACATAAAAAATGAGAGAGCTAAAACACAGTGTGAACTTGAAGATCTAACATACTAGAGAGAAGGAAAGAGAAAAAGGGAGAACTAACATTTTTAGCCATATTTCTTGGCATTTGCCGATTCCAAAGGAGCAGCCGAAAGGCTCAAAAGTTAAGTGGCTGCTCGGGAGCTTTAATTAGAGTAGACTTTCTGACATTCTTAACTGACTAGGATAGAAACCTTTATATTTATGGCCCTGCATGAGGGAGGAACATTGGTAAGCAGCCCAGGATTTCACATGTAATCCCTGAAGAACTATAGTGTATGAGTTATGGAAGAAATTGAATTAGGCAACTCTTCTCAGAGACTGAAGCCCAGCTTCAAACCAGATCAACCTCTTACCAAATGAAGCAAATTATCTCTGAGCAAAGCAAAAATAAATTCTCCCTACAGGAATATAACACTAAAATCATCTCTTCATGCTTTCAGATAAACTGTAGGAATACAAATATGAAACAACTAAATGTACAAAAAGAAAAATGACTAACAGAATGGATAATATAGATACGAAAAATAACCCCAAAGCAAACCCAAAGGAGTTTTAGATGTAAATGTGATTAGCACCTCAAAAAAAAAGAATATGGAAAGTTTTATCAAACAACATAAACATAAGATATAACCCTAAAATAATTAAATAGAAATTATAATAACTGAATGTAAGTGACCACCAATACATCCTTTTAACAGCAGACACAGTGCAACAAAAGATTAATTAACTGGGAAATTCAATAAAATATTCAGGCTGATACATGGAGAGAAAAAAAGGAGGCAATAACTCAAAAGTGTAAGACAGATCTAAGCTTCTGTCAGTGTCCCAAAGGAAAGGATAGACACGAAGAAATGGAATTAATAATTGAAGAAATAGAAGTAGATAATTTTCTAAAATTGATACATATACCTCAACCAACAGTTACCTTAAGCAACTTTATAGTTCTAAGCAACATGAATTAAATGGGAACATAATGATCATTAATGGTAGTCTACTTAAAATTAAAGAAAAACTATTTAAAAGACATGTCAGCTTCCAATTTTCCCAACACCATTTATTGAAGAGACTGTCTTGACTCCATTGTATGCTCTTGCCTCCTTTGTCAAATATTAATTGGGCATAGTGGTTTGGGTCAATTTCTGGGGTCCTATACTATTCCATTGATCTATATGTCTGTTCTTGTGCCAGTACCAAGCTGTTTTAAGAACAGTGGCTTTGTAATACAGCTTGATATCTGGTATTGAGATCCCACCTACTTTGTTCTTCTTTCTCAGGATTGCTGCAGCTATTCGAGATCTTTTTTTATTCCAGATTAATTTTTGGAATGTTCATTCTAGATCTGTGAAATATGCCATTGGTATTTTAATGGGGATTACATTGAATCTATAGATTGCTTAGGGTAGTGTGGACATTTTGATGATGTTGATTCTACCAATCCATGAACACGGTATGTTCTTCCATCTGTTTATGTCTTCCTCTATCTCTTTTTTTTCACTGTCCTGTAGTTTTTCGCATATAGGTCTTTTACCTTCTTAGTTAAGTTTATTCCTAGGTATCTTAATTTTTTTGGTGCAATGGTAAATGGGATTGCTTTTTTAGTCTCTTTCTGTAAGTTCACTATTGGTGTAAAGAAATGCCATCTTGGCATTAATTTTGTATCCTGCTACATTGCTGAATTCATTTATAAAAAGATGAAACTAGACCACCAACTCACACCATACACAAAAATAAACTCAAAGTGGATAAAGGACGTAAACATAAGACGGGAAACCGTAAAAATACTAGAGGAATCCACAGGCAGCTAAATCGCAGACATTTGCTGAAGGAATTTCTTCACCGATACAGCTCCTAGGGTATTTGAAACTAAAGAGAAAATAAACAAATGGGACTACATCAAAATAAAAAGCTTTTGCACAGCAAAGGAAACCATCAACAAAACAACAAGAAAGCCCACTGCATGGGAAGACATATTTGCCAATGTTATCTCCCATAAGGGTTTAATCTCAAACATTTATAGGGAACTCATACAACTTAAAAGATAAACAATCCCATCAAAAAATTGGCAACGGACCTAAATAGACACTTTTTGAAAGAGGACATACAGAAGGCCGAAAGACATATGAAAACATGCTCAAAGTCACTAATTGTATGAGAAATGCAAATCAAAACAACAATGAGATACCATCTCACACTTGTCAGAATGGCTATCATCAACAAATCAACAAACAAGTGTTGGAGAGGATGTGGAGAAAAAGGAACACTTGTGCACTGCTGGTGGGAATGCAGACTGGTGCAGACACTGTGGAGAACAGTATGGAGTTTCCTCAAAAAACTAAAAATGGAACTCCCATTTGACCCAGTGATCCCACTTCTAGGAATATATCCCAAGAAACTAGAAACACCAATCAGAAAGGATATATACACCCCTATGTTCATAGCAGCACAATTCACCATAGCTAAGATTTGGAAACAGCCTAGGTGCCCATCAGCAGATGAGTGGATTAGAAAACTGTGGTACATCTACACAATGGAATACTACGCTGCAGTAAAAAAAGAAGGAATTCTTGCCATTTGCAACAGCATGGATGGAACTGGAGAGCATTATGCTAAGTGAAATAAGCCAGTCAGAGAAGGATAAATACCACGTGATCTCACTCATTTGTGGAATATAGAGAAGCACATAGGCTGATGAACAGGGACAGATCCAGAGACAGAGAAGCAGCGATCAGACTGTCAATCCCCAGAGGTAAAGTAGGGGAGGGCGGGGGTAAGGCGGGGAGATCAACCAAAGGACTTGTATGCATATATATATAAGCCAAACCAATGGACACAGACAATAGGGGGGTGAGAGCATGAGTGTGTGTGTGTGTGTGGGGGGGGAGTTGGGGGTTAATGGGGGGATGAGGGCACATTTGTAATACCTTAACCAATAAAAAAAAAATTTTAAAAAGACATGTCACCTTCACACAAAACAATAAGGCTAAGCTATTTAACACAATTCATAGTAACTGGAAAACTGAAATTACTGCTAATTAAAAATTTTTAACCTAATGAAAATTTTCTCCAATGATGAAGATACAACAGAATTTAAGACACAGCAAAGAGTGCCTGTCAACTGACCCACACTAAAGGGGTTCTACAGGTTGAAGGAAAATGGTCTCAAATGAAAGCATGGAGATACAGGAAGGAAAGAGAAGATAGTTACTACTTCTAAATGAATGTTGACTATAAAAAATAAAAGTAACATCTATAGAATTTATAAATTTCCAACAGATACAACACAAATTATAAAAAGGAGGTAAAATGAAAGGAATAATTAAATAATTTATATTAAAGGAATAATTCTTTTATTAAAGGAATAATCTTTCAGGAAGACATAACAAATTTCAATGTATTTACTTCTAATATCAGTTCATCAATACCTATAAATTTTTTTAAAGTAACTTATGAGAATCAAGAAAATCTACAGTTATAGTGGGAGTTTTTGAGACACCTCTCAGTAATTGAAAACAAATAGAAATGTTGCAAGGAAGTTGAATGTTAAACATGATTGACAAAGGGGAAAAATAGACCCTTTTAGGGAATAAAATGTGGGAGAGGAATTTTACTTATAAAATATATTCATAATATTTTTGAACTCTGGGTATTTCTTGGGCATGAGGGTTACAGAGTCAGAAACTGGTTTGGCCTCCACACATTATGGAATAGCACAATTACTCGGAGGAACTCTCTCCCCAGGCTTTGCCCTGAAGCGGGAAAGGGCAAATTCATGATATTTTGCCAATTAGCAAACATCCAGTTATAACTTTCACTCCTTGAAAGTACATTCTTTTCCTAAAAGCAGTTTTCTCAATATTTTCCTAGTTGACTTTGGATGAGAGCAAAGTACCCCTACTTCTTTGATCCCCTACAAGTAAATGAGAAAGAACTCGGCGTAGTATGCCGACTATCTTTAAATAAAAATTTACTACTTTAGCAGTCTCTATCTTTCTTTCCAACGTAAGTTGCAATTAGCTGCTAGGCTAAGGTTTGCAATTCTAGTTTTATATGAGACCTTTTCAACCTCAGCAGTGATTAATTAAATACTTCTCTTTGCAAATTGGCATATTTTTTCATGTATAAGTTCCTTTAAGCTGTAACCCAAATTTTTATACAATTAGAAAAGTTGTATTTAATATAATATTTAATGTGCATATATATATATGTGAAAAGGAGTATAATTTGGGGAGGTTGAGCTCATTTAATGTATCCGTAATAATGCATAATTTCAAACCATTTCAAAATGTTTAGGCAAGAGCCGTTATTTCCTGATTAAGATCATAGCAATCCTTTTGTACTGGAAATAACACTAATTTTGATGTCTATTTTATGTCTACAAAGGCAGATGTGAAACAGAGGAATTAAAATATTACCACTCTGTAATGAAAGATAGGAAAAAAAGAATAAAAAATGTGAAAAGTATGTTCTGCTTTAAGTACAAGAGATAGAAGTGTAAGAGAGGTGTTCTGCATTACAGATGGTGAAGACAAGAGGTAACTTACCATCTTACATATAACAACTATAAACATTGTACCAATTACTAAACAAACTAATAAACAATAAACTGTCCCCACCCACATGCCTAAGGAGTTCTAGAGAATGAATAAAAACAGACACATTTGGGGGGAGAGTTAAAACTTGAAAGGGAATAGCATGGGGTAAGATTTGTGTTGTTTTAGTCTAAGGGAGTTGCAGCATAGTGCAGGGACTTGAAACTCCACTAGAAGATATGCAATCATTCTGACCTGAAGACACAAAGAAAAGGAACTGAATCAAACCACAGCTGCTAGAAAGTGATAGGACATCATTGAAAAGATAGGGATAGATAAGAGAAATCCCAAAATTCTCTCTATAAATTTTACCCAAATTCTGCTGTCCCCGGAATCAGTATGTGTGGGGTATACTGAAACAGTCTGCGGCAAACTCAAAATAACAACTAAGATGCAAGGTGATTACCATTACAGTTGTGACAAAGTTGAAACTTTGTGTCTAACTAAATTAATTGTTTGCTAAAGTGCATTTAACAGAGACCAAAATTGAATAGTCCGATTCTACAATTAGGAGAAAATGACTTTAGGATAGCTATTATGCATACATTGAATGAGGTAAAGAAAAATATACTTATTATAGATGAAGAGGCAGAGATGTAGGAAATCTACATATTTTTTAGAAATGGAAACAGGAAATTCAAAATAAAAATTGGCTGGAAAAGTTTATAGTGTAATGAAGATAATGGAAAAGTCGTAAGTTTAATGTATGTAAATAAAAATTACCCAGAGGGAAATGGGGAAAAAGGATTAGAAAATATAAGCAGTTTAAAGGGCTCGTGGGACAATAACAAAAAGCCTAACATATGTTAACATAGGATAGCAATATTGAGATAACAAATATTTTGACAAAATGAAGGCCAAATATTAACAAAATTTGGTGACAGTTGTATTTTTATACATTCAAGAAACTTTTTGAAACCAAACAGGGTAGATATGAAAAAATTCACATCTAGGTACATCAACTACTGAAAAACAGGTAAAGAAAAACAATCAATGTGAAAGTAAGCTACAGGAAAATAACATATTACATTCATGGCAGTTTAAGTAGAAAATCCAAGGGAATCTAAAGAACTACTACACGAATAAGTGAATTAAGAAGTCCATGGAATACACAATTAATATACAAAAGCCAGAGCAGCAAAATGTTGAAAAATTAAATTTCTAAAAATTCTATTTATAATAGTGGTAAAATGTACTTACAAATAAAGTTCCAAAATGTATGCATGGTATTGTATGAAAAACCATAAATACTGAATATCATTAAGACCTCAATGCTATCTAAATTGACCTCTAGAATTGACTATAACACCTACCAAAATAACAGCAGAAATTTTTATTTTATTTATTTTTACATTGTATTTATTGGTTCTAGAAAAGGAGAGTGGGGTGAGGGGGGAGAGAGAGAGAGAGAGAGATTTGTTGTTCCACTAATTCATACATTCTTTGGTTGCTTCTTGTATGTGCCTTGACCAGAGATGGAACCCAAAATCTTGGTGTATAGGGGTGACACTAAATAAATGATCTACCCAGCCAGGTCAACACCAAAAATTTTTAAAGCATAAATTGCAAATTTATTCTAAAATTTATATGGAAGTTAAAAATAATAGCCAAAGCAATTTTTAAAAGGAACAAACCCGGGGACTCAGAATATTTGATTTTATGAGCTGTTATTAAGAGGCAATAATTAACCCTGGCTGGTGTTGCTCAGTTGTTTGAGCATAGTCCATGCACCAAGAAGTTACCAGTTCGATTCCTGGTCAGAGCACCTGTCTGGGTTGCACCTGATCCTTCATAGGGGACATGCAAGAGGCAGCCAATCTGTTTCTCTCAGGAGTGTTTCTGCCTTCTCTCCTTCTCTTCCTATCTCTCTTGAATAATAAAAACATTTTTTTTAAAAAGCAGCTATAATGAAGACAGTATGATTGGTGGATGGTTAGGCATATAAATCTATATCTATCTCCATATATTTAATATATAGTTATATTTCTAGACAATTACTATTTTCAATATATATAGATTAATTGATATTGACATTATTAATATATATATAATTGCTTTTTACAGTTGCCAAGATAATTCATTGGTCAAAAGGAAGTGTTTACATAAAATTTCTTAGGACAACTCAATATCTATATAGGAAAATTTTAACATCTACACTTATCTGAAAAGAGAGGATCATAAACAAATATAAAATTTAAAATTATTAAACAGAAAAGAAAACACACAAAATCCTTGTGACTTTTAAATTGGAAAATAATTTTAGGTAGTACACATTAAATGCACATCACAACAGAAAAAAATCGGTAATTTGTACTTCATATAAAAAAATTTTGCTTAACAGACACAGTTAATAAAATGAAAAGACAAGCCACAGGTTGAAAATACTCACTATGCATATATTAGGCAGAGGACTTGTAACCGAAATGTATACGTAATGTGTTCTTAAAACACAATAGGAAGATTAATAAGTCAATTTTTAAAATAAAATTCTTGAATGAAATTTACCAAAAGGAGGTTTACCAATGACCAATGGTCACATAAATATTCCCTATACATTATCATTTATTGCAAGTTAAAACCACGTGAAATAATTTTACATGAATGTGCACATATGTGCCCATGTAGTTATGCGCACACTCACACACACACATAAATATGAAGTAGAATGGTTACTATTTTTAAAATTTTAATATACTATGTAATGGAGAGTTCTTGGAATAACTAGAACTCTAAAAATTGTTGGTTAAAATGTAAAACATAATTGCTACTTTGGAAAACTGGAAATTTCTTAAAAGATATATATATATATATACACCTGCCACATAGTCCAGCCATCCAATCTAAGTATTTACTAAAGATTAATGAACATTTACATGAACTCAAAGGCTTGTACTTCAATATTCATAGCAATTTTTATTTTTAATAGCCAAAAGTTCTGCACAAACCAAATGTTCATTAATAGGAACGTATAAAAACAAAATATAGTGTAACAGAATACTAGTCTCTAAAAAGGAATGAAATACTGATATATACACTATGGATGAACCTCATCATCACGTGACAAATGAAAAGTTGGATATAATGAGACCTAACTGTAGTATTTCAGTTAGATAAAAATTCTGGAAATACAAACTACTAAAAAAAGAAAAAAAGAAAAAAAAAAGACTGCATCTGGGCCACAGGACCCTTTCAGGGAGGGATAACAATGTGGATTCATGGATGTCTACTTCTGTCAAAACTAATACCAATTTAAATGGATATGTTTTATTGTATGTTAATTACAAAATTTTATAGCCAATATTTTTATGAATACATTACTTAAAGGAGTGATGATAAAAGCATGCTGTTCTTTTTTTAGTTTATTTTTAATCACTGTTGACATTCAATATTATATTATATTCAGATATATATCATAATGATTAGACATTTATATATCTCACAGATTGATCACCCTGATCACTAGTACTCATCAAATATCATATGTAATTATTATACTAGTATTGACTATATATCTATGCTGTAATTTACATCCCCTTGACTATTTTTTGACTGACAATTTGTAGTTCTTCGTTCCTTTCTTTTTTCTTTTCTTTTCACCCATCTGGCAATCTTCATTTTGTTCTCTGCATCTATGAGTGTGTTTTTATTGGTTTTCTTTTGTTGTTGTTTGTTTATTTTGTTTCTTGGATTCCATATATAAGTGAAATCATATGCTATTTCTCTTTTCTGACTTAGTTCACTTTGTTTGGCTTTGGTATGAGGGTAATATTGGCCTCATAAAATGAGTTTGGGAGCCTTGCCTCCTTTTCAATATTTGGGAATAGTTTGAGGATAGTTATTATTTCTTCTTTGAATGTTTGGCTAAATTAACCTGTGAGGCCATCTGGTCCAGGACTTTTGTTTGTTGGGGCTTTTTTGAATACTGATTCAATTGTATCAGTCTGTTCAAATTTTCTTTTATTTTCCTGATACAGTCTTGGAAGAGAGTATGTTTCCAGGAATTTATCCATTTCTTCCAGGTTGTGCAATTTGTTGATATATAACAGTTCATAGTATTTTCTTATAATCCTTTGTCTTTCCATAGTTCCTCTCATTTCTGATTTTATTTATTTAGAACTTCTCTCTCTCTCTCTCTCTCTCTCTCTCTCTCCCTCTCTTTCTCTCTCTCGCTCTTCCCCCTCCCTCCCTCTCTTTCTCTCTCTCGCTCTTCCCCCTCCCTCCCTCTCTCCCTCTCTCTCTCTCTCCCCCCTCCCTCCCTCGCTCCCTCTCTCTGGCTCGCTCTCTCTCTCTCTCTCTCTCTCTCCCCCCCCTCTCTTCCTTTATGGCTCTGGCTAAATATCAACTTTTATTTTTCATTTTTTTCAAAGAACCCACTCTTGATATTATTCATTTTTCTGTATTTTTCTTTTATACTCTATTTCATTTTTTTCTACTCTGATATTTATTATTTCTTCCCTTCTACTTACTTTGGGTTTTGTTTGTTCTTCCTTTTTTAGTTCCTTTATGTGCAAGGCTAGATTGTTTATTTAAAATGTTTCTTGTCTCTTAAGATAGCCTCTTTTGCTGTAAATTTCCATCTAAGAACTGCTTTATCTGTGTCCCATAGATTTTGTCATTTTCACTTATCTCTAGATTTTTTTTATTTCTTCCTTGATTTTATTTTATTAACCCATTCATTGTTTGTTAGTAGAATGTTATTTAGCCTCCACATGTTTATATGTTATTCAGTTTTCTTCTTCTGATTGATTTATTTTTTATATCATTGTGATATGAGAAGATGCTTGGTATGATTTTAATCTTCTTATATCTATTGAAACTTGTTTTGTGGCTTAACATGTGGCATATTCTGGAAAATGTTCCATGTGAATTTGAAAAGAATGTATATTTTGCTGCTTTGGGGTCAAATGTCTTAAAAATAACAATTATGTATAACGTGTAATTTAAAGTCACTGTTTTTGTTTTGCTTTTCTGTCTGGGTGATCTATCCACTTATGTCAATGTGGTGTTGAATTCCCCTACTAGTAGTGTATTACTGTCAGCCACCTGAGCTAGGTGCTCCAGGAATATCCCTCCTGTAGGTTGTGTGTTCCCTACTGTCATAGTTGGACCTGGATTACTGCTGGCATGTCAGTAGGTTGGGTTGACCCTGAGGCTGGCTGGCTGTGAGAGCTGGCCATGGCTATAGCAGATGAGTTGTTGTGTATGGGTTGACCCTACAGGGCAAGAGTCACTTTAGTGGGGCTCTGGTCCCAGCCTAGTCTGCCCTAGAATTGTGTCATTTGTGGAGCTGGTTGAATGGTGCTCTGGTGCAGTTGGAAGCCGGCCACCAGGTATCAGTTGGAAGAGGCTCCTGTGAGGTCAGGAGGCCGCTGGGGAGAGGCAATGCTGCGAACAGAAGCTGGCTGCTGCTTATGCTGGGCTTGGCATTCTTTGGTGGGCAGTATGATGAGAACTAAATCTAATTGCCTCTTGTCTGATTAGTTGGAGATATGTTCAGGTCAAATCTGTTCACTACTTATGCGAGACTTGGGACACCTGATAGGACATACAGTGCTATATATGAGACAAGTTGCCACTTTTCCTGGGTTTGGAACCACTTGTCAAGAGCCACAAGATACCTGAAGCCAGCTGCTACTTGTTTGGGGCATGTGGGTCTTTGAGAGATTTTGGAAAAGGCTGCAGCTGGAGTGGAGGCAGGCTGCTTCTGTTGAGGATTATAAAGCTAGCCAAGTGAATTCAGGGAGGTTTAGGTAGGAAGAAACTCCACAAAGGAACAATGGTGCTTTCCCTGCTTCCGTCCCTGGAAAGAGTTGCCCTGACCCCCTAACCCAGCCCTTCCCCTGAAGTAAGTTAGTTCCACCCAAGTGTGTGCCTGGCACTTTTTGATCTGCTGTCCCTGCTCTGCAAGTGAGACAAGTGAGTTTGTGAGCAAGTGAGTTTGTGAGCGAGTTTGTGAGCAAGTGAGTCTGTGCAAAAGCCGTTTAAGAGCAATGTCTCAACATCCAGCAGTCTGTTGTCTTTCTCAGACACAGTTCCACTGTTTTTCACAGCCAGATGTTATAGCGACTCCCCTTCCTCATACTGGTGCCCCAGGCTGGGAAGCCTGACGTGAGGCTAGCCACTTGCTACTCAGGGAGACCTCTGCAGCTGAGATATCCCTCCCATTTCTTAATAACCAGGCAGTGGGTGGGGGATCTGCCTGAGCCATGTATCTGCCCCTCCTACCTCTGGTGAAGTGCCTTCCTCCTTATATACTTAGTTGTAGGGTATATCCTTCTGTTCAGCCACTCTTCAGGTGGCTCTTAATGATGGTTGTTGTATAATTTAATTGTAGTTTTGCTATAATTCTGGAAGGAGGTGAGCACAGAGCTTACCTACTTTGCCATCTGGACCGGCAGTCCCAAGTAAAAAACATACTGTTCTTAGAGGCTTGACGGTGTAAGAATAGTGAGATTTGAAACGTCATCCTATGTGTAATGATTCAGTGATGCATTTATGGAACAAAACACATTGGAAAGTGTTTTAAAATCAAAGAGACCCAAACTGCAGTTTCACTTGGATAAGTTGTGTTAAACCTTTTAAGCCTTGATTTCCACACCTATCAAATAGATGTAGTAGCACTTCTGTATTGTAGAATGACTTTGGGACAAAGTGACCTGTTTGAATTTTTGAACATTTACTTGTCTGTGCAAATTTCCCCATCTCTCTTTTTCTTAAAATTAAAAATGGCATAACATGCAGCTATAAAATCGGTCTGAGAATTTATTGGGTTGGCAAATGAAAAACAACTAAGAAAATACCTGGCACGTTGTCAGGGCTCCTCCTCCCTTTTTGGTAATCCGGAAAGAGTTAAACTATGATAAGGAACAGTTGGCAAGATGTTTACCCTGGAAAAGATTTCTCAGTATAGGGAATTTATTTTTATTTTTTCAAAGAACAATAGCTAAGTCTTCAATTGTTGAACTGTGAATTACTTTCCTGATTTACTTAAAGGTTTGAAGAGCAGACTTCAAAGAACACTCATTCCCTAAGATTAAATATTGAAGTAAAGGTTATCTGAAATACTTAAACCTTTGAAAATGTCTCAGAGGGGAATTCCATTTCCAGCAGCATGACAAAGGTACCCTGAAGGGACTTCTTACTAGAATACAACTTGATCCTAGATAATTTACAACAAATACACTTTGAGAGCACTGTTGTAAACAAAGGAAATGTCCAAGGACAAATAAAAATAAGCCAGTGAGGTAAGACTGACACTTGGAAAGCAGTGCACACAGGGACTAGCTTGCAGTCAGGGGAAATTGCGATGTCAGGTTGGAAATGGAGAAACTGAGCCTGATATTTTCTACAAGACGGACAGAAGGATGGCCTCAAAATCGTCAGTGAATCTACTAGTTAAACATTCAGGAGAGTTAATGGAATGAAGCTGGCAGCTTCCACGAGGTTCTGAAAGAGACACTCCAAGTCCTTTGTGGAGAATGTCACCACAATTTGGTTCCTTAAAGATTCACAAGATTCACAAGAGGGGTTCAACAAAGACCAAAAGCTGTCTCTGGTGAAAAGAACAGTAAGAGAGCAAACTTCTGGCAAGACTGACAAAAAAAGAGGAGAGAAATAGCATACAAATACATATTGTTGGAAATTGAAAAGAAGACATGGGAAAGAAATAGCATGTATTACAAGTTAATAAGAGAGTATTATGGAATTCTTCCTGCCAATAAAGATTAAAATATTAGAAGTGAATGGACAAATACACTGAAATAAATCATTTAATCAAACTAAGTATAATAAGGAAATTTAATTTTTGTATAATTACTATGTAAATTGAATATGTGATGAAAAATTTCTTACAAAGAAGACACTTAAAACCCAGATGGTTTTATAGGTGAGTTCAAACAAAATTTTAAGTAATTTATAATTACAACCATAATCAAGTTCTTAAACAGAATAAAGAGGGGAAAATCCCCAACTTGTTTAAGAAATCTTGTTATTACATTGATATAAAAATAAAAAGACACACACAGACAGAAAAAAACAAGGACCTTGAAGAGATGCAAAAATCTAAAACAAAAATATTAGCAGCAACATATAAAAAAAATAAGAATAACCCTAGCCAGTTTGGCTCAGTGGATAGAGCACTGGCCTGTGGACTGAAGGGTCCTGGGTTCAATTCTGGTCAAGGGCACATGCTTGAGTTGTAGGCTTGATCCCCAGTAGGGAACATGCAGAAGGCAGCTGACCAATGATTCTCATCATTCATGTTCTATCTCTCTCTCTCTCCCTCTCCCTTCCTCTCTGAAATCAATAAAAATATATTTTAAAAAATTAAGAATATATCCTAGGAATGCAAGAGTGGTTTCATATTATAAAATATATAAATATAATTCATGTTATTAATAGGTTAGAGAGCAAAATCTATATTATCATTTTAATTGATGCAGAAAATAATCACAAGACAAAATTTATGACCTATGTGATTTATAATCCCTTAACAAACTAGGGAGGGATAGGAGGAAACTTCCTTAATCCTCCTAAACTCTATCTGTCAAAACACTTAGCAACTACAATCTCCTCTGGCAAAAACTAGAAGTATTTCTTTTATATCAGCAGTAAGACAGAGACTATGAAAATGCACTAAAAGTCTTAGCCAGTTCAAGGAAAAAGGAACTTTAAGAGGGGGAAAAAACCCCCACAAATTCTTCTTACTAATGAATTATATGGGTATATATAAAAGGCTTCTAACACCTATCTCTCTTCTAACACCTATCTCTCTATATATTTTATTAGAGTTAAAAATTTGGTATGGTTGCAGATATTGACATAAGCAATTAATTAGTTTTATTTATCAATAAAATAGCTATAAAATATTTAAAAAGCAATGATAATAATGATACTGAAACAATTGGATATCCAAATGTAACAAAAACTTGAAATGGGATGCATACATAAATCATCCACAGAATTAATTTAATGTAGACTAAATATTTCAATGTGAAAAACAAAATAAACATAAACTATAAAAAAGTCTTAAATAAACTTAAGTTTTAGGTTCACCAATAGACACCATAAAAAAAGTTAAAAGGAAAAAAAAAAAGTTAAAAGGTAAGCCACACATTTTTAGAAGATATTTTCCAACTGCTATAACTGAAGAATTTGCACCCAGAATACATATGAGATTGTGGGAAGCATAAAGGCAGCTTTTTCAAAAAATTAATTTATTTCTTATTTAATTTATTGGGGTGACATTGGTTAATAAAATATAATTATATAGGCTTCAGGGGTAAATTCTACAATACATCATCTGTATATTGTATTGAGGGTTCACACCTCAAGTCAAATTTCTTTCCATTACCTTTTATCCCCTCCTTCATCCTCTTCTACCTCCCCCGTCCCTTCAGCTTTGACACTATTAAAAACATTGGAACTCATGTGTTGGTGAAGAGATTCACCACTCTTCATCTCAGTATTGAGCTTTATAATGTAACATGTATGTTTATGCTTGTGTATTACCCACATTTTCATATATTTTATGTATCAAGTATTTTATTTTTATATTTTTAATCCTTACCCCAAGGATATGTGTTTTGTGTTGTTGTTGTTTTTCTTATTGATTTGAGAAAGGGGAAGGGAGAAGGAGGGAGAGAGAAGCATCAATGTGAGAATGAAACATAGATCTATTGCCTTCGGTATATGCCCTGACTTGGAATGGTACCCACAGCCTAGGTATGTCTCCTGACAGTCAATTGAACCTGTAATCTTTTGGTGTATAGGACGATGTTCCAACCGACAGAGCACCCAGCCAGGGCATGTATCAAACATTTTATATTAATTGTTTTAGTTATCCTTTCTTGCATTATTCTGGAATTTAATATTTCAAAAATGCTGTAGAATTAATTTACACAACGCATGAACAAAAATTGAAGCAAAATACATAACAAATAGTAATGATTTTTAATTTCTGGAGTTTAAATTTATTTCATCAATCCTTTTTTAAAAAAATTCATTCACTTCATTTATCATGCTGACCTTTCATCTTGAGTTAAGATGCTGAGTCTGTGTTTACTTTTCAATATGCCTTGTGCAGCTGATGTCCCATCCCGCTGATGTCTCTGGGCTAATAGATACACCATTTGGCACACGGACATCAGTGTACATAAAGCATGCTGCCAGCACCAGCAGCTTGCACAATCTGTGCTTGGAAATTTACATTGATCATAATTACTGCTCCACCTACATTAAGTAAAGGCCTTCTAACCTTAGGAGCAAAGGTGCTTCCCAAAGTGTCAGTGGTAGCATAGTAAGTTCATGTAAAGAATTGTGAAACAACAAAGCACTTTTTAATCTATAATTTAGTGAATGACAACAACTTGTGGATTTGTAGAAACATAGAGCAACTATCTCTAGTAGCATTTGAGGGATTTTTGAGTATTTACTAAAATATTACAATCTGTATCTTGGGTGAATATATAAAGAGATGTCGAAGAAATTCTTAACTTGTTTCTATGATCTATATTTAGGCAAGCAATCAGCATTTATTGAGCATCTATTTTATTTCCAGTAGTCAAGGTACAATGAATAACAGGCATGAAACCCCCTGGTATGCTCCTTAATTGAAAAAAGAATATAAGCCGAAACTATCTGTTGTGGGTTTGTTTTTTTTTCAGAGTAGAGATGCAAAGATAACTTACTGGAAAATATTTAAAAAACACACATACATTTAAATCACGGCATATAGACTTAATTTTTCAGTGTTATTTCTGAAAAGATATATTCCAAAGTATCAGCAGTCTCTTGAATGTTAGTGCATATTTTTTCATAAAATATTAACATGTTGGTTGATTATTATCATTTAAAAACATCTAAGTATTGGAATTCATAGTTACATAATACCTATCTTATTTTCTATCTTGGTTACATTTTCTGGCTTTGACGAAAGCTGGAAAATATAAAAGTAATAAACAAGACTAAACAAAATAGTGAAATATAGTAGAAGTTATTAAATAATGAAAACTTAGTTTTAAATTATGATGAAAAATGATAAGGCAGTTTGAAGACTGTTTCAATTCTACTATTTGTCATGCTTGGTAGAACTTGAACATTCAAGCCTTTATCTGTGCTGTTTCCACTTCCTGGAGCTGTCCTCTCTGTCCTCCCCAACTTTCGGCTCCTCTTCACCTATCTAAAATGCACTCAGTAATTAAGTCACATAAATATCTCTAACCCTGTAATCGCTTTACTAACCCCAACCCCCATCAGCAATTCATACTATAATGTGTTTGGTGCCCCCCTCCCTCCTCTTTGGTTCGCATAGCCCTCTATATTTACCACTACATACACTGTCATTTATTAAATAGCTTTAAATTACATTGTAATTCCTGTTTTCCCTAATAGGTGGTAAGCTTCCTTAAAATAGTGACAGATCATTCATTATTTTTCCTCTTGTGATCACAATATCTGATACACAAAGACACTAAATACTAATTGATTATATTTTTTCCAAAGTCATGCATACAAATTTAAGTCCTTTCTGTCTACTTGGGAGGAGTGGTTAATGTTTAAAAGTAAATGGTTGATTTTGTTGATGATCTTATCTTTACAATTGGAAAGAGAACAGATGTTCTTTATTATGTGTTACATCCCTAGAAAAAAGTCAAGATAGGTTAAGACCTAACACAGTGACATCATTGGAATCTGTATTCATAACAATTGCCTTATTCCCAACTTTTTATCAAAACGAACAGACATATTACTTATTTATATAAATAAATAGTCATATAAAATTTATCTTCTTTTACCAAGTCGGAGGAAGAGATTAAGGGGGCAGATTTTCTCTGAAAAGAGTAACTTCAAGGACCCAGCAGAAATTGCCAGGTCAGGGGTAGACACAAATATAGAAATCAGAAGGCTGGGTATTGCTAAACTTGTTGTGTTCTCCACACCAACTAAAGCTTATATCTTAATATCTTTTACTCAGAAGAGAAACAACAATCATTCAAATAAATGATAATCTGGCACAGACTCTCTATTTTTCACAAGAAGATCTTTTTTAAAAATGTATCTCTGTTTACTATAACAAATCATAAAGTACTGAAGGAGGTTATGGAATCCTAAAAGGCTTCTTAGCGAAGGTAACTTTGAGGGGAGCTTACACTCACTTGATTTTTTTTGAAAATAAAATTATCAATTTCTCAGAGATGATTTTTTCTTTGCTGCTTCCACAGAATTGGTTGGATGACATGTTATGTTCTAGCTGCCTATTGTGCCACAAAGAATAACATGATTAATGAAGTTGGAGTGCTGTGAGGGTGAATTGCTCTGAGTTGAGGTCTCTGTGTATTTTATTTCATAGCAAAAAATTCATGAACTGGAACATTAAAATGTTCTACAGGAAGGTCCCATAAATCTTCATAGTTGTAAAAAATTTTACATAGCCACAAATGATAAAAATAAAATGTGCCATTGAAATTTAGTTCCAAACATATATTTTTCCTCATACAAAGAAGTACAAAGTTTATAATTTCATGTACTGACTTTCAGTTTCAAACTCCTACTGCTAAAAAGCAATCAGGCAAACAATGCAGGTAGTGCTGGATTTAATACATTATTAGTCTTTTCTTGGCAAAGGTACTTTACTTTCAATATAACAGGAAATATAACTAGAGTCACATAGTTTGGCCAAGAATACAAGTTGTTTTTTTTTTTTTTATGTGCGTTAAATGTTCCAAAGATTATATTTTTTTCAAAAGCAATTTTTGTTCAGATGAAAGCACTTTAAATATAGTTACTACTATAATAGATTATTAATTAAAATGAAACTCTTCAGTCAAACTAAAAAGAAATAACTTAACATATTATCATTTTAACATTGTGATCTTCATGCTAGGCAATGTTTTTCATTCTGAAAGAATTCCAAAAACTTTATGCAATTTCCATGCTATACAAACAACATCATGACATACAGACATTTTTTGTACAGAAGGGAAAGACAGTAACAGTTTAGTTTACTATAATCTGGCTCAGAGATTTTAATAGAAAAAAATGATATTTGCCTCAAAGGAAGTGAAAGGAATTTACTGAGGAACATGGTAATCAATGATGCCGAACTCAAGCCAATACCTTAATTTATCCAGATGAAAAATGTTCTGAGCTCTTCATTGCTTCTATGGTTATCCTGACTTTGTCTTATTATATGCACCAGATATGCACACTGAGCTAGCTCTTCCAGTGTTAGGCCTAAATTACACATGTAAACTTTGTAGTTGGCCATGAACTTCCACTTATGCAGAAACAATTTTGCAGTTATTTGTTACACAAATCTATTGAGAGCATACAAGCCTGCTGGCTTGTGTGAACATTTTGCTGAACAGCTGCTCTGGCTTTAAAATTGGGACTTTCCAAGCGCTGTTTGAAATACCAACAGAAAATGTGAAAGGTACAGGAAAGAATGTTTACTTAGATGTCAGCATTTGTAAGTTGCAATTTATATATTTATATATATCTTTTTATATAAATTAATGAATGGACACTTGAGACAGAAAACTGAAAGATACCTAGAAAATTTGGCTTTATAATATTTGAAATTGCACAAAAGGATGTGTGTGTGTGTGTGTGTGTGTGTGTGTGTGTGTGTCAACAGCAGTAACAGTGGGAAACTAGTAACAATTATAAATAAAATGGATTCTAAATTATTGGAATGATAGGCTATCTTCTGGAGAGTGTTGTTGGATTTTTTATTTCTGAATCATGAACAATTTCTTAAGTAGTGCTTGTTTAAAGAAGAAGTACTTGTATAAAGGAAGTAGAATATTGTGCATTCACACAATGGAAAACTACACAGCTATTACAAAGTGGTTTTTTTTTATTCACACCTGATGATATGTTTATTGATTTTAGATAGTAGAAGAAGGGGGAGAGAGAGAGGAGAGAGAAACATCTCCCTGACTGGAGATAGAACCTGCAACCTAGGTATGTACCCTGACCTGGAATTGAACCCCCAACAACCCTTTATGGTACATGGGATGACTCTCCAACCAACTGAGCCACCTGGCCAGGGCACAGTTGCTTTATTTTTATAGTTATGAAAAATTTCCACACTGAATCACTGAGTAAATAAGTGAATTACAGAAAAGTATTTTTAGTATGATTCCATTATAAAATGGTACTAAAACACCCTATGTGTATGAATGTACGTGAATGTATGTGAGTCTGCGTGCGCATGTGTGTGAAGATACAGGCTATTAGCCAGGGCTTTGAAGTAATGAAATATCATTTTACAGTATTTATTTCTTGTTTATGTGATGTCAGTTGTGGTGGGCTGGTTACTTAGCTCTGTATTACTTTTCTCTTGCTGTGTAACAAACTGCGACCAAAGTAGTATCTTAAAGCCACCCTCATTTACCACCTGACAGTCTGTGGGTCAGAAGTCCGGGGGCTCAATTAGGTTTTCTGCTTATGGCCTCGCAAGGCCCAAGTCAAGGTTCTGGCCAGTTTGGCTTCTCATCTGGAAGTTCAGGGAAAAACTCTGCGTCCAACTTCATTCAGGTTTTTCACGTAATTCAGCGCATTCCAGTCATAGAGCTGAAATCCTTTTTCTGACAGGCTGCTCTGCTGTCCTTGCTCTGTGGCCCTCTCCACCTCAGAAATAGACAATCTTCCTACATTGAATTCCCCTCATACTTTCCATGTGATTTCTTCTTCTACTATGTCAGAAAATACGTCTCTGCTGTTAAAGCATTTGTGTGATTAGGTTAGGTCCACCTGGATACTCTTCCTGTCTTGAAGTCAACTGATCAGAAACCTAAATTGCATTCTCTAAAGAACCCTTGCCTTGTACCAGAACATCATGATGAGAGGGACATCAGGGAACAGAGGTCGTGGGGGCCAATTCTGCATAGCACAGGCTCTCTTCCATTTTCTTTTCATTCCAGGACTCTGAGACCCAGGCTGAAAGAGACATTCCTTTCTAGTTGAGTAGAAAAAGGAATAAGAAAGCAGGCAAAAAAAACACACACACAATGTTCTAACAGCTTCTGCTCTGACAAGGTGTATATCATGTCCCTTGCGTGCCATGGGACAAAGTAAGCCACATGGGCCAGCACAATGTCAGTGAGCAAGGATGTACACTTTCTCGCAGGAGGAGCACCAATGGCCTGGCAGTGTGACTTATACAGGCAGGAGAAGGGTAATCCCATCTTTCAGGCGCATGTGAGAAACCCAGATGTATGCTTACTGAAACAGTACAGTGTTGACTCCTGCATGGAATAGCAATAATTTTATTATGTGTTGCTATTATACATATATACATATACATATACATATACATATACATATACATATATATGTATATATATACACATATATAAATTATGTGACTTTTTTATAACTGACTAGAGGCCTGGTGCATGATTTTCATGCACGGGTGGGGTCCCTAGGCCTGGCTGCCGATCAAGGCCGATCTGTGGGGTGATTGGGGGGCCCCCACTGGCACCTGCCTTTGCCAGCCTGGTGCCACCCACTCGCCGGCCTGCCTGCCCCCCCCCCCCCCACACACACACACTCACACCGCTGCCGGTCGCCTCCCTCTGCAGGGTGACTGATGGGGTGACTGGGGGCCTCCTGCTCACACCCGCCTTGGCTGGCCTGGGGCCTGCTGGCTGGGGGCAGCTCCTGCGTTGAGCGTCTGCCCCCTGGTGGTTAGTGCTCATCATAGTGACCGGTTGTTCTGCCATTCAGTCAATTTGCATATTAGGCTTTTATTATATAGGATGGCTATGACTCACACTGACCACCAGGGGGCAGATGCTCGACGCAGGAGCTGCCCCCTGATGGTCAGTGTGCTCCCACAGGGGGAGCGACATTCAGCCAGAAGCTGGGCTCATGGCTGGTGAGTGCAGGGGTGGTGGCGGGAGCCTCTCCTGTTTCTGTGGCAGGTGGACATCCCCCAAGGGCTACCAGACTGCAAGAGGGTGCAGGCCAGGCTGAGCCCCCCCTCCTCCTCCCCCCCCCCCGCCCCCGCACAGTGCATGAATGTCACGCACTGGGCCTCTAGTATAAAATATAAGTCAAAGAGTTAGGGATTTTTTCCAATCTGCTTTACAGAGGAGGAAAGTGAGTCTAGGGGAAGCTGTGTCCTTTTAGTTATAAGTAATATTTATAAACTGCATTTTGTTTCTAAAATAGACATATTTTAATTTAAATGTTTATTAATCTTATATAATAATTGCTATTATCTATGCTTAATTCATAGGAGAAAATGAGGCTCAGAGATGTAATTAAACTTCCATGGCCAAAATTTTTAGACTATGGATTTATGCCCTTCTGAAATACCATGACAACTCTCAAATTATATACAAATTAATAATAGTATCTAATACTTAAGGTCACTTAATACATTCCAGACACTTTGCATTGAACTGTCATATCATTCAGTGAAAACTCTTTTCCCTGCTCTATTTGTATCTCACTCTTAGAATATACCATGATAACTAGTTCAGTAATACATAAGTAGAAGATGACTCAAATGCTCAAAGGAAAACGACATATTTCTTTGTACTTTGATTACAATTTGAATAAAAGGCAGCAACAATATCAAAATACAAGCATAACAGTGTTAATAAAAAGCAAGAAAAAGTGACTAGTATGCATTAACAGAATTGTATATGTACTGATCATGTATTCTGAGATAGGTGCTGTAAACCCAACCTTTGCAACTATCTTTAATCTACACGGGGCCACTCATCTGACATACTGGCAAGAAACTCACATTAGATTATGCCTTGGGGATGTCTTCCTTTTCCTATCTGTTGTGCTCAAAATCTATGATTCTTATATGGTCCAGAATAAAAGGAACATCCCTTTGGTCTTTTATGTTATTAATTGCTTCCTTTCCTTCTTTCTTTTTTAAGTTACTAATTTTCTACCAAAGCTTGCCTATGAGTTGTTGTTCTTGATGATGATGATGATGATGATGGTGGTGGTGACTGGATTTAAGGGCATTAGCAATTTAATTCCAAAATCCGTGACACTTCTTAAAATATGTGATTCTTCACAAATATTTAAGTGTATTCTCTCTAACTTCTTCCTGAAATTAGATTGGTACAAAACTAAAACTGGTAAGAGTAAACTGACTAGGTTTACAGAGGTGCATGTGTATGGGGGTGGGGTGAGGTGGGAGGTATGCGGTCAGAGAGACAGAGAGACAGAGAGAGACTGAAAAGAGATAGATTATTTGTAGGACAAAGAAGGCATGTCTCCACCTACCTATGTTAAGCTGGCTTTGGAAGAGATGAGAAAACAGACATTAATGCTAATAAGAAATCCAAATATCAGGCATGTAGGGAGCCAGATATTGTATGAAATGCTTCAGTAATAGAACTAGCTGGCTGATCAGTGGTGACAAGATGCCTCTTTATCACAGGACATAGGTCTCCCAGGGTGCTCCACCTGTCCTCAGTCTTCTCACCCTCACTCCCACGCCAGCAGCTGTAACTTAAATATCTTTCTATCCTGGAAAACAGCAAGAACCCAGTTTCCATTCTGATGTCTCTTTCCATGGTAGAAATAATAGTTCTCCTAATTGTGTTTATTATCTCTCTTAACGCCATTCATTCATAAATAAATATTTATGAAGTTAAAAATGAACATGGGGTGCTGTTATCCTTCACCTCCGATAACACTTGGCCTCCTCTCAGCCACCCTTAGAATCTTTTCAGAATGTAGACGCGCACAGTGCATTGGGACTATAGGCTGTTTCCCTTCAGCTATTTACTTCTAATTGAACAGAATATAAAAGATTCAATTTTGAAATGCATTTATAAAACCTATTTTGTATTAAATAATTTATTTTTATTTATATCATAATTAAAAATAGAAACCAAAAACATTTAAAATACGTAGCAAAAATAACATTATTCTTGCATTTTTACACTTTTTCTTTTCTTTTGGAGAGCAATCACTATATGATGGAAGCCATGCGAGCATCTGGCTCCTTGGCAAGTCCCAAATACAACTGGCAACCCAGGGACACTGAATGGCTGGCAGATGGTTCGGATGCTATGGATAAGCATCCCTTCTCAAGTCCTCTCCAATTCCCCAACTCTTTATGTTGAGTGCATTCAAATTTCAGTTTCTAATAAGCCCATGATTTACATATTTATGTATATATGTATATATAGAGGCCTGGTGCATGAAATTCGTGCACCGGTGCAGTCCCTAGGCCTGGCTGAGGATCGAAGCACAAGCGTCTGATGTGGAAGGGCAGGTTCCAGCTGACCTCTGGGCCGTAGGCAGCACCTGGGCCACCGCTTGCACCTGCCTTGTCCTGGCACCACCTGCTCTACCATCCTGATGTGGTCCCGCTCTCATTGGGGTTTATTGGGGCTGGCAGCAACCCCACTGCTGCCTGCTGCCAGTGCTGCATCGCCAACGCTCGCCATGTCCTGTGCCGCCCCCTGGTGGTCAGCACACGTCATAGCGAGTGGTCAAACTCCCATCTCCCAGTTGAACTCCTGGTCGGACAACTGCCCAAGGGGACAATTTGCATATTAGGCTTTTATTATATAGGACTAGGGGCCCAGTGCATGAATTCGTGCACCTCATAAGGAACTGTGGGCTGCGAGGCTGTGGTGGGCACAGGGACAAGTCTTGGCCCATCCTCCGCACCCCCGCCTGGCCCCTCCTGCCGTGGCCCCCGGTCCCCTGTCTGCTGGCAGCCCCACTCCTGCTGCCACCGCTCCCATGCACTGACAGTGCCAGCCCCATTCGCACCCACTGACAGCACGGAGTGATTGGGGCTGGTGCCAGCAGTGAGTGCAAGTGGGGCCGACGCTGTCAGTGTGTGTGAGCAGCAGCTGCTGCCCCAATCGCCCCTCAGGAGCGGGGGGGAGGTGGAGAAGCTCTGAGGGACGATTGGATCCGGCAGCTGCCACTCACACCCACTGATGGCGCTGAGCGATTGGGGCCAGCAGTGGGCGCCAGTAGCAGGTGCGAGCGTCAGCTCTGACGCCAGCAGCATTTGCAAGCAGGGCCGGCACAGGCAGCAGGTGTGAGCACCAGGTGGGACCACGGTGTGCTCGAGCAAAGAATTTTCAGTAACCACCAGAGGCTTGCCCCACCTTGGTCCAGCACCTCCCATTAAACTGTTCCACCATCCCGCTACAGGCAACACCCGCCATGTTCGCGCTCTTCTGCCTGCTGCCCATGCTTGCCATGTTCTATGCACACCCCCTGGTGGTAGAGCACACCTCATAGCGACTGGTTGTTAGGTTATTCCGCTGTTTGGTCTATTTGCATATTAGCCTTTTATTATATAGGATAGGTACATATATATGTATATGTATAATGGATACCCATATATATGTTTCTTCTTTCTAATAATGTCATTAACTTATTTTGCCTATAATCTTAGTCATTTCCATACTTTAAAATATTTTTTGAAGTATAATATCTTTCTGAGTAGCTACATTTTAGTGTCCACGTCTAGCAGTGACACCTTTAGGCAAGTTTCTCTTCTGCATGTATACTCACCACAGTGATGAGTGCCTTTTGTTTGCCTCAGAGAGAATGTTTGATTATTTTAGGACAGCACCTTCCAAAAAAAATGCTATGCCTCACATTCCTCTAAAGACCGTGGATTTGTTTGTTCTAATAAGTAATTTAGATTCCAAATCCCTTGACCAAGATGATTGCGACCTTCTTGCATGTGTGCCATGTGGAAATCACCACAGGAACAGGCTGCTGAACCAAAGGAAAACAAACAGCTGGATTGTTGCCTCTTCATAAATCTGAACTTGTGGTCAGTAGGTAACTGCCAAGTAAGTCGTCGTGAGTATTTAGACGGCATTCGTGAGGAGCAGCTGATATGAGAATATGATGTACTCTAACTATTATTCAAAGTTTCAATTCATTAGAAGGAATAATACTTATAGATGCTCTCAAATAAATCATCTTATATAAAAAACTATAGTTTTATAATACCTTCTTGAAAATTCTTTTAAAATAATTTGTTTTATTTTGACATGAATATTTAAAATTTTTGGCTTATAGTTTTTTAATTACATTTATAGTTTTTGTATCATCCCCTATTAAATGACTACAGAAATCATTTCTGTGATGTTAGGACAATTTTTCCCATTTACTACCTTAAAAAGCATGCTTTTGAAGCAAGACTTAGGATACATATCTTCTCTTGTTATATCTCTGTTGTCAGGATTGACTCATCAGAAGTAGCTCACACTATGTTGAAATCACAGGTTAATTTTCTTTTAGTTTTAGGGAAAAAAAACTCATAAAGTTTTTGATCTTACTAAATATACCAATCAATTATTTTCCTATTTAAGTTGTGTTTTTTTGGGGGGGGAGGGGGGCAATAAAAGTAGGTTTTGTCAATATAAATTCAATGTTTGAACATACATTATACTAAACTATGCAGGGAGACTATGGATCTACTTCCCTGAATGGAGATATTATAAATTCAGTAGTTATCATATTAGTTAGCTCAGTGATTCTCAGTTTTAGTGGAACGTCACATGCATGGCAGTTGACTTAATTTTTCAGCATTTTGTTCCATTACTACTATGAAATTCAAGAGATTGTGGATTTTGTTTTGTTTGCTATTTTATCTCCAGTACATAGAATAGCACCTAGCACATAGGTGCTCAGTAAACAAAATTTTTAAGTTAAGGATTATTAACTAAATACTTGTTAATTTTGATCATTCATTGTGATAGAATTTTTAAAATGCAGAATAAGGTTTATTTAAATTACCCTAAGAAGTTATGTGCCATATCACACATGTTAAAGTAGAATTGAAGATAGCACAGAAACAAAGTGTAAATCTGCGACAGAAATTGAGAACAAGGAAATAGCAGTGACAATACTCACATTCCAGGAAATGGGAGCACATCATTTTAGTCTTAGCAAGTTAGGCTTATCACCTCTCTTTGTAAAAGAAATGACCTAATATCGTAGTAAAAGAAACCTCTGCTAGACATATCATCCTCCTTCTAATTCAGAGTTGACCAAAGGGAGCTATCCTACACAGGGGTGATATGTGAGGTACCATTTGGGGTGGCAGTCCCAGTGCAGACTGTGGCCTGCTATGTGGTTCCAGATGGGGTCTGTTAGTCTACTCAAAGGGAGAGGAACCTTATCATACCAGCCCGATCTCTGTTCCATAAAGGCGATAAAGGCCTCGGAGTGGCCCAGGGAGCAAGAATTTATGTATTTACCTCTATGGTTATCCACTATGGACAGTTTATGGGGAAGATAACTGACTATTCTGCTTCCTTAAACCAAAGGAAGGCATGTTTGAATCAATCAAATTCTGCTCAGAAAAATAGTGAAGTGAGATATTTAAATGGGAAACTTAATTTAGAGAATTATTTGAAGAGGCATTGGTTGCAAGACCTAGAAAAGCAAACAGGAACACTGATGTAACAAAGCAATAAAAAAATTCTGGAAGCAGCTAAAACACATGCACATGGGCTTAGGACAACAAGGTTTTGGAATAATCATGATTTAGAAACATGGAGAGAGAGCACCTTGGAGCTCACTCAAGTCTCTGAGAAGAGGCCAGTGACCAATTGCTTCAGGCACCCTGGGAACTCAGAGAACAAAGCCTAGAGACTTCCACTCCTCCACTCCTCGAGAGAGAGTGCAAGGAAACTTGCCCAGATAGCGGAAGAAAGAAACAACTGCTTTTTCTGAGAATGCAGTCCTTTTGATGTGTGTTAAGCCAGCGAGAAACAAGGAAACTTGAGGAAATAAGTGTCTTCTTTCCACTTCTGACTGAGTCAACCTCTAGTGCCCACTACTGAAAGAACTTACTAGGAAGCCAGTTAGTTAAAAAAAAAATTAGATTTTAACATTCCAGCAACAACACATCACAAAACAGAGTGTAGATAACTGAATTGGGGGCCTAAAGACAATAGCTTAATAACTGGCACAAAGCTGGATGCTGATATTAGAATGTTCATAAGCACAAAACAGGAAATTGCACATTATTAGTTATGGAAGAAATGCATATTACAACACAGCACCATTCTAGAATTTAGAAGGCTAAAATTAAGAAGACTGACAAAAAAAGTCTCAAGATTATAAAGTGATTAAATTTTCATAATTTGCTTGTGACAATGTGGAATTATTCAGTGACTTTGTATGTTTGTTTTGCTGTTTCTTATATACACTCTCCAACATAGTAATTATAGTCCCAAAAGAAATGAAAACATCCACAAAATTACTATATAAGAAAATCCATAAAATATTAAATAATAGCCCCTAATTAGGAATATCCAAATTTTAATTAACAAGGACACTATTAAAAAAATTATGGTGCTATTTATATACTACTAGAGGCCTGATGCACAAAATTCATGCAAGAGTAGGCCTTCCTTTCCCCGACTGCCAGCACCGGTTTTCCTCTGGCACCCAGGACCTGGGCTTCCCTCACAGCCCCGGCTTTGTCTGGAAGGATGTCCAGTCTAATTAGCATATTATGCTTTTATTATTATAGATTACTAGGGGCCCGGTGCACGAAATTCGTGCACTGGGTGTGTGTGGGGAGGGGAGTGTCCCTCAGCCCAGCCTGCCCCCTCTCACATACTGGGAGCCCTCAGGCATTGACCCCCATCACCCTCCGATCGCCTGATCGGCCCCTTGCCCAGGCCTGACGCCTCCGCCAGAGGTGTCAGGCTTGGACAGGGGACCCCCATCTTCCTCCGATCACTGGCTCTGGCCCCCGCCCAGGCCTGAGGCCTCTGGCCCAGGAATCATGCCTGGGCAGGGGACCCCCATCTCCCTCTGATCGCTTGCTCCACCCCCCGCCCAAGCCTGACGCCTCTGACCCAGGCTTCAGGCCTGGGCAAGGGGACCATCATATCCCCCCAATCCCCGGCTCCGCCCCCCACCCAGGCCTGATGCCTCGGCCAGAGGAGTTGACCCTCATCACCCTCCGATCTCCAATCACCGGATCGGCCCCTTGACCAGGCCTGAGGCCTCCGGCAGAGGTGTCAGGCCTGGGTAGGGGACCCCCAGCTCCACGCGGTTGCAGGCTCTGGCCCTGCCCAGGCCTAACGCCTCTGGCCTAGGCATCCGGCCCGGGCAGCGGGGACCTGCAGCTGCAGCGGCCTCGTGATCGTGGGCTCCGCTTTAGGCCCAGGCAAGGGACCCCTAGCTCCCAGGACTGCCAGCTTCGACCGTGCCCAGCTCCCATCGCTGGCTCCACCCCTACTTCCTGCTATCACTGGCCAGGGCGGCAAAGGCGCCTGATTCTCCGATCATGGCTGGGGGGCAGGGCAAAGGTGGCCCCAGGGCCGCCTTTGCCCTGCCCCCCAGCTCTTAGCTTCCCCCTGGGTTTCCAATCACTGTCAGTGGCAGGGGGCTTCTTCCTGCTTTCCCTTTTGCCTCCCTGCATTGTGCCTGCATATGCAAATTAACCACCATCTTGTTGGCAGTTAACTGCCAATCATAGTTGGCAGTTAATTTGCATATAGCCCTGATTAGCCAATGAAAAGGGTATCGTCGTACACCAATTACCATTTTTCTCTTTTATTAGATAGGATATAAAACTGCTACTCAGTAATAGCAAGGAACAAATTGATACATGCAACATGGGTTGTTTGCAAAAACATAGCTAAAGAAGCCTTTTCCAAAAAAGTATAGCCTGTGATTTCATTTATAAGAAGTTCAACAATAGGTTAAATGAATTCTTGGTGACATAAACCTGAACAGATTTTGCATCAGGATGATTGGGGAAGTACTAAATTGGTATTAGTTACAAACACATCTCTGGGTGATAGAAATGATCTCTGACTTGATTAGAGTCTGAGTTGCACAGGTGTATGTATTGGCCAAGCCTCACTGAACGCTATAATCATGACCTACGCAAACCACTACATATGGCCATTTTAAATTTTGCCTTATTCACTGCAACAATTTGAACTGCTTTCTGTGAATTCAGACTTGCAGTCTTTCACATCTTTTTTACAAACAAACCCGGAGTAAGATCTTTAATCACAAACCTTAAAACAAAACAAAACTATTTCCCACCAAGTTTATATCCCTACATCCTCTAATTAGGTTGCTCTTATAACCTGCCAATTTCCTAACACATAGCCTTCCCTAGAACTGTACCATGTCTCCCATTTGTGTTTTAAAAATAGAAAACTGCCTGAAGTACCTGCATTCACTATGACGCTTTCTCCTGCATCTTTGCTCTTATGGTTTCTTGGGCCTGAATCCTTCCTTAGGTAGTACTTTTCTCGCCATTATGACTCCTGTTTATATTTTAAATTTTAGCTCAGCCTTCAACTTGAGAAAGTCTTCTTAGTCTGAATAAATTACAAGGTCATGCCCATCCTCTCAGCGTGTCTCTGTCACCCAGTACACTGTAAGTTCTGCAGGAAAGAATGTATCTTATTTGCATTTATAAAATCTCAACTATGTATAGCTTCTTCTCATAATAAATAAATAAATGAACCTGTTCCCCTTTATTGCCTTGATTCTTCCTAGAAAATGCTTATACAATTTATGCAAAATAAAAGTCACTAAACTTACCATTGCTACTTTCCTCAACTTCGCAATTCATTGTCAATATTCTTCATTCAGGAAAATAAATAGAATAAAAAGTTACAGTCTTACATATAAAATATAAGTGTCAGGAACTCATTAGCCTTCTTTCCATTTCATCTATGGTGACTCTATAGGTGAGCTCATCCTCTGAACTTGAACACCAACTACACTGGATTACTCCCAAATTTTATCTCCAGCCTGATGCTTCCCAACAGCTCCAGGCTCATATTGAAGTGACTCTTCAACACCTTGACTAACAGGCATCTCAAAGGTCACATATTGAAAACAAAAATCTTACCTGTGAGCACTCCTGTGAAACCTACTTCTCACATGGGGTTCCACATCTTAAAGCACACCACCATTTACAAAGTTTTCAGCAGCAAAATGCAGAAGTCATATTGGGTTCCTCTCTCTGCCTATTCCTCAAGTCAAATCCATCTTCAAGCCCTACTTACTCAAGTTTCAAAATCAGAACCAAACAATTTATTACTAACTTTACCCCTACTTCTTTAGTCAAGTCTAGCTACCATCTACTTTAGCTGAGACTACAACAATAACCTTGTTCCCATGCTCTCACACTCTTGCCAACATCCTCCAAACCCATACACATTTTATTCTCCACAGAGCAGGTGAAGCATCTTTTGTAAGATATACACTATATTTTCTCCTTCCTGAGCTCAATAGTATTCACTGATTGACAAGGCCTTACATGATCTGCTCTTTGCTTAGTTTTCTAGCTTAATCTTTCCCAACTCTTGACCTAGCTCACTCTCTAATAAATACACTATTTTTATGGATGCATCTTAAATATGCCATTTAAAATTTCATCTAGAATATGTTCATTCATATTTTTCATAGTTTATTATTAATTTGAAAAATTCTGCTGTATGCAGAACATTCTCATTTATTACATGTTTGTTATTTCATAATGCTATGAAAAAATTAAAATTGGTAAGCAAATAGAACAGAAAAGAGACATAATTTTAACCAGGATGGCTTGGGAAGGTTCTTCTAAAGAAGTAACATTTCAGGATTAATATAAATGTGATTTTTTTTCAGATAGAAGGATTTGTGGTTACAAAGACTCCAATGTGAATATGTAAGATATGGCTGGTAAAGAGATCCTTGTAATTAAAGTAGAATGAGTATGAGAAAGTAATTAGAGTTGTTAGAAATATCTATACATTTTATACATTTATACAATAAACTAGAAGCCCGGTGCATGAATCTGTGCATGGGTGGGGTCCGGCTGGCCTGCCGCAATGGGGTCCCATCGGGCCAGGCCGGCTGGGGGGAGGGGTGTATTAAAGGGTTGCGGCATTAGGAAGGTTGAGAACCAAAGGTGAATGGCAGCTGGTTCCACCCCTGATTGGGGTGTTGGGGACTGATTGGAGGCCAGGCTGGCCGGGGAGGTGGAGCGATTGGGGCCTGGATCAGGCTGGTTGGCTGCCGCAGTGCGTGTCATAGACACCGGTTGTTCTGGTCATTCCGCAGTTCTGGTCACTGGGCTTTTATATATATATATAGATATTTTTAAAGAGGTCTGTATTGCCCTAGCTGGTTTGGCTCAATGGATAGGGTGTCAGCCTACAGACTGAAGGGTCCCAGTTTCGATTCCAGCCAAGGGCACATGCCTGGGTTGTGGGCTTGATCCCCAGTAGGGGATATACAGGAGTCAGTCGATAAATAATTCTCTGTCATTGATGTTTCTATCTCTTTCTCCCTTTCCCTTCCTCTCTAAAATCAATAAAATATATTTTTAAAAAAAGAGGTTCGTATTGTTTGAAGAGTGCTATTTATAGCATTACATAGTAAGTAGTATTTACTATAAAAGTAGGAGGTTCTTTTTACTTTCATAGTACATGCCTAATAAATCTGTATAAGATTGTGCATATCACTCTAGGCCAGTGGTTCTCAACCTGTGGTTTGTGACCCCTTTGGGGGTCGAATGGCCCTTTCACGCCTAAGACCATCGGAAAACACATATATAATTACATATTGTTTTGGTGATTAATCACTATGCTTTAATTATGTTCAATTTGTAACAATGAAAATACATCCTGCATATCAGATATTTACATTATGACTCATAACAGTAGCAAAATTACAGTTATGAAGTAGCAACGAAAATAATTTTATGGTTGGGGGTCACCACAACATGAGGAACTGTATTAAAGGATTGCGGCATTAGGAAGATTGAGATACACTGCTCTAGGCTCTACTAGTAAATAATCTACACTAATAAAAGATAAACATGCAAATTGACTGTACCTTCGCTACACCTTAAGCCACGCCAACTAGCCAATCAGAGCGAGTATATGCAAATTAACCCAACCAATATGGCGGCCGGCAGCTACGGAGCTGGAGTAAGCAGGAGGCTTGGTTGCCCCAATGATGGAGGAAGCCAAGCTTCCTGCCTGCCACAGCTAGCTCTGAGCTCCACTCAAAGCAACGGAGTTTCAATTATAGAAGATAAACAAACCACAGATACCTGCTTTCAGCTGGCCGTGGCCACGGAGCTGGAGTGAGCAGGAGGCTTGGGTTGCTCCTGGAGATGGAGGAAGCCAAGCTTCCCTCCTGCCTGCCCTGGCTGGCTCTGAGCTCCTCTCAAGGCTACAAAGTTTCAATTATAGAAGGTAAATAAATCCCAGAATAAAAAAAGAAAAAGAAAAAAGGAGAGGCTGGGAGCTTCCGTTGCTAGGGGGCTTGGCCAGCCTGAAAACGGCCCTTAGCCCCTCACCCAGACTGGCCAGGCACCCCAGTGGGACCCCACCCTGATCCGGGACACCCTTCAGGGCAAACCAGCTGACTCCCACCCATGAACTAGGCCTCTATCCTATATAATAAAAGGGTAATATGCAAATTGACCCTAACAGCAGAACAACTGGGAATGACTGATCACTATGACACACACTGACCACCAGGGTGCAGACGCTCAATGCAGGAGCTGACCCCTGGTGGTCAGTGCGCTCCCACAGGTGGAGCTCTGCTCAGCCACAAGCCAGGCTGACGGCTGCCAGTACAGCAGTGGTGGTGGGAGCCTCTCCTGCCTCCTCAGCAGCGCTAAGGATGGCCGACTGCAGCTTAGGCCTGCTCCCTGCTGGCAAGTGGACATCCCCTGAGGGCTCCCGGGCTGCCAGAGGGATGTCTGACTGCCAGCTTAAGCCCATCCCCCAGGGAGCAGGCCTAAGCCAGCAGGTGGTCATCACCCGAGGGGTCCCAGACTGTAAGAGGGCACAGGCCGGACTGAGGGACCCTCCTCCCGAGTGCACAAATTTTTGTTCACCGGGCCTCTAGTCTATATATATATAAAAGACTAAGTGACCGAACAACCAACCAAATGACTGCTCTACCGGTTGACCTATCATTATGACACACACTGACCACCAGGGTGCAGACACTCAATGCAGGAGCTGCCCCTTGGTGGTCAGTGCGCTCCCATAGTGGGAGCGCTGCTCAGCTGACCCACAGGCGCCAGATGCCATGCTCACAGCTGGTAAGTGCTGCTGAAGCGGTGCGAGTCTCTCCTGCCTCCACAGCAGCACTACCAAGCGGTGGTGGCAGCAGGTGCACCAAGGCTGGGATGAGCAGGAGCGGCGTGACACCTGGCCCAGGCTGGGGCTCCTCCATGGCCACCTGCCACTTCGTGCACTCTCGGCAGTCTGACATCCCCCAAGGGGTCCTAGATTGTGAGAGGGCACAGGCCAGGCTGAGGGACCCCATGGATCCATGCACCAGGCCTCTAGTGTATAATAATAAAAGAAAATTAAAGACCAATATCCCTCATGAACATGATTATAAAAATCCTTTAATAATATTAGCAAACTAAATTCATATATATAAATGAATTTATCCTGGGAATCCGAGGGTATTTCCAGATGAGGTTAGCATTTGAATCAGTAGCCTGAGTAATGCAGATTGTCCTCCCCAAAATGGGTGGGCATCGTCCAATCCATTGAGGGACAGCTTAGAATAAAAAGGTGGCAGAAGAAAGAATTTACTCTCTCTGATACACTGCTGAGCTGGAATAGATTCTTCTCCTGCCTTGAAACTGGGGTTTATACCATTAGCTCCCCTGGTGCTCAGGCTTTTAGGGCGAACTGCACAACCGACTTTCCTGGGTCTCCAATTTGCAGACAGTGACCATGGAAGTTTTTAGCTTCCATAATTGTGTGTGCCAATGAGCCAATTCCTAATAGCAAATTAATCTCTGTGTGTGTGTGTGTGTGTGTGTATTTATATTTATATCTGCATTTCCTATTGTTTCTGTTTCTCTGAGGATCACTGACTAATACAGTAATTAATTTAAACCAATATTTTAAAAGAGTAATTAGGTCCATTTAATAGATGCCAATAAAACACTTGACAAAACTTAACATTCATTTATGACAAATTTTCTCCACAGGTTATGAATAGAAGTCAAATTTCTCAATCTTACAGAGGATATTAATAACTAGAGCTAACATCAGAACCATTCTGTTAAAGACTAAGTAGTTTCTCTCAAACAAGAATTTCTACTCATACCACTTTTTCTATAACATGTATGCCAGTGCAATAAGACAAAGAAAAGAAAAACAAGACATGTAGATGAAAAGTAAGATATAAAATTGTTTTTATTAAAAGAGACCATAATTGCCTACATAGAAAATACCAAAAGCCTATTAAAATCCTTGAATTTAGCTTGTTATAAAAACCAAAGCATACTAAAAACAATTGTCTTTAAATATATATCAATAAACAATTAGATATTGAAAATTTTAAAATACCATTTACAATAACACTAAAATGTGAAATAGGGATAAATCTTTTAAAATGAACAAAATTTATATAATAAAAAAACACCAATTGGTTTTTTTTATTATTATTATTTTATTTTATTTTTTTTTATTGCTTAAAGTATTACAAAGGGTATTACATATGTATCCATTTTATCCCCCCGCCCTAGACAGTCCCCTAGCCTCCCCTATCACCCAGTGTCTTATGTCCATTGGTTATGCTTATATGCATGCATACAAGTCCTTTAGTTGATCTCTTACCCCCCTACCTCCTGCCTGCCCCCCAACCCTCCCCGGCCTTCCCGCTGCAGTTTGACAATCTGTTTGAGGCAGCTCTGCCTCTGTATCTATTATTGTTCAAAAGTTTATAATGGTCTCTATTGTCCATGAATGAGTGAGATCATGTGGTATTTTTCCTTTATTGACTGGCTTATTTCACTTAGCATAATGCTCTCCAGTTCCATCCATGACGTTGCAAATGGTAAGAGTTCCTTCCTTTTTACAGCAGCATAGTATTCCATCGTGTAGATGTACCACAGTTTTCTAATCCATTCATCTACTGATGGGCACTTAGGCTGTTTCCAGATCTTAGCTATGGTGAATTGTGCTGCTATGAACATAGGGGTGGATATATCCTTTCTGATTGGAAAAAAACACCAATTGTTGATAAATATAAAATAAATCCTAAGTAAATGGAAATATATATCATATTTATTAATTGAAAGACTCAAATCATTGTATATATATATACAACAGTCAGCATAAAAAAGAAATGTGCTCTTATTTACACTATGACATGGGTGAATCTCAAAAGCAATATCTCAGGTGAATTCGGGAACAGACACAAAAGAATATATGCTGAATTAATTTATAAGATATTTTAGGAAAGGCCAAACTATAGGGACCAATATTTACCAGTGGTTAGAGCAGTGGTAGCAGTGGGTTGTTGGGTTACAAATGAACACAAGGAAACTCTTGGTGCAGGAGGGTTGATATAAACACCGACAATCTATATCATCATTGCTGTAGTGCTTATGGGATTATATAAGTTGACCAAAATGCATAGATCTGCACACCTAAAATAGGCAAGTGTTATTCTTTGTAATTGTACCTCAATAAACCTGAAAAAATTACTAAATTGTTATAAAACAACAATAATGATTAATTAATTCTCAAGTTCCTACATATTATCTGGAAGTTCCTTTTGAGTTCACTGGACTAGGTTGGTCTTGGCTGGACTAATTAATGGTCTGAAGTCAGCATGGTATAACAAGCAGGGCTGACTATTCTAGATATACTTACTGGGATGGCTCATCTATATATGTATTTTTTTTCATTCACAATAGTATGTTTCACATGACATTTCAGGGTTTCCAAAGAGAGTGGAAATGTCTTGATTGAGGCCTAGACTTGGATCTGGTCACAACATTAGTCCTGCTCCATTTTATTACCCACAGTAAATTTTAAGGTCAAACACAAATTCAACAGGGGGTGATATACTCTGCCTCTTTATTGTATTGAATAACTTTTACAGTCAACAGCATTGAGTAAATAAATATGTCATCAACCTGTGTTGCATCACTTAAACTTTTAAAGCTTCCTGTCATTTTCTTCATATAAAAATATATTTTTTAAACATCAAGCTATAATTGAAGGCTACATAATAAACCCTAGAACTTGAGTTATCCAGTAATTTTCATCATAATCAATAATTAACTTGAACTTGTGCAATTCAGTCCAAATGGAAAACTTTTAATTACATTTCCAGGGCATTCAAAATAAATAGATTTTTTTATACAGATACACTAGTTTATGGATAAATCATCTTAGCAGAAATCTCTCAGAAGGAAGAAAAAGACAACATAAAAATAAATTTAATAAAAGTAAATTGTTTTATGAAAGTCATCCCAGGGTGTATATAGAATAGCATTTACATTAAGTTGAAAAAAAGTCATGAAAAAAGGCTCTGCCACATATAATTTGTGTGACCATGAGTGTTTCTAAAATATAAAGTCATAATGAACCACTCGAAAATAGCAGGTTACCTACTATTTTAAAGTAAGAACCATGATTTTAAAAATGCGTTGAATGCATAAATTATTCTATATATATAATAAAGAGGTAATATGCAAATTGACCGTCATGCCCTCGCACAAGATGGCCGCCCCTCTGTGGTCACAAGATGGCCATCAGGAGAGGGCAGTTAGGGGCAACCAGGCCAGCAGGGGAGGGCAGTTAGGCGTCAATCAGGCTGGCAGGGGAGTGGTTAGGGGGTGATCAGGCTGGCAGGCAGAAGCAGTTAGGGGCAATCAGGCAGGCAGGCAAGCGGTTGGGAGCCAGCAGTCCCGGATTGTGAGAGGGATGTCCGACTGCCGGTTTAGGCCCTATCTCAGAGGGAAAGGGCCTAAACCGGCAGTCGGACATCCCCTGAGGGGTCCAAGATTGGAGAGGGTGCAGGCTGGGCTGAGGGACACTCTTCCCCACCCCCCGCCAGTGCACAAATTTTGTGCCCCGGGCATCTAGTATATAAATAAAGCTACATAGTTATTTTCTCATAGTCTTTTCTAAATCTCTTATTCAGTATGTAAATAATTTGAAACTAAAATTAATCATGAAATATATTACCTTCCTTATGAGAACTATGAATGAATGATAACAGACTGCTTCTTATCAGAAAGAAAAAAAATAGCCTGTTATACCTTCAGGCTAAGTGGTTCCACTCCAGAAGTATAGTAGGCTATATTATATCTCCAGCTAGAGATAAGTGGTATTTTCATATCCAAAGGCTTATTGTTGTTTATCAGTCTCCAAAATGCAAGCTGCTAAAGGTTATCATTATATGAAAGTAAATTGACTGCTTCCTCCTCTTCCATTAGGAGGACCTTTGGTGGATAAAGTATAGACACTAATGAGATATAATATGAAACTGGAAAGCCCTGAATTCCCGGGTTCTTATCTCCATTGTTTCCAAGAATGAAGCTACGGACGAAAGGGGATAGGTGAAAAGTACAGAAACTTTATTGCAAGCAGGCACCACCTCTAAAAATGAATTATAAATTCTAAGCCTAGGACTCTGTCCCTCCTGGACGGACAGAGGGGCCCCTGAGAAGGGTGACCACTGCTTGCTTTGTCTTGAGGCATTAAATAGGCTGCAGTTCTTTGTCTGAACCTGACCCCTTCTTATTGGTCATTTTGCTGCATAGATTAGTTTTCAAACCTCAAAGCCCACGTGGTGTCCCCCACTTTCTCTTCCCCTTACCTTGTTGGTTGGAGTCACTTTTGTTTTATCGTACAGCTCTCCTAGTTGTGTTGGCAGAGAAGGCCTTATCTATAGACCTCCCAGCTACTTAGGTCAGGGCTACTTTTTACCTAACTTGTGGTCACTTTAATTGCTCAGGCCCAAGATACCTTTGGTTTATGGCTGTCTTAATTGCACAGGCCAGATACATTTCTATTTGTCTATTCTATTTCTCTACTCTCTGTACAAGTAAGATAAACAGCCTGGTGTCTTCATTGTTTTCCTCTCCTATAGACCCCTTTCATTCCTAACCTAAACCTGCCTAATTAAGCTAGCTAGCTAACCCTTTCATATAGGGTAAATTCCTCTCCCACTATAAAGAGATGTATTTTATGTAGTAGAATTACACTCTATCAAAGAAAAAAGACAGGCTTCATGTCTTTTAGTTTGTACTAAGATGTTTTAAGGAGCAGACCTTAACAATAGGCACGGTGTACAGTCTTCTTCAATAACTCAAGCTGGTTCCACAGTGGATTAAAAGGGCCTTCAACCACAAGGGACGTAAAAACTCCCCTGAGTGCAACATCCTGCTTCAGAGAAGGCAATATTCTTTTCAACTGTAGTTTAGCTTACTGTCGTGTAGAGCTAGTGAATCTTAGAAGAATGAGAATAAAATATCATGCTTTCTTCCTAGTTCAAAATGAAGCTATAGAAGGTTAGTATCCAAAGCTTCAAAATTCTCTCTGCTTGATTGATATTGCCTAGAGAACAGCTAATAGAAGAGTTGAAAAATATCAAAAAGGATAATCAAAGTATTCATGAAAACCACGTTTGCTTTTAAAAAGGAAAACTAACAATGCATGAGAATGGCTTCATTAAATATATCAATAAGAAGCTGAAAACCCCAGCTGTGGTCCTTGTACTGCAAGCCAAAAAGTATTCAAATGTATCAAATGACATTATGTTTTCAGTATTAGGGTAATCTGGACTTAGTCCTAGCTTCATTCATTTGAGAAAGAGTTCACATGTATCCCAAATACCTTTTTTATTTTCCCTGATTATCTTTCTAGATGTCCTTTCAAAAATGAATATATTCCTGGTGAAAATTAGTTTCCAACAATAAAATATTCTTTGTATTTTTAAAATTTCACATTGAGAAACTCACTACAAAAGAAATAAAGGGCCTTGGAAATTTGCTGTTTTGTCTTCAAATTAAGGTTCAGTTAGAACCATTGCTTTTTTTGTCTATGTTAACAATGAATGGAATTGATAACAAAGTCTTATTGCATAATCAGGCTCCAGTTTAGGACTTATTAGCTTTCCAATAGATTTGCTTTCTGTTCAGGTGCAGTTTTGAAATTTTCTGCTTTAAATAACACAAATTTAGCAATAAATATTGAGTTTAAATTTTGAAATACATTGGTTATAAAATTATACAGGGTTCAAGTGTACAATTCTATAACACATTATCTGTATATTGTATTGTGTACTGTCCAAAGTCATTTCCTTTCATCCCCATTTAATGTCATCCCAATAAATTCAATATTTTTTTTAAAAGTCAGAAAAATATTGTTTATTACTTGAAAAAAATTAAAATAGAAAGTACATATATTTAATTATCATAAAAATCATGAAAATGCCATAGCTTCATGATTGCTTAAAAAGTTTAGGGATTATTTAAAAATACAATATTTATTTTTCAAATATTTTTATAATGAAAAAGTTGTATCCTTTATAAAGTGGAGAGAAAAGTATAATAACCCCCTATCCAGCCATCATCCAGGCTGCAAAATGATCAATTCACGGTCAATCTTTTTAAAACTAAACTCTACCAACTTCTTCTAAATTATTTTGAAACAAAGCATAGAAATTACATTTTGTCACCTATAAATATTACAGTCTATGATATAATTTAAATGTCACCTTTTCAAGGCTTTTTAACATCTTAACAGAATTCATAGAATTTTTCGGAATTACAGGAGTGCGTTTAAATAATTGAATGAATATAAATACCTCAGATTATTTCTGACATGTAGTGAGATATTAAACTATTTTTTAAATAGTCATTTAAAAATTATAAATGAGTTTTCTTTTAATATATTAATAGTATACAAATTTAACATATATAAACAAAAAAATCATATTTGGTTAATTATCTGACAATTCACAAATGTAAGTTGTTTTGACAGGTAAGAGGAGAGATATCAAATTCCTTTCACAACTTCTGCTCAAGATGTCAGACTAATCCCATGTTACAAGACTTTCTTCTTCATTCTATCACACAGATTCTGCATTTAATATATTACACATGATCATACAAATTGGAGTTCAAACATTTATGTTGGGAATGTATTTAGGGTCATCAGATTTATTCTTGATGAAGCACTGTAACAGACCTTTTTTTTTTTTTTTCATAAATCAGAGAACTTGGACAAAAGAATGACCCTGATATAAGCTGTCTCATCAAAAAGAGGAATGAAACTATTTCTACTGGAGTAGATGCAAACTGGGCATAACCAAAAGTAACTTACCAGTCCCAAATCTTGACTAAAAAAGAAGTTACTTTGAAAGAAATTAGAAAGACAGGTATTAGGCATACAGAAGTATTGGACCCTATATAAACATACAGAAAATTAAACTAAAAATGAGAAACTAATATACAACTGGTCTTTAACCTGTCCAAATGACTCTGGCCAACACAAACTCAAAATATTCTATAGGGACAACTGCTTTATCTAGGACACACGTATAATTTGAGATTTTCATGGAAGAAAACTACTGATTTAACATCCATATGCAAAAACTGCCAAACACATAAGAATCCACTAATATGAGACAACACAAACAGTAAGAGAATAGCTGGACATATAAAGATGATGAGGACTTTCTGATTAAAACTTGAAAAAAATAAAAAGAAATAGCCCTGACTGGTTTGGCTCAGTGGACAGAGCGTCAGCCTACAGACTGAAAGGTCCCAGGTTTGATTCGGGTCAAGAGCATGTACTTTGTTTGCCCAGTAGGGGGTGTACAGGAGGTGGCTGATAGATGTTTCTCATCCTTCTCCCTTCCTCTCTGTAAAAAAATGGATAAAATATATTTTTTTTTAAAAAAGAAAGAAATAGAATCCATAAAATGACAAGGAGACTTAATCAGTAATGGAAATGCCAAAAATAAAATAGAAGTACTAAATTTGAAAAATGGGGCCTTTAAAGAAAACATTAGATAACTAAAAGAGTGATCAGTTTGATTTACCACATTGGAAGATAAAGTCATAAAAACCATAATGTCATGAAGAGAAAAAAATAGGGACTTTAACATTTGGATTATAGAGATTTGAGACTATCACTTCCAGCTATGGTGGAGTAACTGGTACTGGGCTGACCTCCAATAAAGAAAAATGGGGCAAAATCTATGAAGCCTGTATTTTCAAACATTGGAAAATAGGCAGCATGGGACCACGATTCCCAAGAGAAGGAAAATAACTGAGTTCTACAATCAGTCCGCCTTTCTTCCTAGAAACACCTTCCAATTTGGATGCTGGAAGGGCTAACAGAAATGAGGCCATAGCAGCCTCTCTGTGTTCAGACACAAAAAAGGCCTGGAAAATAAGGGGCAAAGTACAAGAAGGGAGGGAGCTAAAGGAGTTTCCCAACTCTTTATAAAGCTTCCTTGGAGTAGTCTGTTAAATGCAAAACATGGGATGGATAGAGGAAAACTCCTCGGAGCTGGGCAGAGAACCACTGCTAGGCAGGGGAGTGGTGCTGCTGAATAATTTCTCTCTGATCACATGTAGGGACAAGGGGTATTTCAATTCTGACCATCCAGAGTGCAGAGGCATTGCTAAACACCTGGGGCATTCAGGAGAGACCACCAAAGGTTTACAAATTAATCTGCAGATGAACTGCTAGTCAAAACAAACTTCAGCAGTCTTCAAAAGAAAAAGAAAAACAACCCTCAAAAGTAAAACCTACAATGTCCAATACCCAATTAAAAGTTAATAAATACACAAAGAAGTAGAGAAATGTGACCCATAACCAGGAGAAAATTAGTTAACAGCAATGATGGATATAGGGCACAGGTGTTAAAATGTTATAAACACGCTCAACTGTCTGAAGAAAACCGTGAAAATAATGAAGATACAGAATGTATGCAAAAGAATAAAAAAAGAACTTGTATAAATGAAAAACAAACTACCCTGAAAGAAAAATTTAACTGATAAGTATTTTTATCAACATCTGTATGACAAATTACCCAAATTTAGTGATTTACAATAACTACAAACATTTTATTAGCTCCAAGTTTCTGTGCTTCAGGAATTCACGAAGGGCTTGATTTATGGTTCTGGTTTGAGATAAATCATGAGGTCACAATCAGATAGCGACTGGAGATGAAATGGTAGGGGTGGGGTGGAGGTGTGCTAAAGCACCTGGGGAATGCCTGGCATCTTTTCTCTTCACATGGCCTTAGGGTCTCACAGGGTAGCCTCTCTGTCTGAACTAGGTGTACACTAATTCTCTCCTTGAGAACCTTTATAATTTCATTTTGAATCTCTCCAGTTCATTTCTGATTTTACCTGCTTCTTATCCCTAGAACCCATGCCAAAAATGTTAGATATTTGTTAAGACAGTATTCCATGTTCAGACATAACTCTTGTTCTGCTTAACTATTAGAGTATAACAAACTATCTTAAAATGCAGGCACTTGAAAAGCATTTTATAATTATTCAGAATTTTTCTGAATCCAGAATTCAGTAAGATCTTAGCTGGTCATTTCTGTTTCCGAGTAACTCATTTTTATTTCAATAAAGTTTGTGGATGAAGCAGAATAGTGTGGAGAATTTGAAGTATCTGGGGGATAGTTTTCTCTCACTTTACTTTATTGTTGTCTCAGGCCTCCTTCATGATCTTTCATATTTCTACTCAATGTTGTACTGCAACATGAAAATAAAAGAAATTAAGTACTATGAAAAGTGAATGGCAAAATGGTATTTATTTGCAGACAACATGATAATATATGTGCATAAAATTCAGTGAATGTACAAAAAACCCAAACACACCAGAAAGTCAGTATTTCAAAATTATATTACTGAAATGTCAGTTGTCCCCTCAACTTATCTATAGACTTAATACAATAAAAAAAAAAATTCTAGGAGGCATGCTTTAGAGAGCAACAGCTGCTACTAAAGTTGATATAGTAAAAGTCAAAGAATATGTAGGAGCTTAAGCAATTCTGAAATAGATAAGTAAGGTTTGAGGTTTTATATTACCTGACTTTAAGGTCTTACTATAAAGTTGTAAAATCATAATGTGATATAATGTAGAGAATAACAGAAGATATTGTCAAAAAACAGAAATACACATACACATGATCAATTGATTTTCAACATAATCATCAAAATAATTCATGGGTAAAATAATATTTTAACAAATAATATAGTAGCAACTAGATGCCAATACTAAAAAATAAAAAAGGGGGAAAAGAATATTAGTGTTACCTCACACTGTACATAAAACTGAAATGGATCATATATGTCTCTGTAAAAGTATAAAATTTCTTCAAGAAAACAGAAGATATTCACAGACAGGCAAAGATTTCTTAGGCAAGTCACAAAATATACTAACTGTATTAGAAAAATACATAAAACATAGAAATAATATAGCTCAATAAAAGAAGAGTGAATTTAATCCAACAAATATAAAAAGTTAAATAATTGTGTCTTAAGAGTGATTTATCCCCAGAATGAAATGTGGCTTAACATTCTATCAATTTAATTATCCCTATTAATAAGATAAAGCACCCCAAATCACATCTCAAACAATGCAGGGGGGAATGATTTATAATATTTAATACCCATTGATTTTAAAAAATATCAGTAAACTAGAATAGAAGAAAACTTTCTTAATATATAATATAAGATGAATACAAAACAGTACTTACTAGTAGTAGTGGTGAAAGACTGAACATTTTCTTGTCAAGATTTGAGCAAGTTAATGATGACTAAAGATAACCTCAAACTGGTCCAAAATGTAGCCCTGATCAAGGCTGCTGGGCTTGATTTAGCATCTTGGTTAGAGGAGACTAATGTACTAGTATACTCAGGTACTCAATATAGATCTATTGCTCCGGTAAATGTATCCTTTTCTAAATCAGCCAGAAAAATCATATACCTTCAAATGGTATATGAACATTTGTAGTTTTTCACAGAGCTATGACAATTTTCATGCCCTTTGTCATAATACTAGTATAGTAAATGAAGGTCTGGGTAGCATATTACCCATTATATCCACCAGCCCATGTTCATGCTAATTAGATGGGATGAGCAAGAAGGTCAGGAAAGTATACATATGTAAAAGTTAAACAAGAATGGTTATAAGCTTTATTCATAGTAGTTAAAAACTGGGAACCCCCATGTATACCAAAATGGGTAAAAAAAGAAAATTCAATGGAATGATTCTCAGCAATAAAGAGAAATAAATTATGATACACATGTGAATGAATCTCAAATAAAACATGATCATTGAAAGGAGCCAGACAGAAAAGAGTACATAGTATATTATTCAGTTTATATGATGTTGTAGAACAAGCAAAGCTATTAACAGTAAATGAAACCAGAACTGTGTTTGCCTGGGGATGGGAAGTGACATTAGGGATATTGCTAATGAAAATGTTCTGTACTTAAGACAGATGTTTAGGTTATATTAGTGTATGAAATTCTGAGTACTCATGGAACTTAACACTTAACATATGTACCTTTCACTTTGTGTAAATTAAACATACCTCATTAAAATTGCCATCACAACCGTTATTTTTTAGACTAATATGTCAAACACAGTATAACTATAAATTTCTTAAGAGATAGGAAATGTATAATAATTCTTCCTCATTTACATAGCATATTACAATATTGACATTTTAAAATAAACTTTTCAAAGAAGAATGATTCTTTCAAAAGTAAATATAGCATGGGAACAATTCACCTTAACAAGGTTGGAATACTATTAATTTTTTTGAGTATAGTTAAGTAATTGTCTTGCCAAAAATTTTCTTAGTTCTATTTCAATGTCCCTGGAGGCCCCTTTCACTTTAAAATGTCTAATTAGGGTAATAGGTAAAATAACATTTTTCAATGTAGTGTACTTTGCAGAGGCACTTCAGTAAAATTCACACACTCTCACAATCAATATGCTTAAAGGCTAATCAATGACTTCTCATCAATAGTAGATGGACAAACAATGCTGCCCTTCCCCCCTCATTTAAAATAAATTTTGGCCAAAAATTGTGAGCAAGAAAAAATAGTCATTACAGTTTTCTTTTTCTTTGTGTTTTTTTTTTTAATGAAATATTTAGACAAACTTTTCTCATTTCCCTTTTCAGAGCTCAGCTCATGTTCTTCTCTTTATTTAGTAAAAATTTGGGAAAATAAGAAAAAAAAATTGTATTGCAAAGGAAATGCTGTTTTGAAATCATTCACTGAAGAAGCTGCAACATATTTAACATGTAACAAGTATTCAAACACAAACAGAATGAAGAGTAGAATATTTCAAAATGATATTTCCACCACTTTTATTCATATCATTTATGCTTTATGTCAGTGCTGACTACATCTTTTTGAATGGCATATGACAGAGAGTTTAGATACATTAGGGATTGACAAAACATTTAACAAGAATATTTAACTAATGACTTATTTAGGAAAATAGACATCTTGATAGCCATATGAAAGTTTAATGGACTTAAAAAAATTGCTATCACAGTAATAACAAACAAACAAACCCCACTATGTTTCCCAAAAGATGCAAGTTTAAATCTAGAAGGTTACTTTTAAAAACAGTTTAGGGTACACAATTTCATTATTTTATGCTAGGTTATTTTGCTTTTAAAGTGCAGATTTTACATCAACTTAGTAACACAAAGAAAAATATCTAACTTAGTCACAAAAGATGCTAGCTCAATGACAGCATGGAGTATCACCTAAATGTCTACGTATAAGTTGGTCAGGAGTCAAGCCTACATTTCTGTGTCATTAAAACAGGATGTCCAATTGAGTAATTCAGTCCTTTGGGGTATTCTGTATTCTGTATAAACGAGAAAAAATATTGAAGTTATTATGAGTATACCTTTAATGAACAAATACATAGAAAAAACATGAATTTCTTAGACTAATAGATTATTGGATAGGAAACACAATTTTTTAAAAGAATGTATTCGATGTACATCATGACTTCATGATTGTTAGTTTGTCCATTGTAGTGAAACCTCTATGTGTGGAAGTTTATAAGCGCATGTGTTGAATATCAGCTACTCAACATTAATTTGATCAAATGACATAATGGAGAACTAACAGAAAATATAGTGTTAATGGTAGCCATAAAAATGATTGGTTTCCGATCCTGTGGAATTTATGAGTATGCTCTGTATGTAATGTGAAAGAGAGTGCACGAACCCTAATAGCATACATAACTAGAAGCCAGGAGCTCTGCCAAGTGTACACAGTCTTTTAGGAAGATGCCTCTTGTCTGTCCACTCAACAAATACACATAACTTGGATTAAGCATTCCCCTGTGGTAGTAGTAGACAATGGCATTGATTAAGAATCACTATGCAATTTAAATTAAAAAATTAAATCAAGATAAATATAAAATAAAGCAAGGCAAGATACTATAGTAATGTAGAAAAGAAAATAATTACATGAGTCTGAGGGGAATGAAATTCCTCTAAATCACTAAATTTACAGAAATTTTAGTGATATCTGCCTTAATATTTTTTTTCTAAAAAGGATGCATAAGTTAAAGTATCCTTTATTAAATAATTAAGTCAATCAATTGATAAACTGAGCAGGAATGCTGATATGGACTTGTCATCCTGGAAGTGTGTAGAGTGATATTATAAAGGCAATCTAGCAGTAATCACCAAGGTGAGGGAAAAAGAACAGAAAAAGATGTTTGAAAAACATTTTCAAAGTACTATAAAAAACTAAAGCCAGGAACTGAAGTCCATTCTCCTTCTGCTACTAACCATACAGCAGAATGAGAATGTAGACTACACATTATTTTGCAAGTGAGCTAAACTCAGATAAAATTTTAGTATCTATATCTATCTAGTGGAAAAACTGAATCAGGTCATCTCTGAGTTTTCTCTTTGCTTTAAAAACATTTGGCATAAAGGCAACATAATTAGACTTGGAGGGAAGCCATGGTTCTTTTATTTTTATTTTTGACAGAATTATAGATGGCTCCCATTTTCCCCTCCTTTGCCTTCCTCTATCCATCCCCTGCCCCACCCCAGGCCTTCCCCACACTGTGGTCTGCAGCCATGGGTGTGTAAAGAGAAAAGATGCAGTAGAGAAGGCAATACCTATCCATTGGTTATAGGCAACACTAGTGTTATAATTATAAACTGTACAGTTTATAATTTATTGAAATACCTAGCATGGAGAAATTTCATTAAGAAAGTTACAATTTGGTGTAATCTTTTAGGCAATTTTGTGGAAATATAAAAGAGGATTCACATTGGTTAGCATTTTAAAAAGAATTATAGAGAGCCCTTCATACTATGTGGGGGGGAGGGAGGAGCATGAAAAACCAAATTGTTCAAATTGAATGAAACATCTTTGAAAGTGAAGAAATAAGCTACTTTTATTGACTAGAGAATACAAAATAAAGATAAAAATGAGTACATAGATGTAAAAAATACAGAAAGGCAACCTCTAATTGAGATGAAATTAAAGTATCATAAGCTTCTATGAAGTTACCCTAAAATGTTACAGTCCAACATTTGAAACATCATTCACACATACAAAACAAAATCTTTTGGAATTTATTTGTAGCCATTCAATAGTCACTTTTCTCTTTTAATAAATAATAAACAAGACTACTAGAGAATACTACAGCAATTTTAAAAGCTTCTCTGCAAAGTTTATATATAACTCCTAATTTATTTCACCATTATCACAAACCTATTATGCATTTAACTACCTTACAGTAAGATTCCATTTACATATTGCAATCTTATAATGTGTTGGCTCCCTCCCCCGACCCCCATGTAGTGAATATATGAGTCAATAAAATGTTTTCTTTCAGAAAAGATGTCTTCTTCTGAAACAAACAGATATATACATATTTAATCATGAAAAATAGGTCTCTGGGGAAAATCAGAAGGAATTTATTAGACGAAATATTGTTCGTAACATATGATCAAGAATTGGGGAATATAGTGCAAATTTAACAAAGAAGGAAGTCTAGCAATGTGGTGGAGACCTAAATCCCAATAGAAAATATGTCAAATTTTCTCATAATCATCGTATCAAAGGATAATTATTAGACAAATATATTCTACTCCTTTTACATAGTTTTGGTAACATGCTTGCTTTCACCTGCTCCTCTTACTACTTTAAATGATTCCAGCAGTGGAAGTGCCATAGCTGCAGTATGTAAGAGTAAGAAAGGAGCAACAGAGGTGTAGGACGATAGACATACTGAGAAATGGACATTCAGTTGAAAGAGGACGACAGAATCAGAGACCATTAACTTACGTTTATCAAAAAATTCATAAAAAGGACAAAGGATGCTTTTTTTTTTAATGGATTGGATGTGTATTCATTTTCTATTTCTATGTGACAATTTACCAGATTTAGAGGCTTAAATAATCACAAATGTATTCTTTTACAGTTTCTGCATGTCAACAACCTGGCACAGCATGGCAGTTCTGCTTATGGTCTTAAAAGGCTAAATGCAAAGTGTCGGCCAGAGCTAATGTCTCTTTTGAGGCATGGGTTCTCGTCAAAGCTCATTCAAGTCGTTGGCAGAATTCAGTTACTTGGGCTTATAGGACTGACGTCACCAGTTTCTTATTGTCTATTGACTGGAGGCCATTCTCAACACCTAACATCTTCCTCTTGTTGCTTTGAATCTCTGACTTCCTCTTTATCTGACCTTTATACCGAGATTCAAAAGGCTCAAGTAACTAATTACTCAGACCACCCAGATAGTCTCCCTTTCTTAACTGTGCCACATAACATGACCTAATCATAGAGTGAAATCTCATCATGTTCACTGGTCCAGCTTGCATGAAAGAAGATGGGATTATACAGGACATGTACAAAAAGGGAAGGGAGTTGGGAGACATTTTAGAATCCTTCTATCACAAAAGTTCAACTCCATTTTTGCTATGATTTTATGTGCCTATATGACCCCAAGAAGTTGCAAGATTTGGAATTATCGAGGCACTGAGAACTCTGTTATATAGAAGAAAAGAAATGTACCTATTTTTTCTACTATATTTCCATCATGGTTCAAATATTTTGGCTCTTGATTTTATTTTTAACATATTCATTAATAGCTCTAAACCGAGATTTACTTTCAAAAATAATATGTAGCATGGTTTTAAAAGCATACAATTTTGAAAGAAACATTTATCTATTACTTTTAAAAAACAATCCTAAATTTCTCTAGGTAAACAAGCAAGAGCAAATACATATCTTTAATTTTTTTATAAAGTAGAAGAGTGACACAAACTTATGATAAAGAATTGGAGTTTCAGAAGAACCCTGATCCTATAAAATATGCTCAAGAGCAAGATCAATAAACTATCTTTTTGTAAAGTACATCTAGTGAATATTTTAGGCCTGGAAAGTCCAGAGGCAAAATTAAGGATATTAAGTAAAGACATATAAAAAGAAAGAAATGTTTCCACACATTTTTTTAATTGATAAAATTATACATTTTGTGTGTGAACACTAAAATTTGAATTTTATATAATTTTTATGTGCCACATTTCCCCCTATCCCCACCCCTTATCATTTAAGAGACAAGAACCATTTGTAGTACATTAGCTAATAAGATGGGCTAAATTTAATTTGTGAGCACTAGTTTAATGAATGCTCCCTTATGGAAGTCACTTGTGCCCCTATCAATAGCTAAATCCTTATATTTTCTTCACTGTCCTAAGGACCCTCTGTGTGTGTGTTTGTGTGTACATGTACATATAAACACACACACATATTTAGATAGATGATAGATAGATAGAGAGATAGATGATAGATAGATAGAGAGATAGATATAAAGAGGTAATATGCTAATTGGTCCTAGCGGTGTCACAGTCACGACAGCTAAGGAGGAGGCTGCCTGTGCTTGTGTGGTGGGGCATTGCTCCCAGAGATGGGGTAGAACTGGGAGGCGCCAGGAGAAGGCGGGACCAGCCTGAGGCAACTCGGATGAGGGTGGGCTTGAAGCAGCCAGAGAAGGCCAGAGGGATGGGGGGGGTGGGGAGGGCTGGGCCAGGCATGCTGGAGCTCTGTGTGGAGAGGTTAGGATGTCAAGGCAGGGTGGCGGTTGGGTGGGCAGGCCACTGGGCTCCTAGTATATACATATATATATATCTATATATCTATATCTATATCTATATATACTTTTAGACAAATTTTATTTTATTGTTTCTATTAATCACCCTTTAAACTCATGAACTCTCCTACTTATTTCCATAGGCATGACCCCATAAAAGTTCATATAATTAGATATAGACAATGGGAAATCCCTATATGTAGGTAAAATGCACTCTACATGGTTTTCAGGTTCCTAAGGGACTTGGTTCTATCCTCTTTTGCAATTAAATTTGTTATACTATGCAACATTAATAATGGCATCTAATGTTTATGGTGTTCTTACTCTGTGTCTTTTCTACAATCAATGCATAAAGTTTTGTGATGAAAATAACTACATTTTGCAGGCCTTTTTTATTACTAGTTATTATACTTTTAACAGTAGTGTTCTGTGGTCTACAAAGGCAGGAAGTAGATGGCTGGTATTCGTACAGTGTACATTTGGGATTATTAGGGAGAGTATGTGCTTAAAAAGTCTTTGATAGTCTAGCTAACCTACAACACTCAAGTCATTTTTGTGTTCTTAGAAAAATTGTACAAGGTGATTTATTCACAAATTGCTGCCTGTTCTACAAAAATAAAAATGTTTTTAAAGTTCAGATTCAATAATGATTTTAAGAGATTAAATTATGGCCTATTTACTTTGAAACCATATGAGTAGTTAAATGCCCTTCTTGGGAAGTAACCGATGGTTAATAGAAGTTTCTAATATTAAAAACAGATTAAAGCCAGACTTTTATTCTTAATGTTTTCCAAAACAGTATTTATGATTGCTTTTTTGTGAACTGGTACTTCATAATTACTTTAAAATAGCATTTTATAGGTTTCTAGCAAGCTTCTTGAGAAAATGTTTTAACCTTTTGGCCCAAGAAAAGTTTTCTAACTTGAAAATGCCTTACCTTTTTCTTTCCCTTGCCAATGGAAAGCTCAGCTTTTTCTTTTCTTTAACTGAATGGAACAAAGAGATTCCTAAAAGGTAAGGAAATACATAATCAAAACAAAGGTCAGTTGATTATCACCTCAGCCTTGGGGAAAAACTGAAGGACTTTCAAGAGAATGAATCCCCCAAATGAGGCAGTTAATAAACATCCTTGAATTTGATAAATCCGGAGGAGCACCTCTTTGTTGAAAGGGGTGGTAGGGGAGTATGGAGGTGACAAGCCAACATCTAGGAAGACTAAAATGACTAGTACTCACTCTTAGAAAAATCTTCTTTTCTGGGTATGCATACATAAAATCTCTTCTAAGTTTAAAAAAAGATATTGAAGTAGCTTGTATTTTATAGGTTTGTCATAGAGGAAAAAATAGAAAGAGCCCTAACCAGTTTGTTTCAGTGGATAGAGGGTTGGCCTGTGGACTCAAGGATCCCAGGTTCGATTCCGGTAAAGGGCATGTACCTTGGTTGTGGGCACATACCCAGTAGGGAGTGTGCAGGAGGCAGCTGATCGATGTTTCTCTCTCATCGATGTTTCTAACTCTCTATCCCTCTCCCTTCCTCTCTGTAAAAAATCAATAAAATATATTTTTTTAAAAATAGAACAGAGATTGAGTTGGAAATTAAGGTAATGTAGGTCCTTAATTCTGTAGTTCTGAATAAGTAAGCCTAAGGTAGAAGTCTTCAGTGAAGTAATTACTAATTACCCAGAATATCTTGACCAAATAGACTTTCAAGTTCTAATTGTCTCTACAAATGCTGAATAAGTGTTAGGCTACAGGATAACAGTTTTACTTTCTGCCCCACATCAGGTAATGATTCAGTTGTATTGGGAGGAATAATTGCACCAAGACAAGTGTTCCTATATTCTGAAAATTTTAAATGATCCCAAAGCCCTGGTCCTGATTAGTCCATTCAGTTAAAGAGTACTTTATTCTTTTTAAGTTTGAAAAACAGTCACAGTACTTAAAAGATAGGCTGAAGTGATGATTCCATGAGACTTAGTAATATCATTTTTTTACAAAATCTCTTGAATATTTAAAATTATTCATTATTAAAAGTGTTTTGATAAAATATGAAAACTCCCTGGTTAGTTTTATAGTAAACCACTGAGAGTTAAAAATTACTTGTATTTGTAAAAGATTTTCAGTAAGTGGTTTAACATTATTGGGTAGCAATCTAGAAGCCAAAAATTATGGTGTAATAGCACTCAAAAGTATCTAATAAAAATATATACTATTTCCAGGTGCATGATAGTTATTATGAAGTGATTCTTTTCTCCTAATTTGCTGAAAAATGCAAATTGTCATTAACCTCTAGTTGTTTACAAACAGTATTCTATATTTATTTAAATCATATAAATACTCATATCCCTATTTCCCATAGAAGACTAAAGTATTTCATTTACCGTTTAATTTATTTTGTTGTAGCAAGCTGGTAAGCTTTTTAATTGTTCTTATTCATAACATATCTAGTGTGTTAAATTTACATATTAGATTAAAGATCCACAAATTAAAGCTCGAAGACCAAATCCAGCTATGCTTTGATTTTATAAAGTTTTATTGGAACATACTCATTCTTTAACTATTATCCATGGATACCTTCTCCTGATAGTGGTGGAGTTCAGTAGCTGTTATATGGCCCACAAAGGTCTGAAATATGTAATATCTTGTCCATTACAGAATAAAAGTGTACTGACCCTAAACTATTACAGATCATCAAAGCTATTTCTAAATAAGCATGCCTACTAGTTCAAGTATTGATAATGAAAAACAAATAGGTACAGAATTTTAAATAAAACTTCTTGTTTTGTCATGTGATGCTCAAAGACTGCCTAACCAAAGAGAACATTTTGTAGCACCTCCATAATATTAACAAACTGCTGTCTTAGGTACAATAAGCAGCTGATTTATTGAAAGTGACTTGTGTAGTCAATATCTGGAATGAAACAGCTAGTTTCATCTTGTCCAATTTTCACATTACTCTTCATTTTCCCTGAGAACTACATAGCTGAAACACTTTCAGTGAGGCACATTCTTGCAAAATGATCAGTTGTATCTGTCACCAGGAAGAAATGCATTCTCCGTGCTTTACTACAGCCATCTGCATCCTTCATTTTCTTCTAATCTAGTCACTGGAGCCCTAATGATTGGAGCCATTTCGCAAGTTGCCATCAATTACAGCAAGTAGCTCATTCAGAAGTGAAAGATGAGTTCCATTCTCTGTTACTTAGAGGTCAGTGATCATTTTCCCACCTCTTCCCAGTGAACAAATAGTGCAGTAACTTTCACAGGCTCCCTTCATTTTTCTCAAGTCTGTTGCTTTATTTTTTGTAGACCTTGGTTATAATAATGTCATATGTTTGATGCTGGCAGCCCTAAGAAGACAAGCTTGACCCAATCATTTTCCTTGGGTCCATCATGACAAATTCAATCATACATGATTCTGATTCCCAGGAAATGTTTAAAAGAATAGCTATTATTAAAATGGCATTCAAAAACATTTGAAAACAAATGAAATTGGTAAAATTTATATAAAAATGATTATAAAAGAGGAATCATTTTTCATCTGTAAACTTTCGTTTGTGTTCTATATATATATACAGTCATTTTGAAAGATGCAGTATAGATTTTGTATATGTGCAAAAAATAACACAAATATTTGAAATACCACCTTTACATGCTCTCTAAAGTACCTTTAATAATTAGGAATACAATTCAATTATCCATATTCTGTCTGATGGCAAAAGAATGCATGACTAATACAGCCATATAAAAAACTGCACACAAATATCATATCAACTTTATACGTAATCTGTAAAAACTAGAAGCAACCAAGATACCTATCCATAAGTAAATGAATAAACAAACTGTGATACATCTAAGCAACGGCATATATTCAGCAATTTTTAAAAAATGAGCAAGTCATGAGAAGACATGAAAGAATATTCAATACATATTATGTGTAAGAGTCTATCAGAAATGACTACATCCTGCAACATTCCAGTTATATGACATTCTGGAAAAGGCAAAACTAGATGGTAAAACAACCAGTGGTTGACCAGCTATCACATGGAGGGATAGATGATTAAATGGGTGAAGCACAGGGGATTTTAGGGAAGTGAAGTTACTCTGCATGATACTGTTTTTGGTGAGTCTTTTTAATAAGTAGGGCTGGAACATATCCACCTTTTAAAAAAATGAATGTAGACACACACCGCACACACTTCACTAAAATTAATTCAATATGGGTCACAGACATACAAGTAAAACAGAAAACTATGAAATTGCTAGAAGATAACATAGGAGAAAACCTAGTTGTCATTGGGTCTGATGATGACTTTTCAGATACAGTACCAAGAGCAGAATCCATAAAAATGGATAAACTGGATTAAAAAACTTCTGTTCTGCAAAAGACACTGTCAAGAGAATGAGAAAGCAAGACACAGACTAGAAGAAAATATTGCAAACAACACATAGGATAAAGGACCATTATCCAAAATATACAAAGAACTCTTAAAACCCAATGATAAGGAAGCAAAAATCCAATTATAAATAAAAAGGTCTTGACCAACATATCACTTAAAGAAGATATCCAGGTGGCAAATCAGAATATGAGTTGTTCCACATCATATGTCATCAGGGAAATGCAAATTAAAACAACAACGAGATACCACTACAGACTGTAAGAATGGCCAAAATTCAGAACATTGACACCAATAAATGCTGGTAAGGATGTGGAACAATAACATTCAGTCATTGCTGGTAGAAATGTGAAATGGTACAGCACTTTGGAGAAAAGTTCAGAGGTTTCTTACAAAACTAAACATACACTACCTTGTGAACCAACAATCATATCCCTTGTTATTTTCTCAAAAGACTTGAAAGTATGTCCACATAATGACATGCACACAGATGTTTATAGCAGTTTTATGCATAATTGCCAAAACTTGGAAGTAACCAAGATGACCTTCAGTAGTGAGTGAACAAATAACTGTAGTACACTGATAAGTGGAATTTTATTCAGCACTGAAAAGAAATAAGCTGTCATGCCAGGAAAAGACATGAAGAAATCTTAAATACATATTACTAAATGAAATAAGCCAATCTGAAAAGTGTATATACTATATGATTTTGACTGTATGACATTCTGGGAAAGGCAAAACTAAAAAGACAGTAAAAAGATGGTCAAGGATTGGGGCAAGGTGATTAATAGGTGGTGCACGGAGAATTCATAGAGCAGTGGAGGTATTCTGTATGATACTATAATGATGGATACATGTCTTTATACACATGTCCAAATCCACAGAATGTACAACACCAAGAATTAACCTTGATGTTAGCCTTGGACTTTTGGTGACCAGGATGTATCAATGTAGACTTGTCAGTTCTGTCCCACTCTGGTAAGGGAACTTGGTAACACAGGAGGCTATGCATATGTGGTTATGGAAAAAATCTCTGTGCACCTGCTGCAATTTTGTTGTGAACTTTAAACTTTTATAAAAAGAAAGTCTTAAAAAAAGACCACTTTACTCATTATTATACAAGATGTCTGTTCTAGAATTACACACATATTAAAGCTGCTTTCATTTGGATCTGAAGGACCTTGTTTGATTGAAGCTTTCATTGAAATGTTGACCTTCAATGGTAACACATTATACTATGTTGTGTGAAAAATAAAGATGAAATATTAAATTTAGAAATAGCTGAATATTTGTTTCTTTTAGGAAGAAAATTTGGGTCATTGAATAGACACATCATTAATTTTCTAAAATATATTTAAAATTTAAGGTTAAGTCTTGTATTATCAACCATAGAATGCTGAATTCATTGTGGTGTAAATCACTGAGTCAGTAATAAAGACTTCAAGGTACTTATGGAGCCCAGGTGGAGTGGCTCAGTTGGTTGAACGTGGTCCAACGCACCAAGAGGTCTCCTGTTCCTAGGATTAGGACACATACCCAGGTTGCTGGCTTGATGCTCAGTAGGGGGTATGCAGAAGGTAAATAATCATGTTTTATTTCCTCTCTCTCTGCATTCCTCTCCCTCTAACATCAATAAAAATATCTATTAAAAATATACTAATGGAGAAAAAAATGTCCATAGGTCAATTTCCTTTGGTAAAATTTGTAAATAAGAAAATTATTTTTATTAATATAACTGTCTTGGTTAGTTTTTACTCAGTTTCTCATATTCTTGCATCCCTCCCAGTAATTTCAAAGTTAATATTAACTTTAAATAAATACATCACAACCTATCTCTAAAATATACTGCAGTCTGCACAAATTGACTTACATTCTCACTGATAAATCAATAGAATAATTCTGGGAAAATAATATTACACTCACAATAGAACAACAGATTTATATTGTTATTAAAACTCCCAGAAAACTACTTTCCTAAAAAACAAACAAAAAAACCCACTGAGCTCTAATCATACTTTTAACTTAATAAGTAACAAATATTATCCTTTTTATATTTTAGCTACAAATAGCAAAAAATGGTTCATATTTTAGAAAAGAAAATTATAATAATGCTTGGGCTACATTAATTTGTCCTCCCTGGATTTTCTTTCGTTCACCATGGGTGGTAATTTTTCATAATCTTTTAAATTAATAATTTATTTAATATTATTAGTTAAAAATTTACAATACAATTTTTTCCTATGTTCTATAAAAATATATAGGAATAATAACAAATGCTAATTAAAAAAGAAAATAGTGACTGTATTTTAGGATTGGGTAAAAAAAAGTAACACGTTTTATTTGGGATTCAGATAATGAGTCCCCAGATACTTTGCTACTTCCAGAATGATTGCTGGTAAAGAAATAAATTGGGTTAGAAATCTAGCTAAGTACTATATTCAGCACTTCCAGAATACAGGCTATATCCATAATAAATGACTTTACGTGTGATTTCTAACAAGAATAACTTTACCATTCAGAATATATATATATATGGCTTAGGATAACAATTATTTCTACAAATTTAAAACTCTGAACCTGCTGGCATGAATTTTATTTTCAGGAAAACACAAGATGAAAAATTTAAATTGAGTAAATCATAGGTATAAGAACCTCTTTCTCAATCTCCCTCACATGTTTGTTTGTTTTTTTAATTTAAATTCTTTATTGTTTAAAGTATTATATAAGTCTTCTTCCCCCGCCCCCCCATTGACCTCTCCCTGGCTGCCCTCCCCCTACTGCAGCACATGCTCTAACCCCCCACCCCCACTCCCCACACTGTCTGTGAACATCGGTTATGCTCAGGTGCATCCATACAAGTCCTTTGATTGATCTCTTACTCCATCACCAGCCACCTTCCATCATAGGTTGGACAGTCTGTTCAATGCTTCTATGACTCTGGCTCTATTTTTGATCATCAGAAATGAGTAAGATCATGTGATATTTGTTTTTCTCTAACTGGCTTATTTTGCTTAACATAATGCTCTCCAGTTCCGTCCATGCTGTTGCAAATGGTAAGAATTCCTTCTTTTTTACAGCAGTATAGTATTCCATTGTGTAGATGAACCACAGTTTTCGAATCCACTCATCTGCTGATGGGCAGTTAAGCTGTTTAAAATCTTAGCTATTATAAACTGTGCTGCTGTGAACATAGGGGTGCATATATCCTTTTTGATTGGTGTTTCTGGTGTCTTGGGATATATTTCTAGAAGTGGAATTTCTGGGTCAAATGGAAGTTCCATTTTTAATGTTTTGAGGAAACACCATCCTGTTTTTCACAGTGGTTGCACCAGTCTGCATTCCCACCAGCAGTGCAAGAGGGTTCCTCTTTCTCCTCATCCTCGCCAGCACTTGTCGTTTGTTGATTTGTTGATGATAGCCATTCTGGCAGGTCTGAGGTGGTACCTCATTGTTGTTTTGATTGGCATCTCTCAGATGATTAGTGTCTTTGAGCATCTTTCTTGGCCTTCTGTATGTCCTCTTTCAAAAAGTGTCTATTTAGGTCCATTGCCCATTTTTTGATTGGATTGTTTCTCTTCCTTTTGTTAAGTTGTATGAGTTCCCTGTAAATTTTGGACATTAAACCCTTATGGGAGATAACATTGGCAAATATGTTCTCCCATGTGGTGGGCTTTCTTGTTTTGTTGATGGTTTATTTTGCTGTGCAGAAGCTTTTTATTTTGATGTCACATTTTTTTTAATTTTCTCTTTAGTTTCCATTGCCCTAGAATCTATATCAGTAAAGATATTGCTATGACAAATGTCTACTATTTTGCTGCCTATGGCTTCTTCTAAGATTTTTATGGTTTCCCATCTTAAGTTTAAGTCCTTTATCCATTTGAGTTTATTTTTGTGTACGGTGTAAGTTGGTGATCTAGTTTCATTTTTTTGCATGTATCTGTCCAATTTTTCCAAACACCATTTATTGAAGAGACTGTCTTGATTCCATTGTATGCTCTTGCCTCCTTTGTCAAATATTAATTGAGCATAATGGCTTGGATCGATTTCTGGGTTCTCTGTTCTGTTCCATTGGTCTATATATCTGTTCTTGTGCCAGTATCAGGCCGTTTTGAGAATAGTGGCTTTATAGTATAGCTTGATATCTGGTATTGAGATCCTTCCAACTTTGTTCTTTTTTCTCAAGATTGCTGCAGCTATTCAGATCTTTTTTTATTCCAGATGAATTTTTGGAGACTTTGTTCTAGGTCTTTGAAGTATGCCATTGGTATTTTAATGGTGATTCCATTGAATGTATAGATTGCTTTGGGTAGTATGGACATTTTAATGATGTTGATTCTATCAATCCATGAACACGGTATATTCTTCCATTTGTTTATGTCTTCCTTTATCTCTTTTTTCAGCATCTTACTATTTTCTGTGTACAGGTCCTTTACCTCCTAGGTATCTTTATTTTTTGTTGCAATGGTAAATGGGATTTTTTTTTCTTTTTTTTAGTTTCTCTTTCTGTGTGTTCATTATGGTGTATAAAAATGCCATAGATTTCTGGGTGTTAATTTTGTATCCTGCTCCATTGCTGAATTCATTTATTAATTCTAGTAGTTTTTTATGGGGTCTTTAGGGTTTTCTATGTACTATATCATGTCATCTGTGAATAATGACAAATTTACTTCTTCTTTTCCAATTTGGATGCCTTTTATTTCTTCTTCTTGTCTGATTGCTATGGCTAGTACTTCCACTATTATGTCGATCAGGAGTGGTGAAAGTGGGCATCCCTGTCTTGTTTCTGTTCTTAGGAAAAATGGTTTTAGTTTTTGCCCATTGAATATGATGTTGGTTGTAGGTTTGTCATATAAGGCTTTTATTTATTTATTTATTTATTTTTTTAAATATATTTTATTGATTTTTTACAGAGAGGAAGGGAGAGAGATAGAGAGTTAGAAACATCGATGAGAGAGAAACATCGATCAGCTGCCTCCTGCACATCTCCTACTGGGGATGTGCCTGCAACCCAGGTACATGCCCTTGACCGGAATCGAACCCGGGACCTTTCAGTCCGCAGGCCGACGCTCTATCCACTGAGCCAAACCAGTTTCGGCATATAAGGCTTTTATTATATTGAGATATGATCCCTCTATTCCCACTTTGCTGAGAGTTTTTATCAGGAAAGGGTGTTGGATTTTATCAAATGCCTTTTCTGCATCAATTGATATGATTATATAATTTTTATCTCTCAATTTGTTTATGTGATGTACCACATTTATTGATTTGCAGATAGTGTACCAGCCTTGCATCCCTGGAATAAATCCCACTTGGTCATGATGTATGATCTTTCTAATGTAATGCTGGATCCAATTTTGTAGAATTATTTTGAGGATTTTAGCATCTATGTTTATCAGGGATATTGGCCTATAATTCTCTTTCTTCGTAGTGTCTTTATCTGGTTTGGGGATTAGGGTAATGCTGGCTTTATTGAAAAATCTTGGAAGTGTGCCTTTCTCTTGATTTTTTGGAATAGTCTAAAAAAGACAGGTTTTAGTTCTTCTTCGAATGTGTGGTAAAATTCCCCTGTGAAGCCATTTGGCCCCAGGCTTTTGTTTGCTGGAAGTTTTTTATGACTGCTTCAATTTCCTCCTTAGTTATCAACCTGTTGAGATTTTTTTATTCTTCTTGATTGAGTTTTGGAAGGAGGCATTTTTCTAGGAATATGTCCATTTCCTCTTGGTTGTTTAGTTTGTTGGAATAGAGTTGTTCATAGTATTTTTTACAGTCCTTTGTATTTTGTGGGGTCTGTTGTTATTTTGCCTCTCTCATTTCTTATTTTGTTTATTTGGGTCCTCTCTCTTTGCTTCTTGATGAACTTGGCTAGAGGTTCATCGATCTTGTTTATCATTACAAAGAATCACCTCTTGGTTGCATTGATCTTTTGTATTGTTTTGGGGGGTCTCTATGTCATTTATTTTCATTCGGATTATTTCCTTCCTTCTGCTCATCTGGGATTTTCTTGTTGCTCTCTTTCTAATTCTTTAAGTTGTAAAGTTAGATCATTTATTACCAGTTCTTCTCTTTTTTATGAGGTAGGCCTGTAATGCTACAAACTTCCCTCTCAGGACTGCTTTCACTATGTCCCATAGGTTTTGGATTGTTGTGTTGTCATTGTCATTTGTTTCCAGGATGCTTTTTATTTCTTCTTTGATATCTTTGGTAACCCAATCATTGTTTAATAGTATGCTATTCAGCCTCCAAGTGTTTGAATTTTTTTATTGTTTTTATTATAGTTGATTTCTAATATTATGCCATTGTAGTCTAAGAAGATGCTTGATATGATTTCAATCTTCTTGAATTTGGAAAGACTTTGCCTTGACCCAATATGTGCTCTATCTTTGCAAATGTCCCATGTTCACTCGAGAAGAATGTATATTCTGTAGCTTTCGGGTGAAATGTTTTGGAGATGTCAATTAAGTCCATCTGATCTAGTGAGTCATTTAGGATTGCTGTTCCTCTTCTGATTTTTTTGCCTAGAGCAGTGATGGCGAACCTTTTGAACTCGGCATGAAAGCATTTTGAAAAACCCTAACTTAACTCTGGTGCCGTGTCAAATATAGAAATTTTTTGATATTTGCAACCATCAAATATAATGGTTGAAATATAAAACAAAGATTTATATTTTTTATATTTATTTTATATATTTAAATGCCATTTAACAAAGAAAAATCAACCAAAAAAATGAGTTCACGTGTCACCTCTGACACGTGTGTCATAGGTTCGCCATCACTGGCCTAGAGGATTTATCCAGTGATGTTAAAAGGGGTATTAAAGTCCCCTACTATGATAATATTGCTCTCGATTTCCCTTGATATCTTCCAGAAGTTTTTTTTAATGTATTTAGGTGCTCCTGCATTGGGTGCATATATGTTTACCAAGGTTATACCTTCTTGTTGTTTTGATCCCTTTAGTATTATAAAGTGGCCTTCCTTATCTCTTGTTATGGCCTTCACTCTGAGGTCTATTCTTTCAGATATAAGTATTGCTACCCCAGATTTTTTTCATTTCCATTTGCCTGAAAGATATTTTCCATCTCTTCACTTTCAGTCTGTGTGAGTCTCTTGTTCTGAGGTGGGTCTCTTACAGACAGCATGTATATGGGTCACATTTTCTTATCTATTCAGCCACTCAATGTCTTTTGATTGGAGCATTTGGGCATTGACATTTAAAGTTATTATTGATAGGTACTTGTTTGTAGCTATTTTTTTATTTTTGTACCCGTGTTCCTTCTTCCCTTTTTTTTCTTCTTTTTACAACAGTCCCTTTAGCATTTCTTGCATTGATGGCTTGGTAGTGATAAACTGCCCAAAGCTCCCTTAGGCTTTCCTCATGTCTTTTGATTTTTTTCTCCAATTGCAGTTCAGATTGGGTGTGTTTTGCTTCCCTGTCTTCTAATTCACTAATTCGGTCCTCTGCTTCTCCTAGCCTACTGTTGAAAGATTCCATAGTTGTTGTTTTTTTATTATAGATATATCACTCTTTATTTCCTCTTGATTCTTGCGTAGGTTGTTGATTTTCTCATCCATCTGGTTTATACTGTATAACCCTAATTCTGAATATTTTTTCTGACATATTGCATACTTCCATTTTGTCATAGTGGGTGCTCATGTGGCTTTCGCATGGTTGCAGGTGGCAGCTGCTCCTCAGGCTGTCACAGTAGCTGCTACTCGCACAACTCTTCTCACATGTTTTGAGTGGTTAGCATCAAAGTTAGGAAACAAAGTTACATATTTTTGTACATGAATTTAAATTCATTTGAACTTTTTCAAATATACTAATTGTCAACTAGAAGCTGTGAAATATAAAGGTGACTAACTGATACAGCCTGCTTCCAGGGTGATGATACTCCAAAAGGAAAGATAATGATACTTATCTATGAGTCCTACATGAGATAGAAGTGACCTGAGTTCCAAAAAGAACATACATTCATGAACTGAGGGTTTCAGACAACTAAGATAATTCATCTAGCTGATGGGATTAGAGAAAGCCATACTGATTGTATTACACTTAAATTTGCTTTCTAAGGTTTGTTAAGTTAAATTAAACAAGGAGGGCATTAAACTGAGGTAATTCTTATACCATGGCAGCCTATGTAAGCAAATCATATTTAAGCCTTTAAATGCCTCAAGCTTACAAAATCAAAACCTAAGGACAACCAATCATAAATAGCTAACTAGACTTTAAGCTTTAGTCAATTAATAATTTCTTTGCTTTGCTTGAACCTTTCCCCAATAAGTCTTTTTCCTATCTCCTGTTGGGGGAGCATCCTAACCACTTACAGTTTGGAACTTCCCAATTCAAATATGTTTTTGCTCAAGTATAATCTTGAAATATTTAAGATTACTTAATTTATCTTTTAACAGATTAGATAGAATGCACAGGAAATTCTGAAGAACAAGAAAAAAATAATTTTAGTCTGACCATGGAATCATGGCAGGAAATAGTAAATAATTCAGTTTGAAGTATACAGAAAATAATAAAGTTAGAAAAGTACATCATACTCTTATTAGCTAAATACACTGGCTATATTACCAAAACAAAACAAATTTTAATAGTAAGATATAAAGGGATTTTCCTAATTTTTTGTTGTTTTTGTTGTTGCTGTTTTCTTGCCTCCTTGCCTCCTATAAATTTACCTCAACTCTTTGGAAATACAGCATTATTACAGTGGCTAAATAATGATACATTGTTTTCTTAGTGAGAAGAGGACATAAAAATAAAGTATTTGTGAGGAAAAATGGTTTTATATTATATCCCCATCTATACTTCATATGAGTTTATAATTATTTCAAAATAAAAAGGGTTTAAAATGTTCCTATAGATATATATACTTAAGGACAAGGCTCTTAGCCTACACATTTCTAAATAGGAGATCTATGGGTTTCAATGGCCCGTTATCATTAAAAGTGGCTCTACAGAGCATTATACTGGTTTGGGGCATCATTAGAATCCTCTGTAGTTTGTTTCCAGGCCATGTTATTTTTTTTCATTTATTTCTAAATAGGATATATTTACAGGTAGTAACCTGAATGGGAAAGCAGGCTACAGAACTTTCACTGAGGATGTATTTTCAAAATAATTTCAGATTTTACACCCTAAATATGTTTACTTTGGGTAACCTAGGTAGCTAATGAAGTTCAAATAAGTCACTCAATTTAACACGTGGGGCCATGGATGTTCATTCATTCAACACATATTTAATGCTTATGGTGGTCCAGGAACTATGATTGTATTGATACAGTAACAAATGAAAAAGATAAAGTCTATGTCTTAAAGAAGACTAGAAATATTTGAGGAAGAAAGAATATTTAGCAAGCATTGCACTTTTAAATAAAATTAATGCAATTGAACCAAAAATGCAACATCAGTATACAGATATAGAAATAGTTTGAGTGCCAAACCATAGAGAATTGTGTACTACTGTATAATACTGAATTTTTTTCCCAACTAAATAAAAAATGAATTCTTAGAGTTGAAAAGTTACTTGAGGATCCATAGAATACTGGTTAGTATGTGGGAGAAAATGTTATATCATTTTATTGTTAAATAATCTGTGAGCTCCTTGCTGGAAACTGCGTATAGTTCGTACCAGTGACCAGAAATCACAACCGGATCCAAGGCAGTGCTTCTTGACTATCCTAACTATAAAACAGGAAATATGTTTTCTATAAGTAATAATAATATAGTGGGTCAAATTATAAAATAATCCTACCAAGATATTTACTTAGGTCATATCAGTATATCTGTATATTTGGAGTAAAACCAATAAAGCTGTATATTTGTACGACATAATAATATGTATAAAGTTCTTCCACACATCATCTCATAATTAACTTCCATAAAGTTTTATGACATAGACAAGGCAGGCAAGATGTATACTTGGTGTATTAAATAGCTTATATATACATATTTTTTAATTTTTATGTTTTCTATTTCTTTTTGTCCAAGCTTTTTATGGTGACTAGTAGCCATGATAGTCCTTGAATCCCTGGCCAGCATAGTGGGCCCACTGATCCCCATTGATAACATTATTTACGGGTTAAATTGGTGTAATGAGATTATAGACTTACAACTAAGGATGGTATTAAATCAAAATATTCATTGTATGAGGTGGGTGCTATTAAATACTTGGTGTTTTAACAGGACAATAGGTTTTACTGGATGCAGATGAAGAATAGGCAGAACCAGAGATCAATGGCCCCATTAAAGTTCTTGCTATAAAGCACTGGCAAACACCTTGTTTCCAGACTGAAGAAAAGGAGGAATCCTCACAGGCAAATGTAGCAGCTATTTAAAGAGGTTCTGAGGATCCAGGCTCTAAAAGGCAGGAGGTGGTGCTGTAATTCAAATCACATGCTAATTTTCATTGATCAGTCTATTTAAATGGTAATGAGGCATAGATAGTGCTGCTGGTCTGAGTGTTTGAAACTTTATGCAGAGGGTATCTGTGAGCAAGAAAAAATACTGCTCCTAGCTTGAAAAGCTGTGGTTGGTTTAAGAGCCTGTGATTGTAAAAGGGAATTAACTCTCAGTCCTTTAACCTGTGGAAAAGGTGATCCTATCAAGAATTTTTAGGACTACAGGTATACCCAAACTGCTATCATCCTTTCACTGTCACTTCTAGCTTTCTGGGGCTGCCTTCTTCCGTAATAGAGAAAGAACAGACATAGCTATAATTGCCACTTTTGTGGTGAAGGTGGATAACTAACATCACACACCATCCTTAGCTGAGCACAGAGGATGTCTGATTGCTTCTCATGTTCTGCAAAAATCTTAATTATACCACATGGATGTAAAATATTGAGTCAGGAAATAGCAAAATTAAAATGCAGCTTTTAGAGAATAAAATGCTATTGTATGAAAGAAGTCAGAGTTCAGTAGGGAAGGAATGATGTAAATACACTTAATAGTGTTACCGTCAAGACCTCAGTTTTTGTCTTCTTGAAGGAAAGACTTCAATCAAGAGACAATGTGTAAAAAAGCAAGCAAGAATTTATTGACCACAGCAAAAACACACTTAAGGGCATAGACGAAGCAGCAGGAGAGCCTACGCTGGGCTGCACAGGCTCACTGGGAAGTAAAAAAAAAATAAATGAATAAATATATATATATATATATATATATATATATATATATATAATGGCGGTGGGGGGGGCGGGCTTAGAGACAGGTTCAGGGAGTTAGCCCAGATGAGCTACCACTGCTCATCCCCACCCCCACCCTGGTTGCAAATATCACCATATCCCTTGGAGTTTGGGAGTTAAGTGCATGTGGGGTAAGGAGAAAAGGAAGGGAATGGCAGGGACATGCTCCCCAGAGGGAGAGTGTGCTGGGACCTTCGGTTCAGGGAGTTTTAAAGGCTGGGCATTTAGGAGAAGTATTAGAGGTGGGTCAATAGAATATTCATCAGCTTTATGCGGATATACCAAAATGAGATTTATTCTCTTAATTGGTCTGTCCTTGGGTGTGGCTGGCGAATATCACAATTGGATTTCTGTTATCTGTCTCCCTGAGTAGAGTTATTTAAGCTATTTACTCTCTGGTTTGCGAGAAGTACTAACCATTCACTCTCTCTTTTTTTTTTAATTTCAATTCTTTATTGTTTAAAGTATTACATGAGTCTCCTTTTTCCTCCATTGACCTCTCCCTGGCCGCTCCCACCCCCCAGCACATGCCCTCAGCCCCATACCATTTGTGTCCATTGGTTATGCTCATATGCATGCATACAAGTCCTTTGGTCGATCTCTTACCCCCTCAACCCCCACCTTCCCTCATAGGTTGGACAGTCTGTTTGATGCGTCTATGTTCCTGGTTGCATTTTAGTTCATCAGTTTATATTGTTCATTATACTCCACAAATGATTGAGATCATGTGATATTTATCCTTCTCTAACTGGCTTATTTTGCTTAGCATAATGCTTTCCAGTTCTGTCCACGCTGTTGCAAATGGTAAGAATCCCTTTTTAACAGCAGCATAGTATTCCATTGTGTAGATGTATCAGTTTTCTAATCCACTCAACTGCTGATGAGCACTTAGGCTGTTTCCAAATGTTCACTGTTGTAAATTGTGCTGCTGTGAACATAGGGGTGCATATATCTTTTCTGATTGGTGGGTTTAGAAGTGGGTTTACTGGGTCAAATGGAAGTTTCCTTGGTTTAGGGAAGACAGAATTTACTAGGTGGCTGCAAACTGTTGTGTATCTATCTGTCTGAGTTTTCCTATTTCACTTATCCTGGAATTTTCCTAGCTCCTTCCTTTCCTATAACATTAGATGATAGCAAGTGATGCTTGCTTTAAGAAAAATATAGAAGGTGTGCCTAGGAACATTAGGGGAGGGAGATATGCTTCAGACTAGATGACGAGGAAGCATTTGAAGTAGGTTTCAAAAACTATATAGAATCAGAGAATTGAGAAAAAGCGAATTTAAGGAGTAGGGGCCAATTCATATGTAATAGGGTAGGAATCAATTTCGGAAAGCCTCTTGGAAATTCTTGCTTTAAGAAATAAAAACTGCCTACTTTCCAGAGTGTTCCTAAGAGGCTTGAGGGCAGAATTAAAGGATTATTTCTCATACAATAGCTAGTCATTTAATTTTATATTTAACTAGAGGCCCGGTGCACACAAATTTGTGCACTCAGGGGGGTGGGGTGGTCCCTCAGCCCAGCCTGTGCCCTCTCGCAACCTGGAACCCCTCAGGGGATGACCACCTGCTGGTTTAGGCCCGCTCCCTGGGGGATTGGGCCTAAGATGGCAATCAGACATCCCTCTGGCAGCCCAGGAGTGCTCGGGGGATGTCTACTTGCCAGCAGGGAGCAGGCCTAAATTGCAGTCGGCCATCCTTAGCGCTGCTGAGGAGGCAGGAGAGGCTCCCACCACCACCACTGTACTGGCAGCCATCAGCCTGGCTTGTGGCTGAGCAGAGCTCCTCCCAAGTGAGAGCACCCTGACCACCAGAGGGCAGCTTCTGCATTGAGCATCTGCCCCCTGGTGGTCAGTGTGTGTCATAGTAACCAGTCATTCCCAGTCCTTCTGCTGTTAGGGTCAGTTTGCATATTACCTGTTTACTCTATAGGATAGAGGCCTGGTGCACAGGTGGGGGCCAGCTGGTTTGCCCTGAAGGGTGTCCTGGACCAGGGTGGGGGTCCCGCTTGGGTGCCTGGCCAGCCTGGATGACGGGCTGATGGCTGTTTGCAGCTGGTCACACCCCTTTCATGGTGGGGGTCCCCACTGGGGTGCCAGGCCAGTCTGGGTGAGGGACTGAGGGCCGTTTTCAGGCTGGCGGGTGACTGAAGCTCCCAACCTCTCCTTTTTTTTTTTCTTTTTTTTATTCTGGGATTTATTTACCTTCTATGGCTGTCACTGGAGCTGAGAGCCAGCTTTAGCTCTGAGGCTCAGCTCCAGCTTGAGGCCTCGGCTGCTGAAAGTCAGGTATCTGGGTTTGTTTGGCTTCTATAATTGAAACACTGTTGCAACTCCAGCTCTGAGGCCCAGCTGGCTGAAAGCAGGTTTCTGGAGTTTGTTTAGCTTCTATAATTGCAACATTGATTCTTAGAGTGCAGCTCAGAGGCCGGCAGCGGCAGGTGGGGAACCTTGGCTTCCTCCATCACTGGAGCAAGCAAACCTCCTATTTGCTTCAGCTGCCTGGCTGCCGGCCGCCATCTTGGTTGGCAGATAATTTGCATATTGCCATGATTAGCCAATGGGAAGCATGTCAGAGGTACGGTTAATTACCATGTTTGCCTATTATTAGGTAGGATGATGAATGCTTGGATTATAAAATATATGTGTGCTTGCATGTGTGTGCAAAAACATATTTTCCTTGTAATTGAAGAATTGTGTTTTTTTTTGTATTCATTTTGTGTTATTTTTAGCAGTGATGTTGGGTTCTTAGGGAATAACTAATATTTTATAAGTGTTTATCACCTATATACCTATATTTTACACATTTAAAGCCTAGCAATTATATGTACTAGTATATTTCAAACCAATCAAAAGGCCTATATCATGTTATCAATCATTTTTGAAAAAAAAAATATATGCATTTCAATGTAAGAAACATTCAAATCCATAGAGATTTTTATGAGTTTATTCAATCCAAACTGATGACAATTGCTGTGAAACAAAACCTTAATGGATTGATGAAATGCTCCAGAAAATGGCAGTTCTGCACCCTGCTTTATACTTTATAATCAAAAGAGAAGTTGTAAGCGGGTTATATGAAATCCATTGGTGACAGATTAGGGAGGTGGGAGAAAGCAAAGGGGAGGGAGCCTCTGGGATTGGATAAAAAGTTAAATAATAGACACATGTGCTTTTTACACCAATGGGAATGGAATAGTTAACAGTCAACAACTAACATGATAACAATAACCATCAGGGGTTCTGTGCTGAGGTAGTTATGCCCAGATGGGTTCAGAAAAGGGATGTTATCTTAGATGCAAAAAATACAATAGACAGGCTTAATCAAGGTAAAGGTTCTAGCCCAAGACATGACTACCCACCATAAACTGTTCCTAGTAAAAAAGTTTTCATTTCAGACCATCTTCTGTGGTCTGAAATTAGATTTATGAGTTTGTAAAGCCATCATACAGGCCTCCCTGGAGCTTGTTAGGTTTAATATGTGACCCTTTTCATCCACATACATTTGGGTTATTTTCTGAAAGACAATTTTGTCTACATATATTTGAGATATTTTCTGGAAGATGACTTTAGGCCAAGTTTGTTATTAGATGTAATAAAGAGAAATTTCCGAAAGCTTAGATTAAACCTTGACAACTATCCTGCTGTGCCCAGGCTGACTAAATATTTAAAGTGGCAAGCTACTTTAACCAGTCTAATTACTACCCTAATAACCTTTAGCAAGTTATTTTCCTCTTGTACCTATGTTCACAATTTAATCTAGTCACCCCTTTTCCTGTAAAATGTTCTACCAAATGTAAATATCTGAAATGCCTTTCTTAGATGCATATTTTCCTAGCTGTCAATTGACAATAATACTTTGGACACATGATCACAAGTGTTCTGTCTGAGAAGTTGCTCTAACATATGCAAAGAAACAACAGAAAGCAAAAACTACATATGTCTTATGTGGTTCCTTTTTCACAAAATTTAAAAAGGTATATTTTCATTAAGCACAACACAGTTCCTTAATAGTCTCTTTTGAATATTAATATTAATCTTCATACATATTTCTGTCTCAGCACAACTACTGCAAAGTCTCCTCAACAATTCCAATAAAGAAAGCAATACTCTCCCCCTAGAATGCAGCTGATGAGGCTCTCGGTTATCTTCCCTGTCAGCTATCTGACTCAGCTCTTTTTAATGCGCATCCATTTAGCCCTTCTTGCTTCTTCCAATTTTTCTGTTTGACAATAACCTGGACAATTCACAATAATGGAGTGCCCAGCAGCTGATTAACAAATAAGAACTTTTTCTTCTTGACTTCTGAACTCATGTGGTAAATAGTGTGACTTCTCAAACATTTTTTTCCGATGAAATCTTTTTGTTCCTTTGCCTAGAGAGACATAGTTAAAGTATAAGTTTCACAAAGATAATATTGTAACTCTCACACAAATAGAAAATGAACACATGTCTAATGTTTCATTCAATACATTAATTAATAAGACAACCAGATATATATCTCAAAGAACATTTGAGGAGCTAGGTATATATGGGCAATTTAGAAAGAGAATGCTAATACATAACTATTGGGATAGATACAAAACTGCTTGATGTCCTACCCTTGAGGTTATCTTTTCTACCGAAAGAGATTATTTGCATCTCTTCAGGATAAAATAATACAATAAAATCTACATATTAAACTCTACTCCTATACAGTTGTGAAATAGTCCAGTAAATGTGAAATAAATCAAAGGTTTAAGCTCAGAATCACACTGAAAGAACACCCAGTAACATCTTCTGCCTATTTCCAAGTTTCAGAAAATTTTTCTAACACTGTTCTTCCTATTCCAGATACTTTTTACTTTTTCATTCTTCTACTGAGTTAGTTGTTTCCTCTCTGTACCATGAAGGTGCTGTCCTGATTAGCTTAGCTATTTTTATCAGTTTCTCTTAGAAACCAGAGTTGTAAGAACTGAGAATTGTCAAAATGACCCAGGGTGTCAGCATTATTTTAATATCCTCCTGCTCCAGGGTTTCTGACAATTAGAATCTGAGAAGAATAACACATCCCTCAATTTTTTTTTTTTCAGACTCATACTTAACACTCTGGTTTATATACACTGTCATTATTAAAAGACCATCTTTTTCTCCATGGGGGTCTGAGAAGCACTAGTTTTTTTATATTTGGCTGGTCACAGCAATCACATCTGTGAGAAACCATGCCATACTAAAAGGAAATTATGAAACAAAAGTCCAACTTGAGAAATTAGTTATATTGAAGTTACTGTATTTTGGTGTGTGAAGTGTGAAGCAATGATGGAGGAGAGCTCATCTAAGACTAGGGGTGGAAAACCTGCTAATTCTCTCTCTCTAAGACCTTGTTCATTGGGATTCCACTTTGAGAGGCTTAAGAATACCTGTTCCACATTTATGTCCAAACATACCCTGGAATCTTTGTTGAGCTCAATTGTGTATTGTCACTTCCTGAGTACAGCCCTGAGCCCTCATTTTTCACTCTCTGATACTGATTAGCTACAGAAAAGAATTAGAATTCAAGGACTCTCATGGTTTCTGATAGATCATAATGTCCAGTAAATTGTGGCAATTGATCCCTCCAGGGACAAGGTCCAGCCATTTCTGACTCTCAGAGCTGAGTCGTTTTGCCTCATGTTAGATGGCATAAGTGTATTTTCATTAGCAATCATATGCACTCACTGAATCCTTATAACTACCTTTTAAAGTGTTTCCTATTATTATCTATTTTTCTAAAACGATACAAACTGAAGGTCAAAGAAGCTAAATAGGTTGTTCAACATCACTATCTAGGAGAAAATTAAGATTCAAATTTGGATTTGTCTTCAACAGATGGATAGGAAAAAATAGTTTGCATTCCATTAATATTCCATTACCATATTTCTTAAAGGACTTTAAAGATTTTAAACTTTTACATAAACTTAATCATAAAACTAGGTAACAATTCCTGCTTAATATACGTGATACCAATAAAAGAAATGAAAATCACAGCTACAGCCCTGGCTGGTTTGGTTCAGTGGATAGAGCGTCAGCCTGCGGACTGAAGGGTCCCGAGTTCGATTCCAGTCAAGGGCATGTACCTGGGTTGCGGGCACATCCCCAGTAGTGCAGGAGGCAGCTGATCGATGTTTCTCTCTCATCAATGTTTCTAACTCTCTATCCCTCTCCCTACTTCTCTGTAAAAAATCAATAAAATATATTTTTAAAAAAAGAAAATCACAGCTACAAATTTTATTTCCTAAGCTAGTACATATGATGATAATATATCTGCCAATTGTAAAATTAAAGAGAAATAAAATGCATATAATATATGTATAATTACTCAAGATTACCTGATTTTATCATTTTATATAAAAGGTAATTTCCAATTTTAATTTTTTCATATCTATCAATAATTTGCTAATATATTGTACCATACTACATATGTATTTTATTTAAAAAAACTAAATTATACACTAGAAAAATAGGATCAGTTTAGTAAATATCCTTTTTTTTCTATGAAGAAATCTGTATTTAATTGGTAACTTAATATTTTTCCTCTCTACCAAAAATGTTTTGTTCTTGTTGGTTTTATTGGTTGGGCATTGTCTTGAGCACTGAAAGATTGTTGGTTTGATTCCTGGCCATGGCACATGCCCAGGTTGTGGGCTAGATCCCCAGTGCGGGGCATGCAGGAGACAGCCAACTAATGTTATGCTCTCACATTGATGTTTCTTTCTCTCTCCCGCTCCCTTCTTCTCTCTCTAAACATCAATTAAAAATCTTAAAAAAAAAAAGAATTCCTGCATATACTATACATAAAATAGCTAAGATTTCAATCTTACTCTTCAAAAAAGTAGAGAGCCTTATTTTTGTGGGATTCAATCATGTGCCTTGTAATGTTTAGTATCCCTCTAAGATGAAGTTTAAGTAAATTTATGGTATTACATAAAATTTATTTTCACCTGTAATATTTGTTATTGGTTCACATAATATAAAATCAACTCTCAAGTCAGTGGAGATAAAAAATATTATTTATAAAGATACCATTGTATTTAGCTAGTTATTAATAACTAGAGGCCTGGTACACGAAATTTGTGCGCTGGGGGGAAAGGGTTCTTCAGCTTGGCCTGCGCCCCCTCGCAGTCTGGGACCCATCAGGGGATGCAGCAGTGTGCCAAGTGGTAGGTGGCCAAGGAGGAGCCTGAATCGGGTCTGGTCGCTGCTCATGCTCATCCTGTCCCACTGCGCCTGCTGCTGTGGAGTCAGGAGAGGCTCCCGCCATAGCAGCTATGCTCTCCAGTCATGAGCCAGCTTCTGGCTAAGTGGCACTCCCTCTGTGGGAGCACATTGACCACCAGGGGGCAGCTCTTGCATTAAGCGTTTGCCCCCTGGTGGTCAGTACGCATCACAGGGACTGGTCATTCTAGTTGTTCCACCGTAACGGTTGCTTAGGCTTTTATTATATAGGCTAGAGGCCCGGTGCATGAATTCGTCCCTCGGCCTGGCCTATGGGATCAGGCCAAAACTGGCTCTCTGACATCTCGGAGGGGTCCCAGATTGCAAGAGGGTGCAGGCCAGGCTGAGGGACCCCACTGGTGCACGATCAGGGTCAGGGAGGGACACAGGAAGTTGGCCAGCCAGGGAGGGACTGCAGGAGGGCTAAAAGACATGTCCGGCCTATCTCACTCAGCCCTGATTGATTGGACCCCAGCAGTAAGCTAACCTACCAGTCAGAGCATCTGGCCCCTGGTGGTCAGTGCACATCATCACAGAGCTGTTGAGCAGCCTTAGCATATCATTAGCTTATTACACTTTGATTGGTTGAACGGCTGACCGGCAGCTAGACACTTGGCATATTAGGCTTTTATTATATAGGATAGGAAAGGAGCAAAAGGGAAGGCCAGAGATTATAGGCAAGTCATTTGGGCAGCTTTACCAGGAAGTTGCAACTTTATACTTTCCAACAGAAATGGTTGTTGCCCAGAATGGGTATGGCCACTGCAAATGCATGAAAATTTGGCAATATATAATCCCTTAAACCAGTGGTTCTCAACCTTCCTAATGCCCCAACCCTTTAATACAGTTCCTCATGTTGTGGTGACCCCCAACCATAAAATTATTTTTGTTGCTACTTCATAACTAATTTTGCTACTGTAATGAATCATAATGTAAATATCTGATATGCAGGATGGTCTTAGGTGACCCCTGTGAAAGGGTCGTTCGACCCTCCAAAGTGGTCGCGACCCACAGGTTGAGAAGCGCTGCCTTAAACAAAGGAATTCTTTCTCTTGTTGCTCTTGATGTGCTTAGCATGCGACTCTTGGCTCTCCTGCACCAGCCCAAATTGCCCATGGCCAGGTGGACCCCCACAGGCAATGGACTGATGGTCCAATATGGAGAAACTCTGGACACTGGCTCTGATGTGGGCTCTGCTAAAGCCCCAGCTACACTTCCTCTATGACTGGACTTGGGGAAATGGGACTTTAGAAACCCAGGGGTGTGATTCCACAGAAATAAAGCTTTCTATCATACCTCATCCTCCCATGGGGGCCTTCGGAAATGCTTATTCCAGCAGTATCCGAAGAACCCCACTTCCATGAGCAACCAGGGGAGAAGAGGCCCTCTCCCCTCCATTGACAACATCAAATGCAAAAAGTTGAGTGCAAGCTGATGGAAAATATATTTTCAAGAGTACCCAAAGATGTAAGATAGAAGTCCTGATTTGTTTTGGGATTTCAGCAATGTTTAATGGCAATGTCAACTTGTTATCAACTATGAAGGGCATAGTGAAAAGTTGTGTGTTTTTTTTTTAAGATTAAATAACCACACAACTATGTTGAAAGCTGTTTGTGTATAAAATATGATTACTCTGTAGAAAAACATTTTTTCACCATTATAAGAAGAAATATAGAGGCATAAAAACCTTTTAGGAACCTTTATCTAAGGCATCCTTCTAAGAAATATGTAAATAGATTTCCACAGCTTCCTGTGCACTTGGAGTTGATATGGGAAAACTAATATATTTGGATTAAAAATATTTAATCCCTTGATTGATCCCACAAATATTTCACTAACTCAAAGCAAAAGCAGAATATTTTGCAATATGTAAATAAAGAAAATTACTTAAGCTTTGATCACTTATGTTGTACTGAAATCACTCATTCAGGGTTGAAATATTATACCACCTGTGCCAGTACTAAATATTGTGCTCTTTCTTTATTTCAGCAGTTCAACTACCATACCAGGACCAGAAATTCTATGATAAATGAGACCCTTGAGGACTTTATAGACTCAGAGTTAGGAAGAAAGATGGGCATTTTTAAAAAGTTATAAAGTCTAATAAAATAATAAGTGCAGGAAGACAATACACAGGTTGCATGGAGGAGCAGGTGATTAAATTTGCCTGGGGTGGCAAATAATAGTGATTATGGATAGCCTACTTAGTTCTATTGCTGCTGCAACAAATTATTACCAATTTAGTGCTTTAAAAGAATACAAAATTATAGGTTAAAAGTCTGGTTGGCTTGGCTGGTTTCTCTGCTTCTGGTTTAATGAGGCCTAAATCAATATGACAGCTGGCTGAGCTCTCATCAGGAGCCTCCCGGAAGAATTCACCTTCATGTTCAGATTGTTGGCAAAATCCAGTTCTTTGAAGTTGTAGGACTTAGGTCCTGGTTTCTCTTAGAAGCCACTCTCTGCTCCTTGAACAGAATATATTTAGCTTTCAAAAGTTCATGTGATTAGATTTGGCCCATCCAGATAATCCTGCCTAATCTCTCTATTTTAAAGTTCATAACCTTAATTATATCTGCAAATTCCTTTGCCATGTAACAGAACATAGTCACGAGATTCAGGGATTAAAGTATGGATGTGTTTAAGAGACCATTCTGGCTAGCATAAACAACTTATTTTTTTTTTGAGACTGAAATATCAAGTTAGATCTAAAAACAGAAAATGAGTATATCTACTTTAGGAATGAACTACATAAGTTCATATAAAGACCTAAGAATACCTATGATAATATCAAAAAATAATCTAGAAAAGAACTGTGTTCAGGAAGGTGGAGAAATGTTACACACTTTACTACGTGAACAGACATAACAGTAGCATTAATACACAAAGATCATGTTAGCGTGAGCCTAACTCAGCTTCAGCCTGGTGGAGTGGCCTCATACATAAGTTCCTTTCATAGCCTTCTCATGAAGAGAAACAAGCAATAAAAAAGTTAAAACAACTTCAACAAAAAGATTCTCCCTACTCCTCCAATTACTGCCCAGTATTTGCACCATGCAGAATGTAGCACACATTTGCAATGCTGGAAGAACTCCTGGGAGGAAGGACTCTGAAGTCAGTAACTTATTGAGTTTTGACATTACTACTGTTAAAGTGGCATTATTCATAGAAGCTGGTGGATCCTAGAAAGCTTTGAATTACACATGCAAGCTCTGATTTCTGTCCTCAACTTATTTCCTCCTCCCCACCTGGGAATATTAAGGTATATTTAAGCTTATGAAAAAGTATAGATTATACATGTGTATATGTACAGTGGGATGAAACCTTCGAAAATCACAGCCATGATTATGGGCATTAGGTACTGAAAAGATTGGCTTGTCATCAGAGAGGAACTTTGAAATTGGCTTCTCGGGAAATGGACAGTGTCCATTGATTTTTGCTAGGTGGATGCCTAAAGAAAAAAGTTTACTAGATGTAATTTTAAAGTGTATTTTTTTAAATCTCTAGCCCAGGAAGACTATGACTACTTAAAGAGTGGATCTGGGGAATAACATCTCAGCCTCATGCCTATGGAAGAAACATTAGTTCAGGTCCTCAAAGAAGCAGATGCTAAACAGATATAGAAGTGCAAGAGATTTATGAAAGGAAATGCTTCTGATGGGGAGAAGGAGGAGCTGGAGCAAGCAGGGAGATCTGACATAGCACGAGGAAAGGTGAACCCTGTGATAGAGAAAGGGAATAGAGAAAGAGGCGGGAAGAGACTCGTCGCAGCACAGCTTGCAGAGCATTTGGCCAGGTTGATAAGGAGTCCTTGAGCCAACATCCTCTGTCAGAGGAGACCACCATTTTGCAGCAATTGGTCTTCTTAGTACCTCCCTGTGTTCAGTCTTTGACTGGGGGTAACTAGTGAAAAAACATGGTTTTGGCATCAATGTAGCGATAAATTCAGAGCACATTCTACAAAACAGGAGATCTTAATGGAATATTTTTGTGTCTGCCACAATTCACCACTTGTGCCACAGATAATCTACTTCTGACTTCAGCTTTAGAGGGACTACGTGCTGCTTGGTTCCCTTGGGCCTCGCTGGCTGACGGGAATGTACGGAAGGTTAGTGAACTGTAGCCCCCAGCCAAAGTGACAGCTAGTGGGGAGAATTGTGGCCTTGGGATCAGCTGCAGCCAGAGGAACCCTTTCCTCCATTGAGCCTTTCTAAAAGCTGGCAGCTGCCCGTGTCATCTGATATATAAGCCAGCGCCACACAAGATATGGAATATGTTGCCCCTGATCCCCACGAGGCCTACTGGATGCTGGGATTCCTTCTTTGTAGTAAAGAATGCAAGCTGTATCAATTTTCCCTTGACTTTGGGGAAGTTCTGTCATACTCTTGAACATTGGACCCCAAAAACTGCACTAAGTGGTTTATTCCTGAATCTTTGCAGAGTTTATTTCCAATCATATGTATCACATATACGTTATCAAGGCTGCCAATCAAACATCCTCCCTTGCTCATGATGTACAAACAGCATAATGTCATTGATGTGATGAATCAGAGTGACATGCCCTGGGATGCCCACGCAATTCAATGCAGACTACATTACAACAGAGGTTTGGACAGAAGGAGAGCGCAGTAAAGTATGCCTGAAACAAAACTCTAAATGAATAGTCTTTACTTTCACATATGAATGTGAACTGTTTCTTCTTTTAGTATCATAATGGAAGGGTAACCATTCTCCAAGTCAATAACTGTGTATCAAGTACCTGAGACCTTATTAATCTGTTTTTGCAATGATGCTTCATGCAGGAAGGCAAGTAACTGGAGCTGCTACTTGGTTAAATCTGTAGTAGTATACGTCATTCTCAATATCTATTTGGGTTTCTGAGGGGCATGCTTAGTGAACCTAGTGGAGATATGATATGATAGCACATGCAACCTTTAGATCTTTAGTGGTGGTAATAATCTCCAACATCCCTCTGGGAAAGTGATATTGTTTTTAATTTATTATCTTGCCTGGAGAGGATGACATTTTAAGATGCTGCAATTTGTCCTTCCCCACTGTCATAGCTCTTACCCCACAAACCAAGAACCCAATGTGGGTATTACTCTAACTGCTAAGTGAAGTCTAATTCTACATTTGGGGATTGAGGAAACAGCCATTGGGTAGATCTGTGGACAGAGTGAGTCCATTGTGGATTAGATTTTATTCAGTCTCCATTTATTTCCTGCCATGCCTAAGCATCAATTCTCACACAGGGGCAATGATGATGTTCTGGGTATTCAGTATCCATGTCAACTCACAGTCAGACTCTGTGTGCAATTATCTTCAAATGTGTGGGTATTCCACTTTCATTAGCGTTCAGTGGTATGACTTGGGAAATCAACACAGCTTATAATGCTCTGTCGTGTTGCAGAGTTCTTCCTCCCAGGGAAGTGACCACCTCTTCAATCAATGTCTCCCAAACCCCAAAATGGCATAGGTCTGGAAATGGAGCTTTTTATTGAAGTGATCTCGCCAAACTTCTGTGTCTCCATTCCTGCTTTTTTTTCGGGAGGGGGCGCGGGGAGGAGTTGTAGATGTCACCCAACACCCTTGGTGTCTACCCATCAATTTTATCCTAGGAACTCACTGCTCTTTTAATCATCTTCAAAATTCCCTATAGGTCAAGCTCCTTGGCTGCCTATTTCACCTTGCCTGTCATGACAGTAACTCCCACCCTCCTGGCTTCTGGTTCAAGCACTGAATCCTAGCCTGTCGTGTTGGGGCACTAGAACCCCACGGGTGTTATAAAATCCAGCACTGAGACAACTCTTTGTACTGTTAGCCCATGCCTTCAGAGGAGAACCACTACCAAAATTCTCAATGATCCTGTATCCTTGTCATCAGCACATGCTAATGGCCTTGATAAATAGTATGATGTCTGGGCCCTCCTCTGAAACATAATCGTATGGCTTTTATCTTCTTATCTCATCTAATATATTCATTCCAGCATGCCCATTTGTTTTAGCCTCCTTATTTCTTCCTCTATTTTCTTCCAAGGAAGTTAAGGCATTTCTATTTTACTTAATATTAGCCATCACTTTCTCTGGGTTTCTAAGAGCAACCCTGGGGGAGAATATTTTTATTGCCTGGAGTCCTTGCCAATTTTAAACCCAAGCTTTGTTAGGGTTCCACACATAAATGAATGCTTGCTTTTCTGGTCTCGTATGCCATCCTTCTGATCAAGTACTCTCAAAATCCAGCACAGTGGCACGTCCTAGCCTGCACATGCATCTAATTTTTTTGCAGTTCCATAATATATTGTACCTCTCTTTATTAGGCCCAGCAGATTCTTACCTATGTTATGATAGGATTTAATCCTAGTTACCAGCCTCGTAGCCAGGAGAAAAAGTGGGGGCACTGTTGCCTCATGGCAGGGAGAACTGTGCAGTGTCTTAGAGCAGAAGGAAATAACTAGATCTTACTGGGCAGGAATGGGACACCTCTCTGAGCTCTGCCAATACAGGGACATCTATATAGTCATCATCTACATGGACATCCTTCCAGATGTCCTCATGTGTTAGGCCTCAGAGAAAAGCTTTGATCTTAGCAAAAGGAATTGTCCTGGAGGAGGTTTCTGATGTCTCTGAAATTTTACAACAATAATGATCAAATTTTCAATTTGCTGCAGTGTCTGTTTTTCCCCTCCAGGAAATAAAGATCTGCATTTAAGCTACAAAAGAGATCCTCTGGAGCTCACATTTAGTTGCTAATGGCTTGTTTACACTCCTCAGTTTCTCATTATTCCTCTGCAGGGCACCAATACAATGTCCTTTTTAAATGCTGCCCCCTGCCCTCACATTTTTCAAATGTCTGAATCATTGCCCTTAAAAAGGCATTTATTTCTACTGAACCCTATTTCCAGATCATGGTAGTGAAACCATTAGCAATTAGTGTACTGTCTTGTGCCACAACTCTATGCCTCGCCTACCACTTTAGAACATCTTTTTCACCTGTGGGGTAGTGATTAATCCTGTCTACAATCCCAATCTTACCAGCTACTTTTTTTGTACCAATCTCAGTAAAATTTGTGTCATTTTTTCAGAGAAAAGATGCTAATGGGCTTATTTGTACAAAGCATTTATTGGAGAAATGAATGTACGGGAGAGATGGGTAGGAAGTTAGAGGAGGCACGATTGAAGTCCGACTCCTGGGTAGGAGAGCAGGAAGTAACATTGGGTAGAAATAGTCTCTGACTACAGCACATCTCTCCAATGGAGAGTTCATAAACCAAAGTCATCTGCCAGAGGTCGTATATTTTTCAGAAATGGACCCGCCATGGGCAGCATTTAAAAAGGATCCATGCCAGGAGCAGTCCATAAGAAGCATGACCTTATAATAAATGCTATGGTAGAAGCAGCAGGGCCACCTGTCAGCACTTCCTATGGCAGATCTCTCTGGTGCACTATCATGGTTGCCACAGAAAACATGAATGAGTGCTGTGTTTTCAAAAGCTATCCCAGGTAGAATGTGGGATGGGAAACTGTCAAAGGGAAGTACCAAATACTTGCAATGCAATGCATATATGAAGCAAAATTATGACTTAGAAAGTACAAGTACAGCAAGTGTTATTGAAATGTAACTTTTGATGGAGGTTAAGAGTGGAGGTGAATAAGCCAGAGGCTCAGCAAGAGGCTGGATCATCCCACAAGGTGGAAATACAATGTGAAATGAGCATGTGAGCAAGGCTTCTACCCCAAACTTGCTTCTAGAGCAAAATCTTTGTGCAACTTGGTGTTGCCAAGTTCATCATGAACTTAACTTTAAACTGCCGTAATTGCTTAATTATCAAGCCTCCAATATTTGTAAATTGAGCTGCTCAAAGTTGTCTAGCTGAGAGAGTGAGAGAAAATGCTATCTAGTCTACACTCTGCTTTCCAAGCTGTGAGCCATGGCACAGGGCTATATCTACCAGGAAGAAGGGCTGCACAAAAGAGCTATTCATTTACCAAAGCACTACTCTTGCTCAGAGAGTGTGATTTTTTTTTCTTCTTCGCTGGGAGCAAAACATTAGGCTAGAAAGGGATTATTACCATTACATGAGTTCTTTCTATAGAAAATAATTTAGAATTCTGTATTTCTTCTTTATATCTTAATTCTAGGACTTTCAAGTATAATGCATATTTCAAAGAATCATATTCCTGTAATATATAGATAATCAACTATCAGAATGACTTCAGATAGATCCACATAGGTATATGAGTAGTTAGTAAAAGAAAAAAGTGTGAAAATATCATCCAGTGTCCCCAGTTTAGCTGTCACATCAGTGCTCCTGTGATTTACCTCGCTCAAGGTAAGAAACAGTGATGTATAATTTAGTTTTTTTCAATGTCAAAACAAGATTTCCAAGCCTTCCTGTTGTCAACACATTTATACAGAGTACTTTTCCCACCTTTATGAAGATTTCTATTTCTACAGTATTATGCAGTACTCAGTGGATTTGCCAAGATGATACAGGACACTAATCACAAAATCAAGCTTTCTTTTCTTTTCTTTTTCTTTTTTTGTCTTCTATACCAGCATTATCACTTTAAAATAAATATAAACTTTTCACCACTAATACTTGCTCAGGACTGTCAGATAAAGAATTGGTGATAAAATGTCACATGGTATTTTGATATTTAATTTTCAACAGTTTACCACCGAGGTAGATGTAAAAATTATATATCATATATTCTGTTTTCGTTTCCTGTGGTACTCCTCTCTGTGGGAAGGTTATATATCCCCATCCTGTTGAAGTCAGTCATGGCCAATAGACTTGGTTTGGTGTGTGACAGTTCCAAACAGATTTTTTTAAATGCCAGAAATAGGTTTGAAATATCTCCGTCCTCTAATACATTGATTGGCAATATTCCAGATGGAAACTGCTTCAATAAACTGGGTCCCAGAACAAAGCAGTTGTAAAACAGGTTCTCACTTGGCATACAGCATGAAGAAGAAATATACAGAGCATTTAACTCATACTCAAATTCAAGTAGTTTCATTAAAAAATTGTTATTTTTAGCATGGGTATAAACACCAAACCAAATCTCCTAGTTTTTTTCTATGAAAAATGACCAAAAAAATCCATCTTGATAGAGTTGGAAGTACATCTTATTTGTCATAGATTTTACCTCAAAATAATGGGAAGTGCTTCTAATTCCAGTTCATGTTTCAGATTCCAATATAATAGTCTGTTGCAGTTATTTGTGGTACATGGGTAGCTAACAAGTATTGTTTTATTTTTTTTGTTGTTGTTGTTAATCCTCACCCAAGGATAATTTCCCCATTGATATTTTAGGAGAATTATGGAAGGGAGTAGGAGAGATACAGAGAGAGAAACATCAATGTGAGAGAGACACATCAATTAGTTGCCTTCCTCATGCACCCAGACTGGTGCTGGAGATTAAACCTGCATGCAACCAGGTTCATGCCCTTGACTAGAATCAAACCCAGGACCCTTCAGTCCATGGGCCGTTGCTCTAACCATTGAGAAAACCAGCTAGGGCAACAAGTATTAGTTTTGACAAGCGATTTATGTTAATGACAATAACATTTAAAGAATTTAAGAGCATCAGCCCTATCAGAACTATCCTAATTGTGCCTTGTCCCCCTCAAGCAAACTGCTAGTCTGAAAGGATGGTTGGAGACTATTGCTAACAAGATTATTAGGTTTTCTACTGCTGAATATATTACCCCATGTTAAAAAATATGAGTGGATTATACTAACTAATTATGAGTGGTGTCTCAAAAAAATGCCAGGATGACCTTCATCAGATTTAAGGAAAAAAGAATGTTTATTTGTATATTTATTTTTCTGTTTCAAGATTGTTGGTTCGTATTCCTTTTGTATTGAAAATAAACCCTAGAGTAAAAGCAAGCAGGTTCAGAAACACTAAATAATAGTCATGGTCCAAAGTATTAATAAGCTGGAGTGCCTTTCCATGTTTCTTACTCCAATAGTTTTAGCAGAGATAGAAAAATACTCATACATCTAGTTGAGGATAAACTACATTAGTAACATTTGTTTACAGGAAAAGAAATTTAAATCATGCTTATTGCCAGAGCTCAGAACATTGATTGGCAAAATAAATGCTTAATGAATAGTTTTTGAATAAAGAAAATAAATTAATATATTTAAAGGAAGATAGTTTTGTTTTTGTCTTTTATATCAGCATTACCACTTTAAAATAAATATAAACTCCTCTTTTTCCCATCTTTCTCAAGATGGACATTCTTTTCCACTACATCCAAGCTATTAAGTACTGAGAAGAAAACTGCTCTAAGATGGGAAGACCTACAGAACAACCTGGCAATCATTGGAGTTACTGATATAAAAATAGATTGCTTTACATTTCAATTACAAAGGCAAATAACTCTGTATAATTTTTCCTTCCACAGAAAGTCCATTAGCAGTTTTTTTTCTTTAAATACCATCTTACTGATTATTCATATTACCTTCTGCATACTCTTTGTAACATAAATTGAAGAATGCAGTAACATTTCCTTGGCCACTGTAATTGTCAAAAGATAATCATCTATATTTTCTCATCTAAATATTTGAGACAGAGACAAAGTCATCCAAGTGAATCCACTTGTTAATTAAAATATTTCCTGAAAGTGTATTTGTGCCACCCTTTCTGAGAGCATTGTGGTTTGATATTGGTGATTTAGGATCTATTAGATCTCTTAATTGCGTGTGAGATTTCAATAATGAGAAACTTGCTTAGTTTGGAAAGCAAAGTGTTATCTATCATTAGAGGTTTGCTTTCCCCTTATCTGTATTTTTTTAAAGTGTATTAATATATTCATTTTCTTCTATGACTACTCAAAGCACAGACTGTACTTACCTATATTATGTAAAAGAAAGAGCTTAAAACTAGTGACTTTTAGATGCATTTTTAAATGACTTGTCTTCTCTAATACTGAACTCCCATATAAGATCTTTCTGTGAATGAATGACAAGTTAAGCTTGCCATTTAGTCATAAATTCAGACTTAAGATAATCCTTTCATAAATTTCAGGATGCTATGGCACCAAACCAATAAATATAGCCCATATAAGATGTTTTAAGTTACTTTCTAAAAACTAGGCTTTTCAACTCTATGGCCTTAAAATTGATGGCCTCAATTCTCTACTTGCCTTGTAACCCTGATGGAGCTGATACAAGCATGATGCTCCTTGAAAGCAGAAGTGCTATGCTTAAATTAGGCCCCGTGACAGTGCAGAACAAGTCATATATTTAGGTGAAACTGTTTCTCGGGTGAATAAGATATCTTGACATGTCGATGGAATATGAAACTCAATTTCACAAGATTTTTCTGGTGCCAAAAGAGATTTAAATAGAGCTATCACTTTTAGTCTTACCAGAAAGAATGTCTACCTCTATAGACCTCTACATGCCTTGCTTCTAAATTTAATTTTATCATTCCTTATAAAGGCTATCATTCTTTAAACCTTCATGAAAACAAAACTACATTTCACTGTTGGTCTATTTTAATTTTAATTTTTAGAAACATTGCTTCCAATTATTTCCTTGTTCCTCCCTCTAACCTTACTTGAGAATATTAACCAGACAGTTTTCTAGAGCTGCATGCATTAGAGAGAAAAATGGGGCTTAACACTATAAACTATATCATCTTAAGATGACGAATAAATAATTCCACAATCAGTGAAATATAGCATGTTAGAAGAGTATGCATATCCAGCTAAGTAAAAATCAAGACCATTTTTCTAAAAAGCAGCATTAAAACCCAAGAGAGCTCTAAAAATCAAGAAGGAAAGCAATCAACAATCAGCTAAAAAAAGTTTTAAATTGGAAATCTAAGAGTTATTCAGAAATAAAAATTTTAAAATGAATTTATTTTTATTGTAATTATTCTAGACTTGCTATCCTAGAAACACGTTTAATTTCCTAAATGGCTGTGCTTTCAAGAAGTATCAGATGGTATTTCAAATTTTTAAGTAAATTATAGTCCTAAACTTCTGCAATAACTCTTAAGTATCTTTACCTAACTTCCATTCTCCACTCATTACACCCAGGCATTGGTTCAGTTCTCCAAACCAAACCTCAGATGTTTCAACTAAATGTTACCTTGAAAGAAATGCATTTAAATCTACAGTTATCAGAAAAGGTAGATATCACAGTAGAAAAGAATAGAAATAGAATATGATTAAAAACACACACACACACACCACAAAATAGGGGTCCGTTCACAAACCAGCAGTTATTCAAGAACCTTACATCATTTTAGAGCATTACCTGTAGGGCAAACAAGTTATAGGTTAATTTCATGCCACTGTGTATTACTGCACCTTATTTTCTTTTATTCTTTGGGTAACTAAAGTTCTTATAAATTCAAAATGTTTATGTTATGGGTTGTAAATACCAGTAATATGATAATTGCAAAGAATAACAAAGGTTCAAGGGAAACAAAGGAGAGGAAACTGTGGCAGAGGTGATCCCACAGATGGTGTTGGTAAGCATCAGGTAGAAGACGTGTCCCCTCTTTGCTAGATTCAGTTAAAGCTCAGTCTCGTTGCTTTGCACTGCTGCTGCCCCTTCTTGACTGTGTGTTCATCCAGGAAGTGTTTTGAGAGGGAAGAAAACATTGAATGTTACCTCTCTGGAATTCCATGACTCCTCATTGCTGCTTTCACCTATGTCTGCACCACGTTTAGACCAGACTGCCAGGAGACACAGGTGACACATCTTGCTCCATTTAATATTCAAACATCACTGCTTTGTGATACATGTTGAGAAAATAGAAGATAATTGGTTGACTGCATTAATTATTTAAACTCCAGTTTCTTAATAACTTTTTTTTTAAAACAGATCAGAGGTCTATTTCACCCATTTCTCCCCAGGGAGCCCTTGAAGTGCTGTACGTGGTTGCACTTCATGGGTGATAGTGTAAACCAAGGAACCTGCATTCTGTGAACACAATGCCATGTGCTTTTGCCATGCAGTGTCCCTGACGAGTGTATGGTTTAGACAGGCAATCTGTACAGCCTTCTTGTCACCTCTAGCAGTTTAAACCCCTATCAACTTCCATTCTGTTAGAAGGCTCAGCACAGGAAGAGAAACAGATCTCACAATGACAATGAATATTGTTTTTATGATGAGAAATGATATAATCCAATTACTGCTATCAATTCACTGCCCAAAGGGACTGTGAACCCTTGTGTCACCTTCCAATTGTCTATTTCATTTATATGCTTTTCTTTTTATATCATTCCTCAGTAGATTGTTATGTCATAAACCTTCACTACATTTTATGGAGTATCTTTATAACATCTACAATCATCGGCTCCCAAGGATAAAGTCATATATTTCACGATGTGTATTTGTAAAGGTACAAATGCTAAAGGCATAAGCCAACATATCGGGAGGCTGTGGATGCTCACGCAAATTGCTGGCACTGGGATGCACTACCTCTTGTACTTTTTCCTGTCCCAGTTATTTATGGCTAGTTCAGCGCAACTTTCCTTCTACCATCTGCTTAGTATCCCAGTTATAGAGCTGAGATTATTTTAATTAGGCTTGTCATAAGTGATTCACTGGTTGCTTAGACAGAAAGGAATGCCTGAGGTAGTATATGTAACATATGCTGCCAACTTTGACCCTCTATGACTGCTGTTTATTTTTTTTTTTGTTGCTTTTAAAAATAAAGCACATTTCTCCATTAAAGATAAACTTCAGCCTGATTCCATTCTTGGCAATATAGTATTCTGTCCTTTAGGTTGGATTATAATCATTATGTTATAAACTGTGCAAAATGACTAATGCTAAATAGCTATTCCCTGCCAACAATTTAAAGTGGTGGATAATGCTGAATTCAAATTGAAGTGTGTAGATTTCCACAAAAGATGTGCAAAGTCAACATGAACTGCCTTCAAATATAAACCACACAAGAGTTATAATCTGTATTTTAAATGTATAATATGATTTTAATAAGAAGTGCACTACTTTTTATTAAACTCAACTAATTAACATGGCCATACTTAAAAATAAAAGCAGATATTTAGCCCTAGCTGGTTTTGCTCAATGGATAGAGTGTCGGACTGTGAACCAAGGGTCCTGGGTTTGACTCTGATCAAAGGCATGTACCTGGGTTGCAGGCTCTTCCACTGGCCCAGGTCCTGGTTGGGGCGTGTGCAGGAGGCAACCAATCAGTATGTTTCTCTCACATCGATATTTCTATCTTTCCCTCTCTCTCTAAAAGTCAATGGAAAAATATCCTTGGGTGAGGAATAAAAAAAAAAGCAGATATTTATGTTGGATAGATCTCTGTGAATTGACAATTATAATACTAGTGAAATTAATATGGAGCATGAAGCGATTGTGTGGACAGAGCTAAAATTTAGAGGATTAAAATGGGATTAGGCTGTCAGCTGCAACATGAGATGTGTGAAATAGAAGCATTTCAATCTCAGGCATTTTTTTAAATTTCTTTTCTTTTTACTCGAGGTAAGATCCACATAATTTAAAGTTAATCCTTTAAAAGTATATAATTCAGGGGCATTTAGTACATTCACAGTGTTGTACCATCATCTCTATCTAGTTCTAAAGCATATTATTACCCACAAGAGAGCCCCCATATCCTTTCAGGAGGGTATCATGCTTATTTCCACCAGCCCCTTGCGACCACTAATTTGCTTGCTTTCTCTGTGGATTTACCCATTCTGGATAATTCATATAAATGGAACCATAGAATATATAATCTTTTGTGTCCGACTTCTTTCATTTAGCATAATGTTGTCAAGGTTTATGCTTAACTATATTGTAACATGCATCAGTACTTCATTTCTTTTTTTAAGGATGAGTAATATTCCATTTTATGGATATACATCATTTTGGTTTTTTTTTCATTCTTCTGTTAATAGTATTTAAATTGTGTCCACCTTTTAGCTATAAATATATGTATTGCTATGAATATATGTGTATAAATATTTGAACATTTGTTTTCAGTCCTTTGAGTTTATACCTAGAACTAGAATTGCTGGGTGATTGGGTAGTTATATCTCTTTAACCTTTTGAGGAACCAGAGTATTTCATTTATAAAACTTACATTTCAATTCACAAGTCAACATATATTTTATCTCAATTGTCATAAAGATCAAAGGGCAAATATAGCTATACATATGTCATAGATGTAGAAACTAAGTATTATGTCTGACATAACTTAGGAAATATACATAGCATTGTTCCAAAGTATCAACAAAATAATTTCTAAAGTTCACTCTTTTTTCTAATTCCATTATTCTAAAATTTTAGGTGATCCAAAGGTTATATCTGGCAAATCTCCTTCTTTTTAATGTACAGAGTCATATCTCCAAGTTGTCCATTCTTAGTTCCTTTTGCCCTTTTCTTTCTTTTATATATATTTATTGATTTCAGAGCAGAAGGGAAAAGGAGATAAAAAACATCAATAATGAGAGAGAATCATTGATTGGTTGCCTCATGCACGCCCCCTACTGGGGATCAAGCTCACAACCCAGCCATGTGCCCTGACTAGACATCACACCGTGACCTCCTGATTTGTGGGGTCAATATTCAACCACTGGCCCACGCTAGCTGGGCTGCCCATCTCTTATTGTGGTTTCTTATAATCTTGAAAAGAAAGAAAAGTGCAGCTTATTTACTGGTATGTCTGGCTCACCTTTGGAGACCTTCTCACTTTGTGAATACTGTTCACTCATGGTTTTTGTTTGTTATTTAAATCTCAACTCCATAATTCATTATTAAAATTTATGGTTAAGTTGAGTTATGGGACAAAGGAAGGAGGTTGGCAGGTTTAGATTATCAATATAAAAATAGATAAATCAAAGGAAAACTAAAGTGCATAAAACTCTTTTAAGATGAGATTTGTAACAAGCTAAACTTTGAGTTGTGGGTATTGAAACAGGTAAGGATATAACATGTGTGGCACAAAAACATGAGTGATGGAAAATGTGACGGGACACAGGGCAGATAATTTCTATAGCTGGCATCATTTCCGTGTTTCTCAGTTTTTCACTCAAGTTATTTTCTGCTCTAACTTGATCTTTGGTCCATCTCCCTGCTAAACACTTCACATTTCAGTTCCCCTCTGAGCCTTTAAGGGAGATTGAAAGTAGCAGTTAAAGCTGGTTATGCCCAATAGTCACGGAAAATTTTGTTTACAAGATGCTCTGTGTTACAGTGTTTGCATTGTCTAAATAACAGGCAATAAAATCTATCAGCTGGAAACTTCCCCTTGCTGTAAATGAACAGTCTATTTTAATCAGTACCTTCTGCTGAACAGCCTTTCAAGGGCAGTCCAGTTTTAATATTAAGAGAGCTATCTGAAACCTTCAGACATAACCAATCTGTATTTATTGAATTAATGATCATGCACTCAGAACTAATACTATAAAAAGTCCATGCTTCTGGGAACTTACCATCAAGTTGTGGGAACAGACTAACCCAATTTTTTTTTTTCTTTTAATGGGGAAATATTTTTTTATGGTTCTGGTTATAAATGTCAAAGAAGATCAAAGTTGGAGGAAATCAATTGGGCCTAGATATTCAAATACAGTTTCAAGGAAGAGCTAGACCTTGAATTGAGTTTCAAAGAATTTTGAAAATGTGAAATTACAGGGGATATGAAAGGAGAGATGGTAAAGACAATGTGATTAACAGGGAAAGAGTTGACTAAGATTTATGTGAGTTAAAAATTGAAAATAACAGTAGATGGGAATGTAGGAAACAAAGTTTAAAGAAGGCCTTGCAGGCTACACAGAGTAGTTTAATTCATTGAGGAAGTCATTGCAATTTAATGAACTGAGAATAAAATGAGATTGATTTCTCATGTACTAGAGATGAGCACAGCTACAAAGTTGTTCAGAGAGATAACCAGGAAGCATGGAGATTATAATTTGCTATGATCTATAGGCAAAGAGATGAGAATCTAAATGAGGCAGTAGGAATGGAGTGGAATAGAAAGGGAAGGAAAGCTATAGTTGACATTTAATATGAGTAATATTCTTCTTCGCTTTTTACTATTCTTGACCTCATCAACTGATTTGTATAAGAATACATATTCCCATATTAGAGATGAGGAATTTGAGTTTTATGGTTGCACAAGTAGAATGTAGAAGTGAGATTTTTATTTTGATTTATTTTGGTCCAAATCATATGCTATTCCTTTTTATTTTTCCTATAGTTAATAGGAGGGCCAAAACATAAAATGAGACTCTTCACACTATAATAATCCTAGTGTTTCTCATTATAAATTGTAACCTTCTATCTAACCCAGGTAGGAACCATCTGTCATGCATGTATATCACAAACAATAGTTATAGTTCAATAAATATACTTTGAAGTTGTTAATGATATTCTAGGTCACTTTGCTTCCCCTCTAAATTTGGTACAATGTCCCAAATTCCTATAGTTACCACTGTGCTTTTCTTACCTGCAGATAGGGGCTCCTTTTTGCACCAGGTGAAATGCTTATCAATGCTCATAGCATCACCCTCAGATCTTTCCTGACCCACCTGAGTTCTACACTCCTACATCATACTTTTAGTCAGTTGTCAAAATCAAAAGATTATATGCAAACTCTTCTGTTGTTTTGATGTAGGTAGAGATTTTTATTTCTTTGGTATCACCATTTTCTTTGTTTCCTTTACCAATTTTTAGTTTGTTTCTATCCAGAGTCATCTCATCCATTTCAATATCTCCTTTCTATCTTCTTCTCATTCAGTCCTCTAAAAATATTTTCTCCAAGTCAGCTTGAATCCTGACTCCCTCTTCCTATTATGGTACTATAGTTTTATAACAATGTCAGTGATTCTTTTGTAAAAGGCCTCTGTCCTTAGAATACTCATATATGTTTGTCTTTTTCTTTAACAATTTAGAATAGCTCTGAGGGAAAGATAGTGTGCATATGTCAAATGATTTCTCATGTAGTAATTTGAAATTAAATGACAAAAGCTTCTAGCACAATTGAACATCGTTTGAAAACACATGTTTAACTAGTTCAAGCAATTTCAGTTTTCTTTAATTTTTTATTTCCTTGAAATATTTTCTCCTCATATTAAACTATTCTGATAGATTGGGAATAAGAAAAGGAAGATGTTAAGTGCTTTAGCCAAGAGGATCTCTCCATTGTGGAAATGATTTTTGCTTTTAAGAATCAATACCAAAAATGTTCTTGTGAGAACCCTGTGTTTTAGCTGTCACAAAAGTAGTTTTTCTCCATTTTGCATTCTGTTCAGGTTTTGTTTTCCAGTGCTGTTCTAGTTGAAAGCTTGATAGTCTAATAAAGTTGCTTGTCATATAAAATGTGAGTACACAACTGCAGGAAAAACTAATTTTGTAGAAAAGCATTCTGAAAGTATATATTATTTAAGTGAATACAGAAAAGCCTTAAGAAATTATACCTTTAATTTGGACATTTAATAATACCTTACATATTTTGAAATTCAGAGTTCATTATCTATAAGATTATCAGGACTTTCTTTCAAATTATAATAACATTGGAACAAATGATAATCACATAATCTCAAGATCAAGAAGCCCATTACAATTGAGATATAAAATAATTTTTTCACAAATGAATTCCAGTGTAATCTTGTAAAACACTACTCGTTAGAGTGATGCCATTTGAGAATCCTTATTAACTTACAAATTATCAGGAAGAAAGTGAAGGAATCATGCTGAACAGAAATAAATAAAGGCGGGACCTAATTTATTTTAGACAATATTGCTGTTTGTTAGGACTTAAAGGCATTCCTAGCTGTTTTCCCCAAGGTACAGCCTTGCCTATCCCCTTCCAACTAGACACTTTGCATACCTCATTTCTTTACAAAATGTGTTTTAGTAGACTCTTAATAATAGTTTCAAGTATCTGTTACTTCCTCCTCAGAGAAACTCTTTGTTACTTTTCAGGTTAATTAGTAGTTGTCAATAGCTTTATGTTCTAGATTCATGAGGACCAAGAGCAAGTCAGCTTCTAGTGCCATATCTGACACACAGAATGTTTTCAATAAATATTTGCTGAGTGAATTTAGGATGTAATCAGTATTTTGTTGGTATTATTTGGCCTCATCTTGTCCCTATAATTATTCATGAATAGAATGCCTTTATAATAGGGATCTTCTTATATTTAGCATCTCAAGTGGGCAGCAGGAGGTGTCTTTATAAGTACCTTTCTCATCACCATCTATTTTTTAAAAATATGTTTTTATTGATTTTTAAATAGAGAGGCAAGGAGAGGAAGAGATAGAAACATTAATAAGAGAGAGACATTGATCAACCTCCTGCACACCCCCTACTGGGGATGGAGCCCTCAATCCGGCATGTGACCTGACTGGGAATGGAACTGGGACCTCTGGTTCATGGTATGATTCACTGAGCCACAACAGCTGGGCTCCCATGACCACCTAAATGTCCATATCTTTCACAACTAATTATCATTGCTGTTAAATGTATAGGTTGATCTGAAATAGAGTCAGATGAAAAAATTAATGCCCTTAGGAATTGCTATTTTTTTCTGTAAAGAGTAATTTAAAAATAGTACAATTTAAAATAACCCCAGTAAGTCAGAGTTACTGGGAATTATTTCTATTATAAGTTTATCATACACATTCTTTCTACTTCAGGAAAAAAAATGCATGAACTCTAGATTATTTTATAACCTTAGGTTGTAATCTGATTTGAAAATAAGTATGTCTTTAAATGTTGCTAGATATTTCTGAGTTCATTATTTTCTTAAAATTTGCTTGTAGAGTACTTTCTGATGTAACAGAAGCCATCCTGAAATGAAAAAAAAATAATTGTTAAAAAAATTAATAGTATAAAAAAATTAATTGTTCTGTGTAAGTTGCAGCTGTACCTGAAATAAAAATGCTACTGATGACTGAAATTATATATATATATATATATATATATATATATATATGTATATATATACACATACATACACATATATACATATATATACATATATATACATATATATATACACACATATATATAAAGGTTGATGAAATATTCAAGATACAAGTCACTAAATTCCACAAATTATAATCATGAGCAACCCGAATGCCTTCCAGAAAGCATATTGTATCATTGCCATTCTGGGTTGAATTGCTCATTTGTCCTGATCTACCCTGTTCTGTCGAAGATGATATTAAAGCTATCCCTTAATGGTCAGAGGCTTCCTCTTATTTCGCTATTTCCAGAGCTGAACTCAAAGCTTGGCACACACAGAAATTCGGAAAATATAACTTTATAAGGAGTACATTTTTCTAGGCCAGGTCAGCTAACCAATTCTCTGTGTAACCTTAAAGAAAGCATGGCACTTTCTAGCCTCTGTTACTCCATCTAACATGTGGGTGTATGTCTATTTCATAGTAGTTGTTTTCAGTTCCTCTCTTTTTTCTTTTTGAGGAGCAACTTAGATAATTAAAGTGACTAAATACATTCCTGGAGCATAGTAAGCACACAAAAAGAATCAACTATTATTTTCTTAGAAATTATTAATTATAAATAATTTTATTTGTACTTTCATGATTATTAATGTTCTTATATCAAAGGATGGTTTTAAAGATGAAATTAATTTGTGAAAGTGATTCTTTTTTAGCTCTAAGTAAGGACTGATTATTCTGAGGCAGTTGACTCCTGAATTTCTGTCTAAGAGCCCTGACTTTGACATGATATTGATACTTTAAAGGGTACTACTCAGCTGAATTCTTCCTAGGGAATATGAGACATCAGTGGTAGTAAGTGAGGGCATTGAATAGGCTCATTAATTTTGTCAGATGACTAAGGAACCATATGGTGCATGCCACCTATGATTGACATGGCAGGAAATAAAATCTACCATGAAGATGGCCGCACAGTAGTTTTCCAATATATGTTGCCTGATTTTAACTTTTATAGTAAAAATAAATTAACCTCATATTTCATCAATATGTGTTTTCAACTTAAAAAAGATATGAAACGGGCCACAGATAGCATCTTTATGGAGAGAGAGAGAGAGAGAGAGAGAGAGAATGAGAATGAATGTTGGTACATTTTATTCATAAGTACTCATAGACCCTTTATTTTAAATTTTGTCAAGATGGAGGATGATTAGATTACAACCCAATTAAATGCATTAAAATATTAGTAACTACATTTATATACTACTTAATATATACCAGACATATAATAAATCATTTAAACTGCATTATATTGTTAAATCATTTGGACAACATTTGTTAGCATGTACTATTATTTATACTTTTCAGATAAGGAAATTAAGAACCAGGGAAATTTTCAAAAAATTCCTTGTGATCAAATACAGGTTTATTAAATGGTGCATAAGGTATAAAAAATCCAGGTATCAGTGCTATTCAAATCTAAGCTCTTAACTATGACCTTGCATTACCTCAAAAGAATAAATATACCTGCCTGAACAAGGCTATTTAAAGACTATAAGTAATCACTGAGAATTTTTTCTTTTAAGAAATGGTTGTTCCTAAAAATCTTGAGCTATATTAACCTGCAAAATGCTATATAACCAACATATACATTTTTTAATTTGTGAATTCACTGATTTGTCAGATTGTTTTAAAAATGCATTTCAGTATTTTATTGTCAAACTTTCTAACAAGAAAACAACATGACAGTTCTGACAAGCATCTGTTTACTTCTGAGTTTATTTCCTTGCTCTGAGTCAATGGTCTGAAGAATTCTGGATTTAAGTAGCAAAGGGGGCAAATGTGAACAGCACACTAAAGTCCCCATCCTTCTAGAACTCTTATTATGCTCTTAGTGGCATTATCAAGATGGAAGTGAACTTATTACAGAATCACTACCTTTTAAGACTCATAATAGGGGAGAATGATTGTTACTGCATGTTGAATACACCCAGAAGTAGATGAGCAATCAATGAGTTATTATCAGTGCACAATTTTATCTCATTCATTAGGCCAAGAAAATGAAAGAGAGGGGAAAAAATAGCTGATGGAGAAGAGAGGGCAATGTAGAATATGAAAAATTAAGTATAAATAAAAATACTGACTTTTATAAATTCAGAAGCTTCTAATCAGTAAATTCATCTTTTCCATCATCACTATTTTATATATTCCTAACACAGAGGAAGACTGTGATTAACAGGATAAAAATAACTGGATTCAATGTTTAATGTTTTTCACACAACTTTTAAGAGGACAAAAATATCAGTATGACTGGTACCATGGAATCTTATATAACGAGTATGGGTAGCTGTCCAGGACTTAGAGCCCAGCCACCATCACCAGCACTATGTTGCAAAAGCTGATGCTTAGAGTAAAAGCTCAATTATTTTTATCCTACTATACTTATTGAATTTAAAAGCTGGGAAAATTTAAATGCAGTCCTATGAGATAAGATGATTTACTTAAATTAATTTAGGCAATAATACCTCTTCTTAAATTCAGTTCTTTTACTTTGTATATGAGCCATATTTTCATTGTAATTTTTGTCCAGATGCCAATTCATTTGTTAGAGCGCAATATAATAAATAGCTCATCTTTTCCTACTAATTTGATTTGACATGTTAATCATATGCTAAATTATCTTGTGTGATTGGGTTTATTTACGGTCTTTATTTTGTTTCATTGGGCTTTTCGTAAGCTTTTGCATCAGTACTATACTTACTTAATTATTAGAGATTTATATAAAATATTGATGAAAGATTGAAAAAGATACAAATAAATAGATATCTATGTTTATGGATTAGAAGAATTAATATTGTTAAAATGCCCATACTACCCAAAATAGCTTGCAGTTTTAATGCAATCTTTATAAAAATTCCAATGACATTTTTCACTAAAGTAAAAAAAAAGATTTTTTAATCTCTTTTTTAAAATTACAGTTTACATTCAATACTATTTTGTACCAGTTTCAGTTGCATTAGCTTAGTAGTCAATCACATTTTAAAATTCGTATGGAACCACTAAGATCATGAATAGCTAAATGATCTTAAGCAAAAGAAACAAAGCTGGGGAATCACACTACCTGATTTTTTAAAAAATACTACAAATTAATAGTAATAAAAGAAGCATGATACTGGCATAAAAAGAGACACATAGACCAATGGAATAGAATAGAGATCCCAGGAACAATTGCAGTCAATTTGTTTGACAAAATTGCCAAGAACGCCCAATGGAGAAGACAGTGTCTTTAATAAATGATAGTGGGAAAACTGGATTTCCATATGCAGAATTCTGAAATTGTATCTTTTTCCTATATAAAATCAATTCAAAATGGATTAAAAATTTAAATGCAAGACCTAAAACTAAAATATTAAAAGGAAATATAGGGAAATACTTTTTGACAGTTATTTGGGCAATGAATTTTTGGATATGACTCCAAAAGCACAGGTAACCAAGGCAAAAATAGACTAATGGAATTATACCAAATTAAAAGGCTTCTGCACAGCCAACGAAACAATCAATAGAATTTCGAGACACCTATGGTATGGGAGGATATATTTGCAAACCATAAATCTAATAAGGGGTTAAAATTAAAAATACATAAGAAACTCAAAAAACTTAACACCAAAGAAAAATGACTTAATTTAAAAATAGGCAAATGACTTAAATAGACATTTCTCAAAAGAAGATATAAAAATGACCAAAAGGTATATGAAAAGAATGCTCAACATCACTAATTATTAGAGAAATATAAACAGAAACCACAATAAGATATCACCTGTACCTGTTGGAAAGTTATTATAAAAAAGACAAGAAATAACAAGTGATAATCTGGATGTGGTCCATTGTTGGTGGGAATGTACTAGTAACTTCAAACAGTCATTATGGAAACAGTATGGAGATTCCTCAAATAATTAAAAATAGAACTACCACACAGTCCAGCAATCCCATTTCTGGATATACTATATCCAAAAGAAGTGAAATCAGTAACTCAAAGAGATATTTTCACTACCATGTTGTTGACATATTATTCACAATAGCCAAGATATGTAATGAACCTAATTGTTCATTGACAAATGAATGGATAAAGAAAATGTGACTTATATATGCAAATAGAATATTATTCAGCCATTAAAAAGCCAGAAATCCTGTCACTTGAGACAACATGGATGACATGGAGGATATTATGCATAGTAAAATAAACCTGTCACAGAAAGTCTAATACTGTGTGATCTCAATTAAATTTGGAATTTAAAAAGTCAAACTCATAGAAACATAAAGTGAAATTATGGTTGATAGGGGTGGGGGATAGGAGAAATGAGAAGATACTGTTAAAATGGTATAAAGTTTCAGTTATACCAGTACAGGATAAATAAGTTTTGGAGATCTAATATATATATATGAACTATAGTTAATAATATTGCATTGTACACTTTAAATTTCTTAGGGGAATAGATCTTATATTCTCACCACAATAAATAAGTAAGTAAATAAATAAATAGCTAGGTGAGATGATGGATGTTAATTAGATTGATTTTGATTATCATTTTACAGTGCTACATATATAAGAACATCATTGTTCACTGTATATATATACAACTTTTATTTGTCAATTATACCATAATAAAGCTGGAAAAAAGTAGAAACATAAATAATTGACAATGTTTTATTGCTTGAAAGGGTGAGGTTGTGCACATTATTTTTCTTTTCTTTCTTTTTAATTTTTTTAAGAATTTTTATAACTATTCTTCTTTAGTTGTTTTTCCACAGAAATTTTAGAATATTTTTTTATTTAGTAAAAAAGTACTCTGCTTATATTTGATATTTAATTGCTATCATAATAAATTTATGAATAAACTTAAAAATAATTATATTTATTTTAATGTCTTCTATTCAAGAATATTTCATATCTTTTGCTTTGTTTAAAACTTATTTTGCATTGATAATGATTGTTTTAAAATTTGCTTCCTATAAATCTTGCACATTCTAGAAATGTCATCTATTATGTTGATATTTTAAATTGGGTAATTTATTCTAGTATATTATATATAAACATTGTTAATTTGCATACATTGGTTTTTCATATCAATGTCTAATAAGATTCTTTTATATTTTTATTTGGTTTTTTAGTTAGTCCTCCTGGGTCTTTCACATATGTAATTATATCATTTTCAAATATAGATAGATTTATCAACTTTATAGATAGATTTATTTTTTGCTTCTAAGTTTCTTTGTGTGTTAACTAGTACCAAAATGTAATATTTAATAATAGCAATGAGAGTGGGCAGTTGTCACTCATTTCTTACATTAATAGATATGCCTACAGATGTTTCCCCATCAACCACTATGGTGGCTTTGAGGCTGAGATGGTTATATTTCATAAAATGAAAGAAGTATTTATAGATTCACATTTTCCTTATTGTTTTTAGTCAAAACATTAAATTTTAGTTCTTATAGAGATGATAACTGATTTTTCTTATAAATATATTTTAAATTATATTAATATTGAAACATCCCTGAATTCCTGGAAAGCCCCTCTTTTTTTCAAAAGCTGTTTCCCTGCCACACGAAATTGATTGCATGACTGACCCAAACTTTGAAGTGGTATTTGCCTAATTTTCAGCTGGTTAGACAGTTTGAATACTCAATAGCTCACTGACCAGTATCCCTTTCATTTTCCTCATGGATAAGATGTGTCTTTTGTCAGTTTTCTGCTGATCTCTCACTGAGTTCTACAGCATCCATAAGGCTTTCTAAATGGTTACATGTAATTCACTTGGTTTGGATAGATTGAGCTTGCCACCAGAACTCAGGGCCAGATGCTTCAGTTTAGCATACATGTCTTGGCCTATTTTTGTGGGATGTGGTTCTAATGACAGGCCAATTTTCAAAGACTCCACACTGCTATTTTGGTCTGCCTGGTTTATATAGTACTGCTGGGGTCCCCATTGTTCCTTGCTTGTTCTGCAGAAGGAGGGATAAAAGGTCTCCCCAGTGTGGCTACCTGGTATATCTCAGTGGAGGATGAAGTCTCCGACCAAGGGGTTGCAGAAACTTCCCTGGCTGGATGCTTGTTGTGACAGGATCACCCCTGCCTGTTGGAGATGGAGAGTGGTCCCCGAATGCCGTTTTCGTGTGATGTGATCTCCTTACAGGTGCTCCCACTCTATCCCCAACAGCCTTCCTGGTGTTCCTAGATCACGTAGACAGGTCTCAGGACCAGGACCAGCAAAGCAGGAGAGTGCTTATTGTCAGTGGAACTATAGATCAATATTCCTTGCTGGTTCTGTCAGGTTTAACCTAGTATTTAGGACTGGCTCTCATTCAGTCCAGAAGAATGGGCCTACCTGGAAGGCCTCTGTTTCTCCTTTGGGTGTTGGGAAACACCCAGTCATCCTCTCTTGACAGGAGGATATAAGATGCCGTGGTAGTGTATTCCTCTAATCCTGGGATCTCAAAAAACCAGTTTGCTTTCTTCCTAACACCTTTCAGAGATCTTATTTTGTTGTCTTCTTTCACAATGTCTAGGGTTTTTAGTTGTACTTGGCTGTGAGGATCAGGGAGAAGTGGGTCTCTGGCATTTTGTCCTACAACTGAGGTTTCAATAAATTTTAAGTCACAATCATTTTTATGGTTTCCTTCTATAGATGCTTCTGAGACTCTTTCCTTGGAAAGTAATTACATGGATCATTAAAAGTAAACTTCCAAAGATACTAGATATCACAGTATTACTGGCATTCCTTGTCTATAAAAGACGATAATCTAAGGAAGTTTAGGAAGGTGAAAGTGAAGGTAACAGAGTGAAGGTGATTACCGGCTTCTCTGATTACCATCAAGAGAACAGCTATTGGCTTTTTAACTTTCTTAAGTTAAGATATACCCATTTATCCTGAACTTCTGAGTTAATCTAATAATAAAAGGGTAATATGCTAATTAGACCAGACGTCATTCCGGACATCCTTCCAAACCAAGCTGGGGCCAGAAGGAAACCAGTGCCAGCAGCCGGGGCAAGGAAGGCCTACTCTTGCACGAATTTTTGTGCATCTGGCATCTAGTGTTCTCATAAGATGAGTAGTATTTGCCTGAATAGTTACATCACTGTAGTAAAGATACTGCCTATTTAAATTGTTGACCATCTTAGATGCTCTTTTAACTTTTATCTCTTAATCTTTTAGAATCATAAATTAATTCTTAATACTTAACCCAAGTTTATAACCACTTAATGAAAAATTAGTTTTCCTGTCTAGACATTTTTTACAATCAAGTAGAATAGTCATTAAAGTAGGTAGTCAATTAACTACCAAAAATGTTAATTGTATTATAAGCTCTATTCAAAGATCTATATATGCAGAGGAAATTTTTCAGTGTAAAAATGGACTAAAAGTAATCTTAGTTTCAAAATGTTTATCTTTGAGACAACTGAAAATAGTTTACTATTTTTCAAATGAGCCAATGTGTTTTTGTTTGTTTTTCATAGGTTTTTATCTGTCATTTCCATGTAGTTAAGCAGAAGGTTCTAGTATTATTTTGCATAATGCACCAGAAAGTTTAAGATAAATGTGATAGACACAAAGAAGACTGACAGAGTTTACAAAAGAAGAAACTGTAAAGAAACGCTTCCATATAGAGTTAAAGAAAGAAAGCTACTAGGTGTGATGATAAAAAAAGATTTTGCAAATGTGTCAAAAAAATTTTAGTACTCTTTTCACATCTGAAACTAAAATATTATAAAGTTCAATTTATAAAATGGCAATATTTTAAAAGAATTTAGAAAGTAACCTTGTAAAATTGTCTAAGTCAAATTTGGCAAATACTCTATTCTCTTCATAATTAACAACACAATGTCTACATTTTCTATAATTTTCATTAACTTTTCTATTTCTAGACAGCTTTAACCTGACTTGTTCCATTCTCATGACTAATTCAATTTAAATCTTTAGCCCACAAGACCCCAGGGAAAGGGGGTCATATGAAAAAGTGAATTCATATTTAATAATCATCCACTATGTACCAGAGATTGAACTCACCACTTTGTTCCTCTTCCTCATCTTTTTCCACTTTCTCATCTTCCTCCTTTATTATTATTCACATTTTACAGATAACAGCGAATCTCAGGGAGGTTAAATCATCCATTGACTTCACAACTAAAAGTAGAGAATTTCACATGACAACCTAGTTGTCGGTTTTCAACCAAGCTTTTTCCATTAAATAATGCTACTTTACATTACACTTGACCCCAAATCACATTATTAATGAATTCCTTGATCCTAAAATTTATTTTCTGCTACTATTTACTATTAAGAAATAAAAAAATTAACCTTTTGTGGAATTTTTGTTTATAAGTGGTGTGTGTTTGTGATGGATCTAAGATTAACACAATTGTTTTCCATTTGATTATTTATTTAACAAACATATTAAACATCTAAATGACACACACAATGGACATAATGGAAAATACATATTAGCCCCATCCCAACAGATTTCATTATGTATTATCAAAGATAAATTTATCAACAAATAGTAATATTATTTAAAAAACACTCTAAATAAGAGAAATAAATATTTGAGCACCAAGAAAAAATAAGTATTATTTATGAGCATATAGATTAGATATCATTGAGAAGGTAACATCTGGGTTGAGCTTTGAAATATGGATATTCATAGATTATAGGGAAGAATGATCCAGGTAGATATGGAAACAGAAGCAAATACGTAAATTGTTAAATTACATGATGCGTTCCTAACATGGCCTTGGATTAATGCTCCTAGGGCTGGGGGAGCATGAGGAAAAATTAGAGAAAATAACTGGGGATAAAATTCTGGATAGATTATAAAGGGCTTTGTGTGTCTGATGAGTTATATGACTTTAGAGGGAATCTTTGAATGATTTTAGGCATAAGAATAACATAATCTTATGCATACCTCCCCACTCTTATGCATAGTAACTCACATCCTAGGTGTTATGATATTTGTGGCATTACACTGCAATGTTTTTGTATTTTACAATGAGTTATCAAATTTTTATCTTTATAAAATTAATTAGTGATGTGCTAAGGCTATCCCTTTAAGTCCTCTCTCTAGCTCACGCACTCAGATATGCTTTCTTATGTAGTAGAAAAAGAGATTAGGGTTAATTAGGTGTTACACATGGCTAGCACTCTATTTTATCAAATTAACATCTATTATTTGGGTTCCTAGACAACATACCTCATATGTACATGACCAAAATATTAGTGAAGAAAAGAAAAATATAAGCACCAGTCCAGTACAATAGCAAAGGTATAAAACAATAAATGAGAGAAAACCAATGATTTTCATTAATAAATATGGTTTCCTGGTGTTTTTTTTTTGTTTATTTCTACCCCAGTTGTGAAGTCCTTTTCCCTCTCTATTGCAGCAAGAGCAACTAGCTCTTTAGGGCTGAATAAAGGAATAAATTTGTCAAGTCCTTGGCACTTGCCACTGGTATAGCAAGTACCACTTGCAGCTACTTGGCAGTGACTCCAACCTGGAGACTTCCCAGTCTCTATCTGTAGATTTCTCTCAAACATCCTACATTGCCCATATCCAGAATATGCCTTCAGTGTATGACATCCTCTCTACTGTCAGTGGACAACCATTCTGCATCTGAGATATTGCTCAGCTCCCCACTTGGCCACTCCAGATGAACTATCATTACCACCCCTACCCTGCCTCCATGCTGGATAAAAATGGGGCCAATATGCTTGGACCCATATCAATGAACTAATGATGTGAAAGGTATCATGTGGACCTGTCTGAACAAAAAGTGTTCAAGATCTTTTACTGAGCCCAGATAAAGTTGGCTTATATGGCCCCCTAATCGCCCTTCCCCCAGAACTCTACAACTATTTGGAACTACCTTTTATATGATGGAACTTTCAATTTTTTGTGAGTTTTCAATTCCACAGCATGCATACAACTGCTCTGTCTATCATGGCCTGGATCTGTAAAGAGAATGAACCATGGTGATACTTTAAGGGGAATTTTCCTCAGTTTTTAAATCCATGTATATTTTATTAGCATTTTTATAAGTAAATAGCTAGTAATTAGCAGGTAAAACTTTGGTGAGAAGCTTCAAGGTCCATTGGATACATTACAGAAATCAATTTCCTGATATAATAAGTGATTGGCTTGTTATGGCACATTGATCTCTAGAAAGTTTCTCAAGAAAAATGTGCAAGTTATTTACATTAGTGCTGTTTTAATGATGCTGTGTAAATAAAGGCATTCATTTTGGAGCAATGAGGTGGAATAAAGTTTTAAAGGATAAGCCCTTTTATACCTTGATAAATAGGATTAAGTCATGGGTGATTAGAGTTGAGAGGGATCTGTGATCACATGGGGCAGTCTTTCAACTCATAGGAATAGACATTGATGTAGAGAGTATAGTGAAATGGTTAGGAGCATGAACTGTGAAACAGACTATCAAGACTATTTCAATTTTATTCCAAACTAAATATATGTATAGCACCAAGTAAGTGACTTAACCTCCATTTCTTTTCTTGATAATGGGGATCATTAATAATGGTATTTAATTACCAAAGCAACTTTATAGGGTTGCCAGATACAATATAGGACATCAAATTACATTTGAAGTCATATAAACAACAAATAACTTTTAGTATAAGTCTTGTCCAAATATTGCATAGGACATCCTTTTAATAATAAACATGTTTATCTGAAATTTATATGTAACTGGAAATTCACTAATTTTATTTGCTGAATTTGGTAGCCTGTGAGGTTTTTGTGAAATAATGCAAAGTCCTTAAAGAAAAGTTCTAGAAATGCAACAATACTGAATTCTATTAATTCTATTTATATTACTTTTCTATTTATTTATCTTTTAAGATGAGGAATAGGTTATAGTTTAGAATTATTGTTTCTATGAGCCCGCCTTTCTATTTTATCACCTTTTTAATAAATTATCTTCCACCTAGATTAAAGTTGAGGACAAATTTCCATACCCCCAGAACCACTGTTTTAACTATTAATCTGTATGAGCCTAGAAAGAATAGACATTTTCATGTCAAACAGATTTGAACAAAATTCCTATATAATAAATGCCTTCTATGCTATGTCCGACTGGTTGTTCAACCATTCAACCAGTTGCTATGACACTCACTGTCCACCAGGGGGGCAGATGCTCTGACCGGGTGGTTAGCTTGCTGCTGGTATCGGCTGATCGGGACTAGATGAGACAAGCCAGACATGCCCTGGATGAATCCCTGCACCGGATCATTTTTGGTCCTATCCCTGCAGGCCAGGCCAAGAGACCCCACTGGTGCACAAATCCAAGCACTGGGTCTCTAGTAATTAAATAAATGTGATGTACACCAACACACACACACACACACACACACACACACACACATCAAAGGTGTTTCAAAAAAGTATGAACATCAAATGTACACACCCATGGAATAGAGCATTTCTATTTAAAGCTAAGCTGAACTAGTCCAATCTTGTTATTTTCATGAAATTTCTGTCCACTACACAGAATAGATCACATAGGCCTTTCAGTGGCTGTTCCCGTCCAATGTTGCTGGTGTGTGCGGCAATGTTAAGAAATTTTAACTTTAATAGAGTCATAAGAAATGATTCAGAATATGGCACAGAATGCCTTTGCCCTTTATTTCATTGTTACTATTATATTTGGCATTTGTCAATGGGAAGAAAGAAGCTAAGAGCCTATTTAGCCATGAATAATTCCACTACCAAGTTATTGAAATTGTCTGACTCTTTTTCTTCCCATCTCTTTTCAACCTTTATTATTTTGGGGAAAAAAATGTCTTCAAGAATAAATTTACTTAAATAAGTAAGAAACTAGGAACAACATAACCTATAAAATAGTCTTTATGTACTTGATGCCATCTTATTATTTCTTCCAAGAACTAAAAAATAGGAGTGCTATTCCCTCCGATGGAGCAATTCAGTGATAAAATAACAGTGTATAAATATAAGGGAAAACACATTATTAATGTTTTTATTAAACATTTTTAAACCTTTCTTCTAAGTGTCAAACAAAATTTAATAATTTATGCCGGTAAAACAACTCAAGCAGTTTGGGTACATTTATTTTTTAACTCAATTTAGCCTAGTGGGTAGCAAGTAAGCCTATTACAGGAGCCAAATCCTACCTTAAATACCCTTCTATGACACTAGAAATTGTGGGATATCAGTAAGCATCTGTAAGTCCTGTCTCACCCACTCCACTCACCACCATCAGCACTTGATAGATCTCTTATCTTTACCCTTTTTCATTTCTAAGGTACTTCTGTGTCCTATTACCATTGAGGGGGGGGGGGAGAGGGAAGTAGGTGTAAATAATGCTGTTTCTATAGAAACAAGAGGTATTGACTTAGACTCCTTGGTTTTGTCCCTTGTCTAATGTTGTGAACTTTTGGAGTGCCAAATGGAAGTGCTTCTAGTGAGTATTCTTTTACATAAAATTATATAAAATGTGCTTGTCTAGTTTCCCTTTGATACTTTTAATTATAAAAATGTTGATTTTTTTTGTTTTTTTCTCTCAAAGATCACTTGTCAAATTTAGTGTTTTGTTTCACACTAATTTCAAAAAATTATTTATTTTTCTGAAAATATAAACTCTGAAGTATGCTGAACTAATAATAAAATGTGAGTGAATGATAGTTTTCATACGAATAAACCCTTTTATTCAGATGTCATTTGCAGCTACTTGCTACCCTATATTTTTTGCCGATCTGACAAAAAATAGGTATAATTTTGATTCATTCACACTAGAGGGCTATTGTTGTGTTGGTGTCTTTTTTTTTTTTTTGACAATCTAAGGAAAAAGAAGTCAGTGCCCCTGATTAAATAGTCAGGTATTACATGTTTAAAGATTCTTGTGGCACACTGGCTGAAAATCACTGAATTACAGGCTCGTTAACATTATGTGCTCTCTTGAAGGCTATGAAAGGGAATATTTCAAAGGTATGTTAACCTAGATGCACAGAGACAATGGACAGGGCTTGCTTAAGGCACAGATAAGCTTTTAGGTAAAGAACTTGTATACCTTGTACATGACTGCCTACCATGACCTGCCCAGTTAGGAATTCCTGTTAAATCACCCTGTGAGGTTACTCTCTATAGGACCGCTTTTTTATTTACATACTTATTTTTTAACCACTCTACTTATTAAATATACATATTAAGTTTGACATTATTAAGAAATAATGTTTTAAAATTTCTAATTTAAGCATACGCCCAATTTTCAGAAAAAAGAGAAAATCTTAATGCATTCAATATAGATTTAAGCTAATTGAGCTTTTTAATTTATTACCTTATCAAATTCATCTAATATTACACAACTGGCACTTCTGTAGTTGATCACTCATTCAAAAACAACAAAAAAGCAAAAACAACCCTCAACCAAAACAGAAAATATTCTTTTAAATTACACAATAATGACATTAAATTAGAACTATAACAGTACGTATATTAACTATTTTTTAACATGGATACAAGCATAGAAACTTACTGAAAAGTACCTACTAGAAGCCAAACTTTCATGCATAATTGATCTCTGCCAATATGTTTTTAGATAGAGAAGGGAGGTTTTTACTACTTGCCAATAAAGTAGAGAAGAGAGATTGCCAGGAGCCGGTCCATCCTTGCTGTTTCAAGGGACCTGGCATATATAGCATACGGTTCTTAATATGTTTGCTCACCTTCTTGGCGCTGTGTTTTAACCAAGGTCACCTCTCCGAGAAAGTTTGAATCCCCAGGTAGGGATTTTCTCCTGAAGTTAGGGAGGGAATAAAACCTCTTAACTAAGTGCCAGGTGGGTAATTAATCATTTTAACTACGAACAATCATGCTTAAGCTACATAATCTTTACTCCCTGGAATGGAGATAAGAAATGCCCTAACCTTTGGAATAGAGATTGATAGGATTGGAATCAACTGGTATAAATACAGATGCAACAAGACAACAACAGACAGAATTCAGAAGACAGAACCTACACAGAACTTAGAAGACAGAAGAACTTCGCTGGAGAGAACATGGCAAAAGATCCTGGACTGAACCTGACTACAGAAATTGGCAAGAGAACCTGACTAGAAAATGGTGACTGAACCTGGCTGGAGAACCTGGACAGAACCTGGCTGGAGAACCTAGGGAGGGAAAATGGCTACAGAACCTGGCTGGAGAACCTGGAGAACCTAGCAAGAGAACATGGACACAGAACCTGACTGGAGATGCTAACCAGAACTTCGCTGGAGATCCAGACCAGAACTTGGCTGGAGATCCTGGCTAGAGATCCTGGATAGGCTGCTGATCAACTGAACAGTGTCTCCTTGTCATTCCTTCTTCGCCAACTCCGTCCACACCTTTGGGGACCCCTGGACCCGCTGGGGTTGGACCCCAGCAAGAGATTCTATTATATTAACAACTAAATACATTTTAAAACTACAAAAATTGTGAATTTATAGCCATATAATTTCTGGCACAAATATTGTCAACATTAAAACCCTGATGTGTAGCAGCCAAGGAATGTGCTTATTGGTATAACATATTAAGAGGATAGCCTTAATTTTGTCCAATGAATGACTCATTTTTGGCTCAAACTTCTTCTGAAATGTGTTTTCCCAGTTTTCCTCATAGTTACAGCAGGAAGAGGATGAGCAGCCCTAGCCAGTTTGGCTCAGTGAATAGAGTGTTGAACTGCTGACTGAAGGGTGCCGGGTTCAATTCTGGTCAAGAGCATGTACTTTAGTTGCAGGCTCCTGGCCCTGGTCAGGGGCATATGGGAAGCAACCAATCGATGTGTCTCTCTCATGTAGGTGTTTCTCTCTGTCCCTCTCTTTCCCTTCCACAGTCTCTAAAAATCAATGGAAAAAAATACACTTGGGTGAGAATTTTAAAAAAAGATGAGCAGAAGGACAAAAATAAAAGCTACCTTGTGCTGTACAATGTCCAGAGATAGAAAACTTCTATAGTAGATATTGTTAACTATATTGGACACAGAGGATCTGTATAACTTCTGGGAAATTAAGAACAGAAATAGAAAACTATAAACAATAGATTTGTGGGGGGGTTTTGTGATGGTTGTCTTTTATTTGTAGTGTGAACCTTTGTAACTATGAACCTACTTCTCTTCAAGGCAAAAAGTCACCTCCAGGTAAAACCAGGCCCCAAACAGCATACCACACAGAAAATGATAAGCTACACCTATGCCAGAAAAGAGGAATTTAGACAGAACAAGAACAAAAACAATTTTTTAAAAATAAAAACAATCACCTAGCTACAATTTTCACTACTCCCAGGACATAGGAAAGTTACTAGTGGAGCAATAAAGTTAACAATGGAACCCTCTTGCACTATATTTGTGGTTTCTTTTTCAAAAAAGTATGCTTTTGTTGACTTTAAAGAGAGAGAGAGGAAGGGAGAGGGAGAGATAAACATTGGCTGCCCCAGGCATGGGCCCTGACCAGGAACCTAACCAGCGACCTCTCAGTGTATGGAACACAGTTCAACAAACTGAACTGCACTAGCCAAGGCTATATTTATAGTTTCGAACACACATATTTATGTTTCTATTTAATGGCTTCTAAAGTGCATATAATTCTCATTAATTAAAAGTTGCTTGGTTATTGTGAATTAATCCAGTTGTAGCTTTACAAAGCCTTAAGCTAGAAAAGCTTCCAGTGATCACAAATGGGGTTCCCATCAGCACCCCAACATTCAAGCTCATGCTCAGAGGGACACTAAAAGTTGGGGGGGGAGAGGTTGGGAAATGAGCATTCCACAAAGCTTATCAAAACATAGATGGGAAATGCATGCTCTCTACTGACTATTGCCTGTGTATTTTCTTGCAAGATACCTCATATGTAGTCAAGTTTACCAAAAAATAAACCTGTTTCCTTATCTATAAAATGGGTAGAGTAATAGAAACTTTGGTAAGTGATTGAGGGTCCTATATGTTTAATTTTTTTTTCTGAACAAAGATGTCCTGAATTTGGATAGTAAAATTAAATGGCAACTCTATCATTGTGGGGAATAAAACACTTTCAAATGGCCTTAGTTTAAAATTTCCTTGTTTTCTTAGGAATTAAATGGATAAGTACTGACGAATTCCATTTTCCTGTATTGAAAACTCTGCCAAGATTCAAACACAAAGAACATTTCCTTACCTATGTGTTTAAATGTTTAATAGCACCTAATATGTGGACTACATGAAACATAACATCACCTACCCACCAGAAGCTTGTAGTCTAATGGATAGTCATTTGTCACTGTCATTTAGAGAGCAAGGTTCCCATAACTACTAAAGGAAGCAACATTTATTATAAATCTGGTTTTATTCAAACTGTATTATAGCACTTTTGAATACAGTCACAATAGCAATAATAGAGTTTGTCTTGAGCATAAATTGCTTCAAATATTTTATCCTGAGAAACAATGAAAGTCACTCTGATGATAATAAATTACAAAAAAACATCATATTTCAATAATTATCTTGGACTTCTCACAGTGCAATTTCACTACTATAGTCCTACAGATTTATTTTTTCTTTTTAGGATATCTGGTCACTTTTATTTATACCTTATTTACTAGATATATGTCCTATAAAGAGAAACATGTCCTAGCATGTCTCATAGAAGGAAACCACATGTGTATATAGTGAACTTTTATACTAATATTTTGAGTGTGTCAGTGTTCTTTTACTTGCTGGATACTGAAAAATCTTTTTTTTTTTTTGAATATCCACTGTTTCTTTTTCCTTTATTGATTAAGGTATAACATCTGTGTCCTTATCCCCCCATTTCTCCCCCAACCCACTCCCACTCATGCCCTCACCCCCCTGGTGTCTGTGTCCATTGGTTAGGCTTATATGCATGCATACAAGTCCTTTGGTTGATCTCTCTCCTTACCCCCACCCTCCCCTACCTTCCTTCTGAGGTTTGACAGTCTGATAGATGCTTCTCTGTCTCTGGATCTGTTTTTGTTCATCAGTTTATGTTGTTCATTATATTCCATAAATGAGTGAGATCATGTGATATTTATCTTTCTCAGAGATTCTCACCTTAAACAGTCCTTACAGTAATGCTAAACATCAATATGGACCATAATAAATGTACTTCTATATCTTTCTTCCATAAAAAAAAAAACAGGGTAAACTTTTAAAAAGTAGTAAACAATATTCATATATTTCCAATGGCTTCTTAAATCCAGTCTACAAAGCTATACTGAACTGAAGCACTATAATGTGTCCAAAATATATTTTGTGGAGTCTTTACACCTGTAGTGTGATCAATGCAATATAAATGTTTATTCATTTTGATATCCATTCCTGTGACAAGCAAAACTGCCACATTCAGAACTGTGCTGCTGGCAGAGATGAATAGGTACTTGAAAGTAAATCATAATGAACAAACACATGGTTTGATCACAAACAGAATTTTTAGTTAAAATTATCGGTGTAATTTGCATTAATCATTTGAATTCAGTTTAGAAAGGGTCAATTTTTTTTTTTTCCTCAAACAAATTTTATTTCCTGAGGGAGCACGAGACGACCTTATCCTCCCCTCAGATAAACTACATTTCGTACAGGTTTTTTCCTGACTCTAGGCCCCTGAAAACGTTTTCGTTAGAGCATTTATCTCAAACAACTTATAATTGTATATTCTTTCCCTGCTCCTTTGAGAGGTAAATCTTTTTCAAAGCTTCTTGACAGGATTCTTTTAGTAAGGCCAATTAGCAAGCACAGGTGGCCCAATTTGCCCCCATCCCAGCTCTTAAAATTTGTCCAGCTTTTTATTCAGTGGGTTTGAGCTCAGCCTGTCTCCCCTCTTGGCAGTATTCTTAAATAACGACTTCCTTGTTTGTTTAACTTTACCATCCAAATCAAGGTACTTTGCATGACTCACATAAAGTAACCAAAAATAGGTGTTCTTATTTAGCTGTTAAGGTTTCAGTAAGCAAGTCACCTCACTGGGCCTGGCCCAAAGCAGACTTTCAGAAATTATTTGTTGAGAGATAATTAAGTGCTTCTAAGCATGGTCAGTTTGGTAATGTGATGACAAAGAAAAATCATGTCAAATGAATTTTGCAGGCATGTTCAGTTGATAGTAATATTTAGGATCAGTTACCCTTTGGCCTGGATTTTAGATTTTTAATTAAATAGAAGACTGAGTTTGCAAACATTTTGTTTATAATTTAATACAAATTGAAAAGTGCTTAATGAATCTGATTCTATAATTAAATATTTTATATATTGAATCAAAAATAAAATGCCTCAATTTCATGCTTTCTTTTTTATGATTTGCAGTTGCTACAATTCTTATTTTTTTTATCTGGTGTGCTACTTGCTGTCATGTGGGAACAGTTAAGGGCCCCTGTCTATTTCTCTTCATAAGAACAACATTTAAAAACAAACCCTTAGACTAGGGTTCTGAGTAGGCTGAAAACAAAGTACTTCTGTACATGAATTTAGTAGTTTTCCAGCTCAGAATAAAAAGGTAGGGCTCAGTACTTGCTGTATAAAAGCCTTTCAGTCGTTTCTTTGTGTTCAACTCTTTACCATAGAATAAATCTACTTAGAATAGTTTCCAACAAATGGAGTCAGAAGGGTTTACCTTAGAAAGTCTAAAGGGAGGCATGGGGTTCCTTTTATTCTTATAAAACAAGACATTCATAATCCTCTTGAAAATAATTTTTGTAAGTATAGCTATTTCCTCATGGAAGTACTGCTTTACCTGTATATATGTATTTGATTGTAATTTAACTAATGAGTAAGTTGGTGACTATTTCTGGCTCTGAAGTATCTCTGATTGGGCTGGAACAGAGTTTTACATCATGTGGAGAAAAATTGGCACCAAAAATGAACTTGAAACAAAAGTAGAAAATATTTGTTAGGTTGATATATTCAGTTGGTAAACATTTTCTCAAGGGAGGTGAAAATTCACTGAAACACTTTCAGTTATTTTCATTTGAAGTAGATGTTTTGGTAAGAATCTGTCATCATTTTTATTTTAATTACAGAGGCCTTTTAACCTTGATTTTATGGTAGTATTGCGATTTGATGTCTTTAAGTTTTTATGAATCTTCATTTATACTGACAGATACTGGTGTAGTGGAGACAGAACGCCATTTCAACAAAGGCATTATTCTCCTTTGAGAATTCTATTGTATTATAGACACCGTGCTTATACGTACAAGTTACATTTCTATCCTCCTTTCTGAAAAGCAGCGTTTGAATCAGATTGGGGGAATGGCTCTGCATAATATATAAAATTATATTAGCTCCCTGGGTAAAGGTTATTATAATGTCAAATGATTTTGCCTTTTCTGAGTGGGCTTCCACATGTGGGAAACACATCTGTGTGTAAGAAACCAGCTAAAGAGAAAAGTGGCTAATAAGGAACATTTGTGGAAAGCCAGGGCTGCTAATTCTAACGCAATGCCATACAATTATTTTTACCTTATTTTTAACTCCAGCCCTTCAGGCAGTTTTCTTCAACACCATACTCTGGTAGGTCGGAAAATAAACAGAGAGCTCTGTTTATAATTGGGCTGAGTGCTTCAGAGAGAGTGATAACACCTTACTTGAGGTTAGTATGGCTCAGAGTTATAGGTGCTAAGCCTGAACAGGAAAGCTTTTGAATGGGAAAATGGTCCCTGGAGATGTGTGCAACACATAGGGAGAGGACTAAACTTACACTCCTCAGGCAAGGAAAGCCCTGGAAATGTAAGTGGCTACCTAATGGAGTGGCAGCCCTGACTGAAAGCTAGAAAGAACATTTGAACATATAAGATCATAGAATAAAAATGGTGTGGTAGTATGTAAAAAATAGCAACTGAAAGTATTTATTTTGCCCTCCACTTAAATAAGGCAGGTGGTATCATAATCACCTGCTTATCAACCACGTCTGATGACAATCGAAGTACTTAGAAAGAGAGGTAGATAAGGAGAAAACATGAAGAAGAATAGGGCTGGTGTGGGGTCTGCATGAAGGCCAATGACTCAAGGAGTAAAAAAAAATCAAAAGCTAAAAATCCCATCACTGAGGAAAAAAAAAGTCATCAGAGCTAGACAATGCTATTCACTTCTCTAAGCCCCAACACTTCATTGCAATTAACCCAACTACTCCCCCTCATATGAATTTTGCAAGCCTTGTGGATTGGCCTGATATTTTGACATTCAATCAGAGGCTTTTGACTGATCTTTTGTTTGGATTTTTTGTTGTTGAAGATCTTGAAAAGTCAACCACAGATATGGAAAGTCCTTGAGGACTGATAAGTGTAATCCAGTATCCGCTTATTAATCACCAGAAGTTGTTTTGCAGTTAGGACCTTAGGCAAAGAGAGCTAAGCATTCAGTAAGGCTATAAAATGTTTTTCAATGCAAATCAAGAATATCCCTAAAAGAGTGCTTGGATTTCATCCTAAATCTTAGACAATTTTTCTTAATGATGTTATAGTAAAGGTAGTAAAATGAAAAGCCTGTATTAAATTCTAGCATATTTATATTTTAATTAGCTCTCTTACTAGTAAGATGTTAATATTTAATTGTTCTGATATTAATTATGTTATCAACATGAGGAGTCAACATATTCTAATTCCAGATTTAGAATTTCTTAACTATTATTGGTTTTGCAACTGGAAGAATACATATTTCTTTTATCTAACTTTCCAAATCCTGATTTTATGTAAATGCAAGCAGGAATCATACCCTTGTTTTCATGTACGTTACAATACTGTTACTATGATTTACCCTATAGATAACCTATAGATAACCAGAGACCATTTAGTACTCATTATTATACACAGTTTTGTAATTACCATTGATACTTTTCTCATATCAATGGATGCCTCTGAAGTGCTTTAAAATCACTTTAATTTGGTTAAACCTGTTACCTTTTATTTTCTAGACTGTTTATATAAATAGCAAGTTTTGACCATAGACATCCAACAAAAATATTACTGAAAGAGAAAAGATAAAGGAATAAGACATTCTTAAATTTGAACCCAAAATAATCAAATGCCTCCTGTGACACTCTAGCCTACCTTTAAAATACCATCAGAAAAGAAGCTACATCACCATACTTGACTATCAACACAAGTGGAGTTATTACAAAAACTAGAGGCCCGGTACATGACATAACTAGGGGGGGTCCCTCAGCCCGGCCTGCACCCTCTCGCAGTCCAGGACCCCTTGGGGGATGTCTGACTGCTGGCTTAGGCCTTCCCCAGGGTTCAGACATTCCCCCAAGGGGTCCTTAGCGCTGCCGCAGGAGGTAGAGGCTCCCACCATGGCCGCTCTGCTCGACAGCTGTGAGCCCGGCTTCCGGCTGAGCGGCACTCCCCCTGTGGGAGAGCACTGACCACCAGGGGGCAGCTCCTGAGTTGAGCATCTGTCCACTGGTGGTCATTGTGTGTCATAGCGACCTGTCGTTCGGTCGATTTTTATATTAGCCTTTTATTATTTAGGATAATTGATCCATGAAAATGGATGACTACCTTTTCATTCTTGATTCATTTGACTACTATTTTTTAAGCTCCTTTGATTTGCCAGGTACTATAGCTCCAGTGACTTTATATTTTAGTAGAAAATATAGAACAACAGAAAAAGTGAGTAAACAGGCATCTACATATGATACAAATGATTGGATGATTGTTGGAGTTAGGGAAAGGGTTAAATTGGTTCATTTGCTATTCTTGTTTAGCATGGGATGAGCTAAAAAGAATTTGAAATAATTGAATGTGGTGTCCAATCAGACATTTGGGAAACTTTCATTGTATCAATTGCTGTACGATTGAACAGACTATAAATATGATTTTCATTATATCATTTATGAAAGTGATGTGTCAGGGATCACATTCTCTTTCTGTTCCTTTATAAGTATCACTGGAAAATTAAGTAGGGTATCACCATATCACAATGTAATCATGCATACTGTCTTTTAAATTACAATTTATTATTTAGTTCAATGGTGGAAAATTTGCAACAGTGTGGTAGGATATTCTGATAATTTGAAGAGAGAGATCTTGAATTAGAGTCTGTTACTTTCTAGCTACACAGGAGCAATTCACTTCACCCATGTATCTCTCTTTAAAATGGAGAATAGTACAAATGCCAACTTTAATGTCATAATTATTTGAAAGCACTCTAAACTGTAAAGTGAGGAATATAATTTAATTATGATTATTGTCAAACTTACATAGCTACATAACTTGGGTATGAAAAAGCCTATGGAAAGAACTTTGTTGTTGTTGTTAATCATCACCTGAGGAAATTTTTTCCATTGATTTTTGTAGAGAGATTGGAAGGGAGGGGGGCAAGACAGAGAGAGAGGAACATTGATATATGAGAAACACATCAATTGGTTGCCTTCCTCAGGTGGTCAGGGATCAAACTGGTAACCCAGGTACATCCCCTTGACCAGAAATGAACTGTGATCCCACAGTCTGTGGGCCGAAACTCTAACCACTGAGCAAAACCAGCTAGGGCAAAATAATTTTTTAAAGAAGGAATCAATGGTATAGAATGTGAAGACCTATACAGTTTTATATTATTCATATTTTTTCTGGGATATTCTTTGGAATGCTTATAAAGGAGATAGAAGAAACTCGCTTTCAAATACTTAAGAATAATGGCAATGCATAAGAGATGTATTGGAAATAAAATCCCATATAAAGATTTTAAGATGAAAATACTATTTTAAGTAGTTAAAAATGTCAGGACATGTGAAAGTCAAGAATAGGTCAAATATTATTATCATGTTAACACTTTAAATAGTATGAAAAGGTGTTTGAAATTTATTGATTGGTAGCACATTTCTGAAAATATTGGAAAGGCACAATAGGCTAAAAATGTTGATAATCTTCCAGGTCTCAACTCCTATGACATACACACACACACACACACACACACACACACACAAAAAGGAATGTCATACTGAGATCAAAGTAAATTATCTTTATTCAAATTATGGCATAGTTTTTAAGTGTAATAAGTATTTGAGAGCAAAAATAGATATTTACAATAATTTAATGGATAGTAGAATTCAAAGTGATTATAATCCTTATGGAAGTATTGGCTGTAGTTTTTACAGATATTAGAAAAATTGTCTTGAAAGAACCTAGATAACTTTTTGTTTTAGGCAAAATTAAACAGTCACCCAGAAAAATAGCTGTTCATAGATACACAGATGTAAGATCCATCTCATTTCTGACAACTAGTGTAGTAAAATAATTTAGGTTAGCTTAGCAGGGTTTATGATAGGACAGTTTCTCTGAGAGTTGCATTATCTTCAAACAAACTAAAATTAGGTTGACATGAGTAGATCCACAGAGCTCAAGGAAAAGAGCTATGGAGTTTCTTATATTGTGGTCTGAGGGCAGATTTGGGAAATCCTAAATGAGCTGGAAATAGTACTAATGATAAAGTAAGCAGAGCATTCATAACTATAAAATACAGTAGATAAAAACTCATCAATGGGAAAAATAACTAATTTTAAAGACCAAAACCCCAAAATTGTGGCTTTGTGTTGCTTTGCCTAGCCGGTTCATGGCTATCCAAGGGCCACAGTTCCAAGAGTCAGTTTCTCAGAGCAGATGTGAGCATAAACATGTACCCAGGTCCCTATGCTGTGTGTCAGTGACCCTGACCTTAGTCACCACTGATTGGACCAAAGTCAATCATTTAGATGCTGGAAATCAGCAGCCTATGACGAATCTGAAGATTTATTAATTCCCAAGAGTTCATGAAGAAAGGGGCATGAACTTGAATATAAGACATTTGGAAGTTTGTCTTAGGGGGCTGGTATCCTCTTTCAATAAAGTCACGATTTTGATCTCTACCAATGACAAGAGAAAAATAGTGAAGGAAATAAAAACTATCAAGTAATAAATGCCCAACCACCTAAGACATTACTGTGTTAGTCCTATTATAGACAATGACAAGTCTTTAGCCAAAAAGTTATAATAAAGAAGTTTCGCTTTAGTTTTTAACTCTAAAGCTTTGTGTAATGGTCCACAGTGTTTCTTTTAATATGATAATAGCCCACATCATTACAGATTCAAACAGAAAATGAGAAGATTTATAAAATGGATAACAATTTAAGTATAATTGTTTCCTATTTAAAAGACATTCAAGAAAAATCATCTTTAAATAAACATTTGACTATTTGTACATTTCCATAATCCTTGTTTTGTTTGGAATAAAGTGTGTACTTGATAAGTCTCTAATAGTTAAATACATTGAGCAAAAATGTTAGAGGAAATATTTGATAATTCATTGTCTGTTACAATTTTGTGCTTTGAACTAAGAAAATCTAAAATTTTCATACTTGCTTTGCTAACTATATTAGGTAAACCTATATAGATCATCTCTCTAAGTGATAGTTTAAAAAAAGCCAATATATAAAAGTAGAGACTATTTCATTGTACTTTAAATGCATCAATATACAGTCTCTGAAACATTATGGATGAAAATGCATATACAATCACATCTTGTAATCAAGTTTCCAGAGGACTCAAACAAATGAAACAAAGTTTTGATTCTCCTAGTTTTTTAACATTTCAATCTTCAGAAGTATATTCTAAGAAATATAAGTTGTGGGGCTGAGTAAATAAGGTGAAGGGATTAAGTAAAAAAAAACACAAAAGAAACAACCACACACTAAAAAAAAACAACAGAAACCCTCATAGACACAGACAACAGTATGGTGATTACCAGAGGGAAAGGCTGGTAGGAGGTAGAAGAAGGTATAGCGGGAATGAATGGTGATGGGGGGAGACTACTGGGGGTAGTGGACATACAATACAATATGGTGATGTATTATAGAATGGTATACCTGAAACCTATATAATCTTATTAACCAAGGTCACCCCAACAAATTTAACACAAATGAAAAAATATTTATAATTTGCTTTCAACCTACTATCTGAAATATTCAACATGCTCAGTATCAGATTTTGAAATTTATTTTTTAGAATTTTTCAATTAAGTTCAAAATATAACATATTTACTAAAAGGCTATTATTTTAAAAATTATTTGCCACCCATATTCTTAGTACCTTGTTATAAATAAAACATAAGAAATAACTAAAAGGAATTCTTAAATCTTGTTACAGACCTTCAGAAGTACAAAAAAGACACAAAATACCTTTGCATTTGAATACATTCTCCACAGCAAATTTATTTCAGGGATCATCCAGAATACTGTCTCCTGATTGGACTCTTAACAGCAATGATTGTGAAAAATCACCTGTGTGAATGCTCATAATTATTCATTAGGCCATTTCTTACTCTGGGATCCTAGCAGTTCCGAGGCTCACGCAGTATACACCTATAGTTTTCATCACTTCTGTGGCCAGTCTTCTCTGATATAGGTCAATGTCTCTTCCTCCAGTAGTACTTCCCTTCCTGTTTACTGCTGGTGCATAGACATGCCTCTCAATCTAATTTCCTTGCCACACGGTTCTGAGACCTTAAGCTTGGTTATTATGAGACTTAATGTTTTATTCATTTTTGTTATCATCCACCGCTTCCTCACCTCTCACTCTTGTATTTCTTTATACTTGGGGATAAAACAGTAACTTAGTGGCTATTCAATGATTGCCTAGTTAATTTGACTTGCTAATTTTTTGGCAATGTACAAGAAATAATGAATCACATAATGTTTAAAGGTAGAATCTTCATAATTTTTTTAATAAAAAATCTGTGTTTGGTATCTATTTCTGTCACTGATGAGCTGTATGATATTGAGGGGATGTAAGCCTCTGCTTCCTCTGCTGTAAAAATGGGACTGAAACAGTCATTGCGAGGATTAAATCTGATATATGTACAGAATTCAACATGTGAGTGGGACAAAATAAGAATTTCAAAATGAAGGAAACGGTTGCATACAATTGTTACACTCTTGCTATGGGGATGCTAAAACATGGTTTGCTTCCATGATTATTGGTTTATTATTTTCATTTTTGCTTCAGTTAGGGGATGCTTAATTATGCTATAGTAATAGCTAATTATTAAAAGCTTAAGGATTGAAAAAAATGATTTACTTTTCAGACATGCTCATGTCCATTTCAGGCCTGCTGCAGGGATCTTCTCTGTCGTCGTGTTCCGAGTCTGGGCCTAATGCTGACACAGTCGCCACCATCACGGGGCTCACCACTGCCGAAGGCAAAAGGAACAGTACACGCTGCAAGTGCACTGACTCTTCAAACTTCCGGCTTGGATATGGCATGCTTCACTTCTCAGCTACCATTGTCTGGAGCAAGTCACAGAGTCACATTTAAAGGTAAGGAAAATTCAATCCTACTATTCACTTAGGGAGAGAGAAAAAAAGAAATAGTGGACAGGTAGTGCTAGTAACTGCCAGTTACCATCTTTCATTTCCCCATTACTGCATTAAGAAACAACTTAAAGAACTCATGATTTCTAAAGTTCTGAAGGTCACAAGGAACACTCTTCTCAGAGAGGAAAACTCTCCCATTAGTTTTACTTTGAAACATTTTCTGAAAGAAAAGCATTCATGCTGCACCGTGAATCAGATGTGATTCCCAAAGCCTTTCAGACCTTCCAGAAGACAGTAAGAAAGACTTGCTACAGCTCACAATTTGATTTGAGGATCTTCTTAATGGGGGCTGTGTACCAGAATCACTCATGGAGTCGTGTTTTGTTTTGTTTCATTTTGTCTTTAAGGTACACATGGTTAGGTTTCATAGCAGAATTTATAAAGAGAAATATCAAACGGAGATTGTGCTGGGATGTCAAGGTTAAAGTCTTCTTTGAAAGTATGAATCAATTCACTTTGATTTTTAATTTATTTTTATGAGATTCTTGGATATATGTAAATGAATCATATGAATGAAAAAATGTAGAAGAAAAAAAGCTCCTGAAATCTTAAGTGCATCTTCCACATGCATATGCGCGTGCACACACACACACACACACACACAAGTATATGTTTGTATACCCCTCATCCTATATAATTAAAGCCTAATATGAAAATTGTCCCCTTGACTGCTAGCTATGATGTGTGCTGACCACCAGGGGGCAGTGCGGAACACGGTGGGTGTCAGCAATGCAGCTCTGGTAGTGGGCGGCAGTGGAGGCACTGCCAGCCCCGATGGTCCCCCACAAGAGTGGGGCCATAAGAGATGGTGCAGCAGGTGAGGGGCAGCGCCAGGCCAAGGTGGGTGTGAGTGGAGCCTGATTTCCCCGCTCATCACCCCACAGACGGCAACCAGCGGCAGCAGTGGGGGGCAGGGCTGCAGTCCGGCTTCCAGGCACTGAGGGAGCCGGGTAGGGGCCTGATGACTCAAGCAGAGGAGGGCATGTGGTGGCCCGGGTGCTCAGGGGCTGCCCAGGGCCAGAGGTCAGCTGGAACCTGCCCTTCCATGCCAGATACTCACACTTCAATTGCCAGCCAGGCCTACAGATCGCACCCATGCACTAATTTGTGCACCAGGCCTCTAGTATGTACATAAAATATTTATAAAATATAATATCTGCCTGGCCAGCATGTCTCAGTGGTTGAGTGTTGACCTATGAACCAGGAGGTCATAGTTCAATTCCCAGTCAGGACACATGTCTGGATTGCAGGCTCAATCCCCAGCATGGGGAGTGCAGGAGGCAGCGGATCAGTGATTCTCTCACATCATTGATGTTTCTATTTCTCTCTCCCTCTCCTTCCTCTTTGATATCAATAAAAATGTATTTTAAAAATATATGTATAATATCAAGATGAGTATACTCCTTTATATATTTACTAGAGGCTCGTGCACTGGTGCAGTCCCTTGGCCTGGCCTGCACCCTCTCACAATCCAGAACCCCTCAGGGGATGTTGGAGAGCTGGTTTCGGCCTGATCCCTGCAGGCAAGGCAAAGGGACCCCACTGGTACATGGATCCATGCACCAGGCCTCTAGTATGCATATAAGGTCTTTGATTAATTTCTTTTCGTCCTCCCCCCCTGCCCCCTTTCCTCTGAGATTCATCAGTCTGTTCCATGTTTCTATGCCTGTGGTTTCTGCCCCTGCATTGAGCGTCTGCCCCCTGGTGGTCAGTGCACATGATGCTACTGGCTGGCCAGCCAGTCAGCCAGTTGGCCAGTCAGCTAGGCATTTATATATAGAGACTAGAGGCCAATTGCAGGAAGATTCCTGAAAGAATAGGGCTTCCTGAGGCAGGAGGGAAGCAGAGAAGGGAGCGAAGCCCACCTAGGCTTCCTTGCTCCCTCCCGTCTCCGCTGCCTCACTCCCTCCTGGGTCCGCTGCCTCAGCTCTGCCACCATCTCCACTGCCTCGGCTCTGTTCCCTTCTCCGCTGCTTCGCTCCCTTCTGCAGCACTTGGCTTCCTTCTACCTGTCTTCTGTCTTTGCTTCACACCTGTGTATGCAAATTTACCATAATCTTTGCTGGGTTAATTTGCATATTGCTCTGACTGGCTGGCTGGTGGGCATAGTGGAGGGATGGTCAATTTGCATGTTTCTCTTTTATTAGTGTAGATAATACTTTATACTAATTATAAAATTTGGGAAAGATGTAGAAATGGGACTAAAATATTATATATGTCTTTATCATTATTGTAAAAAGTACATATTTTTCATATCAGTATTTGGAAGCACATGCTAATTTCATATGTTTTCATGGTGAGTTTTTAATTGATTATCTGTTTACATTATTTTGGATGAATCAATCATGATTGAGGAAAGTTATTCCAGCACTTATAATCTTACTGTATGGTCATAAAATAACTTTTTAAAAAAATATGTGTCTTTAACATTATTAATTTCTTAAAAGGTTCAGGGCGCCGGATTATCTGAACCAGGAATGTACCTTGGCCTCTCTCTACTGGAGTTAGGCCAAGGTACATTCAGGTTGATAAAGATTACGATGAATAATAGGCAAAGGAAAGTTTACATATTGGTAGTGGACAAAAAAGGCAGTAGCCAAAGTTTAGTCTTCCCAAATAAAATATTAGGTAGAATTTATTGATCAATATTGATACAGTCAGAGATTTCTGTAAGCACCATGAGTAGTTCCACTCAGGAAATTGTATGACACTCCTGAGAGAAATAATAAAATCCTAATACTATATTTAAAGTCCTGAGAGGCATATCTGAATTGGTAAAGGACAGCTCTAATCATTATTATCCTTATTATTAGTAGCGATATATGACCTACAGCAGAAGCATTTGGTTAAAAAGCAATAAAACCTGGGTTCTCCCTCTATTAATACTCTGGTGTCTGCTCTCCCAGATACCAAGCCCATAGTGGGCTTCATTTTGTGTTATATGCTTCTAGAAAGATGAATGTTGCAAAGTTGCTAGGGTTTTGGAGTGTTTTGTTTTTGCAAAGGATAAGAAAACAGGACAAATTTAGTATGTTGACAGTTTTTCTTTGGACAATATGACAAATAAAACATAGACACATGGCATACCCATTATTTTTGAGGATCTAAACTTAAGGGGCTTGTAAACACTGCACAATATAAGCAAGAAATTTTTTCTTTGGTTCAGTTTTTACATTATCAATGTTGAAAATCAGAAAAAAATACTGGATAAAGGTGACTGTGAAAAAGCATTTAGTGCTTTTGTTGTTTTAGCACATTAAGACATTTTAGAGATTGTTTTGAAGGATATTCAAGGCAATGTATTTTCCTGTTTTGTATGATCTCACATTTTTATAAATGTTTTATGTCATCTATTAAATTTTTATGTTAGCAAATTTTACTTTATCCTCTATTTAGATGAAATTGGTTTAACAATTTTATTTACTTCTATGATGCAAATATGAAATTATCTTATTTTTGCAATGCATCTGGTTAATTAGCTGATATATGCATAACTAAGCCAATTTTATTTGATTTTGGATTTCTATGCAGATATATAATTGCTTGTTAGTAACTTTAATTGACTCTCAAAAACTATTTTTTTTGAATTTGATATATTTGTTTTCAAGCCTTTGGCCCTTCACAAGATTTACTGTAATTGAACTATTATTGAATCTCATTATACCAATACATTTTTCCCTTCAGGTACATAAGCTAATCCAAGTGTGGCTTTGATTTGTTAGATTTTTGTTGTTGTTGTTCTTATTACTTACTTCTGTACATTTACCTCATCTCTAAGGTTTATCTTTTTCATCTCCTCTATTAGTCTGAAAGTGAAATGACTGTCCCACTAGCACGACCACTCCTACGCATCAAATAATCTCAGGAACAAAGCCTCAGGCCTATTGACCATAGAGACAGAATTTTGGTCAATGAGAAACAACATTTAGGCCTCAGTTGTGTTTCAGGTCCAGGTCCACAAAAGCAGCAAAACCAGACTACGTGACACCATGGCTGGCATTAAGACCAGACCCAGTGACCAACGGCCCTCTACCCTAGCACTGACCAATCAGTAGCGAACACAACTCTGACCCTATATGCTCATTTTGATGGAATCAGTACATATACTAAAGGACACTCCTGAAAAGATGATGAATATTCTATTAATATACTCCCTCAGGCCTCCCCTAAAATTCCTCACTTCAGAAAACAAAGCCCCTTAAGTTAAAGGACTCAGCATATACTTTCTTTCTCGAGTACACCTGTGCCTTCTTCCTTCCGGTGTGTATCCTTGACTTCTTTCTCCTAAGCTCTAAGGGTCCCCACGAGAGTTACGACCAGGGGAGCAGAGGAGAGTGGCAGCTCGTCCAGAGCTAATCCCCTGAGCCTGTCCCCAAGGGCCCTTCTTGTGCCTCTGTAACTTGTTTCCTGAGTCTCTCAAGCCCAGCTTACTCACTTCTGCCTCAGTGACTGACAGCTCTTTGAGTAAATCCCTCAAATCTTCTCTTCGAGTGGACTTTCGCTTTGCATGCTAAATGAACTTCCTCTTGCCCTAGAGTTCTTGGGTCTGAATTCTTTTTTTGCCCAACTGAGAACCAAGAGCTGACATTGCCACTAAAACATAGACATAATACATTTAGAGAAATTGTTGAGATAGAAATAAATTTAGGGAAATACTTGTGACATGTATAAAAAATCTGATGAAAAATAATTCAAGATTTTCCTAGTATGACTGAAATGTGGTGTGTTGAATAGTTAAACCATGATGTTAAACTAAATTTATAACAGTTATCTAAATATGTTTTGTTGTGATTAAATCATATGATTTTAGATTTATTCCTATGAACTATATTCCTTTTTTATATAACCTTTCTATAACACACAATGAATAATAAGGGTTGGCCTCTTAAAATTTTCCCATGTGAGTGTTACCATATATTCTCTCAATGGTTATGGGTGTTTTTATCATCCTAGGGCAGTGATGGAGAACCTTTTGAGCTCGGCGTGCCAGCATTTTGAAAAACCCTAACTTAACTCTGGTGCCGTGTCACATATAGAAATTTTTTGATATTTGCAACCATAGTAAAACAAAGACTTATATTTTTGATATTTATTTTATATATTTAAATGCTATTTAACAAAGAAAAATCAACCAAAAAAATGAGTTTGCGTGTCACCTCTGACAGGTTCGCCATCACTGTCCTAGGGTATGAATCTTTCATTTTGATTCCCAACAGCAATGGATATAAAGTATTGTTTAAGTTTATTAAATACTTACAAAAATGTCTTCTAGGAAATGCATTCAGGTATTAATAATTATTATTCATAGATGCAAAACAAATATAATTTCATATGATATGATGTGGTATTAATGAAAAGGCTTTATCAAATAAAAAGTCTCAGGGAGGTTTAGGGCAAGCCCAGTTTTAAACTAGCTCTGTTACAGTGAGAAGTATTTCCCATCTCTTGCCATTTCATTTTCCTATCTATAAAGTGATGTTGGACATCATCATTTCTAAGGTTTGCTTTCAGCTCTAACATTGTGTGTGTTATTTTGGGTGGTAATTTGAAATTAATGTATAAATTGAATGCAAGGCATTGCATCAAACTAACAGTAAAATAAATTGTGGAATATGATTGTATTTATTCTCAAAATAGTTAAACATTTGAACATTTGGAATTTGTTCTATTGATATAATGCCAGTCTAATCATATGCTACTAAAAAGCAATATAAAATAATGTAAATATACAGAGAACAGTTTAACTAATCACCTGGTGTGATATAATGGGTAGACACTGTAAATTCATTATCTTTTCAAAGGCTTCACTTCCCAGCCTGTTAGCAAATATCTGAACTCTGATGAATTAGCCTAAGGGCCAGCCTTGACCTTGTCTACCATTGTAAATTAGTTTATCAACAGCTCACACTAATATAGTAATGTCAGGGAAAAATAAATCACAGGCTATGCATTAAATTTTGTTAGGAAACAAAATTAGATGAGTTCTGATGCTGACATCATACTGATTCTTAATGACAGATAAAATAAATTGAAAGTGTGTAATGAATAGATGAAAATATGCTTTATGTGCTCATATTTTGGGTCTCAATTAGCTTTATAGCTGGACATAAATCCACTTTAATATCAATGTCAGATATCAAAACTCACCTTTCCCGAAGTGAGAGTCAAATAAAAGTAACAGAGAAGTAAGGAAACATACAAGGAAGGGTTGGAGGGTACTAGGAAAAAATGGAATGAGAGAAAAAGTAAAAACTGAATAGTACGATGAGAAAATGTTAGCGTGTTTACAGAAATGAAGTGCGTGTGTGTGCACCCATGCATTTAAACATATATTTAATTTACATGTTTATATTAAGTTAGACTATCTATGGTGACATTATTAGGTGACTAAACAGTCTCTGGTATGTTTCAAAGAAGAGATACACAGAGCTAGAATTCACAAAGGGAGTTTATTGTAAGAGTCACATCTGGAGACACAGAAGCAAGAGAAACTCTCTGAGCATACATGCAGTCGGTAAAAATCTCAGCGGTTCACAAAGTGAGATGTATTCATAGTCGTGTGGATGACCAAAGGGATATCTCATATTGTGCAGAATAAAACCTGAGGTTAAATGATCCAACATTACTGTGGACAAATGCTATTCACATTTCTCAAGAGAGACAGTATGATTGCATCTACTTCCAAAAGACACAATAACAAGTTAAGTCATATAGTCCTTTGCTTTCTCTGTATATAAAACTGAGTATACACAAACAGCAGTGTGGTGGTTGCCAGAGGGAGGGGTTAGGGGAAGAAAGGGGTCCTAATATGAGGTGACAGGTGAAGATTTGACTTTGGGTGGTGGGCACATGGTCCTATATACAGATTTTGTAAATTACTGATCCACACATGTAACCTATATGTTCATATAGACTAATGTCACCCCAATAACATTTGAAATAATGAAAAAAGAAAACAGTGACAAGGATAGCCAATGCTTCTATAGTGCTTATTATAGTTTAGTATATAAGACGAAAAGTTCTAGGAGCTTTACAATAATGTGTTCATTTCATCTAACACCAGTTGTATAAGGTAGGTACTATTATTATTCCATCATACTGACGAAGAAACTGACACACTAGATGATTGAGTAACTTGCCCAACATCACGTAGAAGGAGCCTGATGTAAATTTCTTCCTGAATGTATGCTTTCAACCTCCATGTTATATTGTCTCTTTATGCCTAGTCCATATATGTGGCATCTTTTCCTACCCAATACAGCATAGTGGTTAAGAGTGCAGGCTCTGTATTTGCATTGTATGGCTTTAAATCTCAGGCTCACTATTTATTTGCTGTGTACATGGATGTTCTAACATCTCTATGTGCTTCAGCTTTCTAGTCTTCAAAATAAAATAATAGTGTGTAGAGTTGGTGTAAGAACTGAATGCAATAGTGCTTACAAAGAACATGCATGCCCTACCTCTTCAATAAATGTTAACCAGTGCCTGGGACATAGCATTGCATTTGTTTAATAAATATTTTATGCATGAGATCAAGCAACTTCATGAAGCAAAATCTTTTGGGGGCTCCTTTCCTCAGTAGTAGACTGTGGGCATATCAGGCATTTAGAGCTTCATGAGTGTCTTCTCAGGGATGCACTGATGATAACCCATTCCTACATGCCTAGATGGCAATGGACCAGGGATTTTGAGTGCAGTGAAAACGTCTGCATTGTCTTTCTTTTCTGTTCTACTTGTAACTTAATAAAGGTTGGCTATCATTTTCAAACCTGAAAGGAGAAAAAATGAAATACTCATGTAATAGAGAACCAGTCTCAGGTGGTTTTTGTTTGTTTGTTTGTTTTTTGTTTGTTTTTTGTGGGTTTTTTTTTTTTTTGTCAGCATCCCAGAATGGTTGTAAGACTCCAGAGAATAGTCAACACCTGTTGAAAGGAGAATGTTTGTGAAGTACACTGCAATAGATAGGCCTACAAACAATTGAAGTCAGTTTCAAGTCTCAACCTTATCTATAAAATAAAATCAAGCTCCTAGAATCAAGGAGCTAGTTCCCAACACTCTGAGGTGGGGAGGAAGCTGAACTTAATGTGCGCATCCTCTCAAACCATCTAAACCAGATCAACTGCTGCAAAGACTAGTCAAATATCCTGTGCCCTGGAGCATTTGTCCAATATCTGAAGTTTTGGAAACAAATCAGGATCCTCAGTAGAGTACACCATGACCAGAACTAGGCATTTATTTCTTTGTTTAATTATTAACATGGTCGGATTTTTTTTTTCTGTCCAATGATAGTATTTCTTTGTTGTAATGATTTCATTTTTTCAAAACACCTTTTTTAAATTATTTATTGTTTAAAGTACTACATAAGTCTCCTTTTCCCCCACTGACCTCTTCCCGGCCGCCCCCAACCTCACAACCCTAGTGTCTGTGTCCATTGGTTATGCTACGATGCATGCGTACCTGTCCGTTGGTTGATTGCTTATCACTTCGGCCCCCCTCCCCGTGACTTTCCTCATAGGTTGGACAATCTGTTCGATGTTTCTATGACCCTGGTTCTATTTTTGTTCATCAGTTTATGTTATTCATTATATTCCACAAATGAGTGAGATCATATGTTATTTTCTTTCTCTGAGAATTACAAGCCAATATCCCTGATAAACATAGATGCTAAAATCCTCAACAAAATTCTAGCAAATCGGATCCAGCATCCTATATAATAAAAGGCTAATATGCAAATTGTCTCCTCAACCAGGAGTTCGACCAGGGGGTGGGGCTGGCCAGCCAACTGCCTGTGGCCTCTCACCTCTCAGACCCCACCCATGCATGAATTCGTGCACCGGGCCTCCAGTTACATTAGAAAGATCATATACCATGACCAAGTGGGATTTATTTCAGGGATGCAAGGCTGGTATAATATCCACAAATCAATAAAAGTGATACATCACATAAACAAATTGAGAGACAAAAATCATGTAATCATATCAATTAATGCAGAAAAAGCATTTGACAAAATCCAACACCCTTTCCTTATAAAAACTCTTAGCAAAGTGGGAATAGAAGGATCATACCTCAACATAATAAAAGCCTTATATGACAAGCCTACAGCCAACATCATGCTCAATGAGCAAAAACTAAATCCATTTCCCCTAAGAACAGGAACAAGACAGGGATGCCCACTTTTACTATTCCTATTTGACATAGTACTGCAAGTGCTAGCCATAGTGATCAGACAGGAAGAAGAAATAAAAGGCATCTAAGTTGGAAAAAAAAGAAGTAAAATTGTCTTTATTCTCAGATGACATGATATTGTACAGAGAAAACCTAAAGACTCCATTAAAAAACTACTAGAATTAATAAATGAATTCAGCAACATAGCAGGATACAAAATTAACACCCAGTTGTGCTCGCTTCGGCAGCACATATACAAAATTAACACCCAGAAATCTGTGGCTTTTTTATACATCAATAATGAACTCACAGAGAGAGAAACTGAAAAAAAAATCCCATTTACCATTGCAACAAAAAAATTAAGATACCTAGGAATAAATTTAACCAAGGAGGTAAAGGACCTGTACTCAGAAAACTATAGGGGGAAAAAAAGAGCTAGAGGTAGACATAAACAAATGGAAGAATATACTGTGTTCCTGGATTGGTAGAATCAACATCATTAAAATGTCCATACTACCCAAAGCAATCTATAGATTCAATGCAATCCCCATTAAAATACCAACAGCATACTTCAAAGACCTAGAACAAACTCTCCAAAAATCTGGAATAAAAAAGACCCCGAATAGCTGCAGCAATCTTGAGAAAGAACAAAGTTGGAGGGATCACAATACCATATATCAACACTATACTACAAAGCCACTGTTCTCAAAACTGCCTGGTACTGGCACAAGAACAGACATATAGACCAATGGAACAGAACAGAGAACCCAGAAATCAACCCAAGCCATTATGCTCAATTAATATTTGACAAAGGAGGCAAGAGCATTCAATGGAGTTAAGACAGTCTCTTCAAAATATCTTTATGGTATGTGCTAGATTGTGTTTTCCAGTGAGATATCTCATGTCTTCAACAATGTGACCTAGTAACCTTCCTCTTACCCCATAAAGAGCTGGAGACTATTTATCCAGCCCCTTGAGTCCGGGAAAGCCCTGCGACTGCTTTGATCAACAGAAGCAGCAGAAGGGATGCTGGGCCAATTTCTGCTTCCTGCGTCTGGTAAGCCAGCTACCCTGAAAGGATTATGTGTCCCATGAGCATCCCATATTGTGGAAGACCATGGAAAAGCTGGAATATATGCTGGAGAAAGAGAAGGAAAGAGAACAGGCCAAGGAGAACTAAGGTGCCAAATATATATGTTAGAAAATAATATGAGTATTTTCACAGTTCTGCTCAGTAAGTCCTTTATGAGCAAAGATTTATGGGGAGGAGGATAGCAACCCTAAAGAAAGAGACCTTCAGAGAGATTTAAAGATTTGTATCCCTGGGGTCACTTTTTACATTGTATATGGTAATGGGCTTAGAGGTCCTGTCCTCCTCTTCCCAGAGAAAAATTTATTTCTTTCTCCCTGATTCAGTCTCTGTCTCTGCAGAGGAGAGGAGGCATAGGCTATGCCAGCTGTTTTTATAAGCACTAATAATTAATGTCAGGGTTCTTCTACTTTTGGAGCTATCCGCTGTACACACAGACTACATCTCACCGTCGTTGTGTCACCTGGTTGGGATTGGTATTTGGTGAGCTAGTACTAGGAGTAAATAATCAGTTCTGTGATCTGGGAACCTCATGTTGTCTATAAGGGTCAATAAGTACATTGAGATACAAAAGCCTAAAAATGTGAAGTCATTTTGGAAGTAGATCCTCTAGCCCAGCTGCCCCAGATACCACTACCTGGATCAGAGACAAACTGCCCAGCTAAATCCTTCCCCAATTTCTTACCCACAAATTCATATGCAAAATAAATGGTTGCTTAAAAATACTAAATTTTGGAGTAGGGTTTTACACAGGAATAACTAATTGCAAAACAGTAGATGGTTTGTGTAGATGTTACCTTTTTTCTGTTGTCATAGTGTTGAAAATTCCTTTTCACCACTTATTTTTAAATATTGCATATTTTTATGTACTAGTGACCAAGTTTACATATAAGAGAAATTTTGTGTTGCAATGGAATATTTCACTACTTCACCTATTTTGTTTCCTGCATATATTTCACTTTTTCCTCCAACAGATACTTTTTGATATTTAAGTAAAGTCATCCTTCTCCTTCTTTCTCTTTAGATTCCACATCTTCCTTTTACGTATGCATGAATGTGTGAATGTTGAAATGTATGAATGTATAAAAGTACATATTCATTTGTTCACATGTTTATTTCTGAGTGTGTTTGTTTGTTTACTAATAGAGTAATATCAATAGTTTTCCATTTCCAAGTGAATGTGATACAACTTGCAAAAATATTACATAGAGTATTTTGACATACATATGAGTTTAGTATGGAAACAAGGCCATCATTGAGTAATGGAATTAGATGCACAAAAACTTACATAAAATATAATTGGGCATCTAAATCTAAGAAAATAATTAGAGCCCAGAAAATAATTGTAACAACATAAATGTCAGTTGCCATTATTTCCACATATGTCCTATGTTATCCTGGTCACTGAAAAATAGTTTGCTATTACAGGGCTATTCCCCTGGAGAAAGCAATTGCATAGGTTAAAAATGAAAGTGAAAAATTGTAAGCCCTGTCAGTGAGTTTAACAATGTTGAATTCTTGTCCTGACTCTGCTTGTCTCACTCCATGGACTTTGAGCAGACAACATGAAAGTCATTTCAAAGTTTCTTCGACTAAAAGCTAGGAGGAAGGTTTATTCAGGAATAAAGTTCTATCATCCATGAATTTCCTTCCTGAGAGCAGGTTGATAGAAAAATAGAATGGACAAGAACTGTCAACAGAAGTAGATTCCTGAGAAAGTGATGAAGGAGAAATGAGTGAGAAAGACCAGGGAAGTGCAATATTTCATACCTTCATATTTCATATTTCAACTGAAAGCTGACCTTGGGAAAGATTTATTCTCAATAAAGACAACCCCCTTGACAGGAATACAGCATTTTCCCAGTGAGTGAAACTAGTATAAATGCCTGATGATTACCTGGGCTTTTAAGGGATAATTTTATTTTTTTATTATTTTTAAAATATAATAATTTTTATTTTATTAAATTATTAGGGTGACATTGGTTAATAAAATGATACAGGTTTTAGATATACAATTCTACACTACATCACCTACATATCATAATGTGAATTTATTACCCCAAGTCAAGTCTCCTTTTATCATCATTTATCCTTCTTTACCTTTTCCTAACTTCCTCCTAGCCCCCTCTTCTTCCCCCTGGCAATCACCATACTGTTATCTGTGCCCATGAGTCCTTCTTCTTCTTCTTTTTTTTTTCTTAATCCATTTACCCTTCTCACCTTTCTCACCCAGCCCCCAACCACTTCCCCTCTGACAGCCTTCAGTCTATTCTCTTCATTCTGTTTAGGGAAAATTTTTTTAGAAGGAAAAACATTTAGGGATGATAAGAATTTCAAAATGGAAATGATGTTATAATTTGGGAAAACCAGCTATCAGATGTTCTTAACATTGGATTCACGAACAAACCCATGAGCTTCAAGATGTCCATTAATCTCCTGAAATTGTATGCAAAATCATGTGATATGTCATTTTTTTTTGAGAAGCTTTATATATCTTTCATCAGATTCTCAAATAGCCTGAGTCAGAAATAGAGACTCTCCACAGATTTCTTTAAAATAATTCCGTGAGTGAGCAAAAACATGGTTAGCTTGCAGAAAACATTATAAATGAACCACATCCCTTTTACTTCTATTTCCTAATGCTAAATATTAAAATATGCAATTCTAAACCATAAATTTTCTTTAAAGTACCAACTATATAAGTAGGTTTTGCACTCAACAGACAAAATGGGAGTCATTAATCAAGCCTTATCATATGTCACCTTTACCTCTCCTAGGAAAGTCAGGGGTTTTGATGCAATACCATACACATTGCTGTACTAGTTGAAATACAATAGAGAAAAGCCCCAATTCAGTGGTAATGGTACCCCTGATGAAAGTGCTGATTTACTATAGAGAGTTGTGATCTTAGAAAATATTTACCTCTATTTCCTGAGGTAGGTATCGTTATTGAGTTGTGTTGACAAAATCTGCTATCAGATCAATTATTGTTAAAATCTCTCTATATAAAAGGCTAATATGCAAAGTTTTCCCTCAGGAGTTCCACTGGGAGACAGGGAATTCGATTGCTTGCTATGACATGTGCTGACCACTGTGGGGGGAGGGCATGGAATGAAGGAAGGCCCCAGCCAGCAGCTGGAAAGCCCTATCGGCCCTTATTGCTGGCCAGGCCTTGGGACCCTATTCATGCACTAATTTTGTGCACCGGGTCTCTAGTAAACAAATACAAAGGGCTGTTGAAAATTTTTAAAGGGATAGTTTAAAATTTCTTTTCCACAGGTATGAACACTGAACCCTGATTTCAATAATTGGGTATACAAGTTTAATGTTAGGATGGCTTTTAAAAATATATTTTTATTGATTTCAGAGAGGAAGGGAGAGGAAGAGAGAGAGAGAAATATCAATGATGCGAGAGAATCATTGATAGGCTGCCTCCTGCACCCCCCTACTGGGGATTGAGCCCGCAACCTGGCATGTGCCCTTGACCAGAATAGAACCTGGGACCTTTTAGTCAATAGGCTGATGCTCAATCCATTGAGCAAAACCAGCTAGGGCAGGATGATTTTTAAAAGGGCAAATTTCTCCAATAAAGATTAGTGAATTATTCCCAGCAAATGCTGATAAAGGTCTAATTTGAGTCATTGGTCTCCTCACAAAAATAATTAAGTTTTCAATATACATATAACTACAAGCATGCTTTTTTGCAAAGCATATAGAGGATAACTATATTATATGCTTAGGTTAAATAGATAATACATTTTCAGTAAAGACACTGTTAGTGATTGATCCCACTAATGGCCCAGTCAACCAGTACTAAGTACATATAAGGAATTACTTGGATATTTTAATAAGACTGTGTTGTTAGGGTCAATATTTCTTGTCTATGCTAAAGAGTACAAATGCCACCTGGGTACAGAGAATTTAAGACTTTTATTACTTAATTAGAATAAACAGATATTTTGTCTCATCTGTTCTTTATTATTGTGATCAAAATTTTGCTTGCGGGAACATTTCATTTACCTCATTTACTTTCATAACTTCAGAACAAAACCAAAGTTGTTTTGCATATAATGTTTTCTTGTAAAGTAACATTATTACTCCATCAGCACTCAGTGGGCAAACATATTTTTCAACATTCCTCTTTTAATTAACTTGTCTTACAAACAAAGGCTACCAGATGAACACAATTTATCCACAGCATGTATTTTCAGCTAGGAGGCAGATAATTATTGCTCACTGCAGAAATAATGTTCTCCTATTTGCTCATGTAAAACAAACTTTAAATGTCATTTTACAGCAATAAAGATTACACAGCATAGGGATCTCTTAAGAGAGGACAATTACCCAGAGGAACTTCTCATTAACCTGAAGGTTGGAGGTGAGAGATGATCACCAGCGCTGGCTAACACAACCTCAATTGCCTGACTCTAAATGTAATGTCCCCATAATCGCAAAAGTGGTGACAGTAAAGACCAAACAGTTACTGTGATACGTTTCTAAGTGGAATTATACATTGTGGAAAGTGACTTGGTACCTGCAACCTTGCCCCTTCTGTTTGGGGACCAGAGCATAGCAGAATTAAGAGGCTCTGGAAGCAAATTGCCTCCTTTAATAATCTAGTGGCAGCTTGGCAACATTTAACTGTATTGTTCCAATTAATCATAGCAATTGTAAAGTGATCCTTAAGCATTAGGAGAAAATTGTGCTTTCAAACAGTGTCCCTCAAGTCTACCAACCGTGCTCAGCTGTGCTATGTCATTTCAGCGATGTGTATGAGGGCAGGAAACACTAGAGAAAATCGTGCTTACTCATTTTTAAGCTGTGAATTAATTTCCTAAACTGTGAAGTTTCACAAAGCTAGGCCATTTGTTTTCTTAATCTGATCATCTAACCTTCCCCTAAAGTCCACAAGTTTACTTTAGTTTGTATTTAGTCCTACCCAGGTACATCATCAAGAAAACCCCCTGCTTCTTTAGTTCTAACACTTGATAAATTATAAAATAAACAATAATTTTAGTAATAGTTTCCCACGAGGAACATGAAGTGCAAAGAAGTACAATTAAACTATACACTTTGATTACAATTCTACTAAATGTTTAGTGTCAAACAACCCTTGCTTTATGGAAGCTTGGAAGAGCCTGGTTGTTGTCCAGATGTAGTCCCGTCAGAGGAGAATTCCAAAAACATGCAAGCGTTGCCAAACTGCGAGGGTGTTACTCATTGATACATACAGCACATGCAACTGCTCCATGGCAGTAAAGGCCTTTTAGGAGGATCTGGACTGGTCTCTTTAATTTACAACAGAACCAAAGTACCGCTCAATGCAATCAGAAATTTGTAAAAAGAAAACCATAAAGTTGATTAGCACATCCTGGAGAAGGTTAATCTACCTGGCTGAAGAGAGACAGAGAAAAAAAATACAGAGGTACTGTGGGAGCCTCTACTCCTTGATCCTGCTCAACTATGCCAACTGCGGGAGCACAGCTCCGTGGACTCCGGGTATTAGGTGGAGACGTGAGAAGTCACAGGCACATACAGGAGAGACTTTATTGTAGACCCAGTAGCTATTGCTACTCCAGGAGCCATCAGACAAAATAGTTCTTCAATATAGCCCCACAAAAGCCGCCACACAAAGAGGTCCCCAATTGGCTGGTCAGTGGCAACTTATATACAGGTTCAAACAAAGAGACCTCATGTCAGTCAGTGATTCTTGTGTTACATTCATGTAAACAGGTTACATCCTCGCCTGCGTATGGCAAATTGGCCTTGACTATTCAGCCCATTAGGGTTCTCAAATATACCTTTCTGGTTAATGCAAAATTGGCAGTCACTCTGGACAGGAAATGAGAAAAAGCCCTAAAATTGGCTTTGAGCCTTAGGATCTTTTTAACGGCAGTTATCTTATCAGGGTTAGATTATTACTTTGTTCTTCATTCTTCCTCGTGAAATAGTAACATAGAAAAAGCATTTAAAAATGAGCTTCTAGAGAATATTCATTTCATTGTATTCATATGGGTCCAATCAAGCATAAACACACTTTTAATCCTCACCAAGGACATGCTGAGAGAGAGAGAGAGAGAGAGAGAGAGAGAGAGAGAGAGAGAGAGAGAGAGATAGGTCAGTTGCCTTTTGTATGCTCCCTGACTCGAATTCAAACCTGCAACACAGGTATGTGCCCTGACTGGGAATCAACCCGTAGCCTTTCTGTGCAGTGTGGGAGATAATGCTCAACCAACTGAGCCACTTGGACGGGCAGCATAGACACAATTTTAAACCATAAATACATAGGTAAAAACAGGAATCTGAGAGTGGGGAGGCTTTTACCCTAAAGAGTCATATGAGCAAAAAGGGGTGAGGGCAGAAAGCAATAATAAATTGAAGAGGCTGCTAAAAGTAGTTTGCAAATTCATCAATTGGTCCTGGTTTGAGAATATTTTCAAGAATAAAGGCATTA